>NC_090924.1:1186804961-1187114179 GCF_040938575.1 Ambystoma mexicanum
TTCCTTTACTTCTTCCACAATGTACATTACTACATACCGTCCTCTTTTGTCCGGCTGTTGGAAAAGTTACTGCAGGAATTCCTGTGGGGTACTGCCATACATAGGCTTTCTCTGAACACACTCATGTTACCATACGAGGCGGCGGGGTCCAATTGCCGGATTTGGAGAGGCACTATTTGCTAGCACAACTTAGCTTCATGGCCAAGTGGCTTGCAGATAAAACCACCTCGGAAACAAGGCTTCTTAAACTAATAGTGCCTGCACACCTGAAAGAAATGCTCTAGGTCTCGCAGTGATGCTTCAGGGAGGCTCCAATGATTGTACAGCTGGCAGAAGGGTATGGGGCAGGGCCCTAAAACAGATGGGATGGGGACGCCCTTACTCACCTGATACCCCGATCACCGCTGATGTCTGTGTAGTTAAGGCAGACCTAGCAAAGGCAAGGCAATGGGAAAGTTATGGCATTACACTGGGGGGGGGCACATTTGAAGAGGGAGTCCTTAGGGATTTTGAATCCATGGGGGCGAAAGAAGGACTACCCAGTGGCCAGTTCCTTTGGTACCGGAAGATTAGGGAGACAGCGAAGGGCAAATGGAAGGAATGTCCAGGAGTACCATAGGCAGAACCAATGCTAACGCTGCTCCTCAACTTGGGTGATGGGTGGAAACCAGTGTCTAGACTCTATAGCCAACTCGCAATGGTGCAGAAAAGGGTAAGGGGCCCACAATCTGTCAGATGGCACAGGGAACTGGAACATTGGACGGAGGCTGAAACTACGGTATGGGGTGACAGAGTCTCCAAAGCAGGAGGAGGTGTGAACCCTGAATATTAGGCCTGGAAGGCATTGACCTTGAACATGTTTCACCCATTGGATGAAAAGCCTCCATGAATTAACTGAGCTCACTCTCGGGTTGAAAAGAACTAATTAATAGTTTAGCCATTCGAGAAAGGGCGTTCCGGACTGCCATCTTCTGACCCCCTGGGTCCCCGGTGACAACTTACACCCCGGGGCTTCCCTGGAGACAGAGTTATGTATCCTCATGAGCAGACTTGGAAGTGAAGACAGTTCATTCGTTAATCTACAGTTGTTCGTTGTTGTTAATTTGTTTTGGATTCACAAATAACAATGATGGTAAATTGAGTAGCATCATTATTGTACATTAAAAATGCCAATAAAAACATTTTAAAATAAAATGGGATTGAGAAAAAGTAATTTTCCAAGTCAACCAATGTGAAATATGGTGCCTCAACAGGGATACTATATAAGATTGTTGCAGGATTAGGAACCAAAGGGAACTCGGCCTCTATAAACTGATTAATCGGGCGTAAATCCAGAATTAAACGGGCCTGTTGCCCATAATGAAGCTGGCACCTTTGCCATATCTTCATCGAAAATCTTCGGACGTTTTAATGCTAGCAACATTTTTCGAGGAACCTCGTGTTTAATTGCTCTTACCCAATAAGTAATACTCATTTCAAATCCTACTTCGTCATCTGACTGATGGTCTCTAAATACATCTTTGTCAGTGACTTCAGCCAATCTATAATCTTCCCTAATGGCAATCACTGCGCATCATAGTCTTCCTTCCTAATGAGTTCCATCAAGCAAAGCCATTTCAAAATGCGTCCTCCCTCTTCATCCATAGGTATCTTTGAAACCTCTGGTTCAAGCGGTACTCTTCTTATGGCCATGTGTCCCGTTAATGCCATAATAAATTCATTCACATTTAAATAATGCATTCCTGGCGTTGAACATACTATGCTTCCTTAGTAAATGAAATTGTCATGTTCAATTTTGTCATTAAATCTCAACCTAATATATTAACAGACGTCTGTCTTGAATATAATAATGGTACAGACATGTTACGTTCTATAGAGACTGGCAGTTTTTTAGTAAAAGAAGCTCTACTTGTAGCTCCTGTGAAACCTTGAGGATTCATGGCATTTCAGGATAATGTCAATTTTCCCTCTCATGTAGCCCCCGTGTCTACAAAAAAAGAAAAGATGTGCCTCGTACATTGATGTCAACCCTTGGTTCCTCTTGAGGATTGGGTATCACTGATAGTATCGAACATATCAAGTCTCCCAGTGAGCTGTCATATTGTGGGTATATGCTTATTCCAATACCTGTGAAAGGATTTCCTCCTTTGACAGTGACACCCCTATCCTAGGCGTCATTAATTGTCCTGTGCTTGTGCCCTGCTGTATCTGCATGGGTGAATGCTCTGACTGCCCTTGTGGCGGATTCATTGCTGTCTGCTTTGTTTGTAAACCATGCTGCATTCTCGGCGCTTGTGTTTGCTGAACCGTCTGATTTTGGGCAAACCCATCTCCATTGTGTTGAGTGTATGCAGGCGGGTATGTAGTCCCCCCTCTTGAGAATTGCCCATTTTGCATGAACTCTTGACTTCTACACATGCGTGCAAGGTGTCCTGACATACTGCATGTCCAACCTACAGAAGGTCTCCTAATTTGCCCTTCCTGCATGCCTTGACTATCATTCTGCGTGTTTTGAAACCCACCCTAGTTATTCTGGAAATGTCCCTGATTATTCTGGAAGCCTCTACCTCGGAAGCCTCCTCTTTCCCATGGCATAAATCCATTATTACGTTGATTGAACTGCCTTTGGTTATCACCTGTGGCAAGCCTGCCGTTTACTGTGAACTCAACCCTTCACCGCTATTCAACATTGCCTATTCCATGGCATATTCTAACAGTTTTTTCTGCAGTCATTTCACTTCTTCACCTTTCCTAGCATCATCTTTCTTTCTATTCTTCTCCTGTAACAGTCTGCAATAATGCACAATGGTCAGCTGAATTTCTGACCATGGCTTTGTTTCCATGCCCATTAATTTTTTGAGCTGCTTTTGTACTGGTTCTGGCAGCCATTGGCATAATACATGATAAAAACAGGTATAGATTTCCCCCAAGGCTCACAAGTTTCCAAAGACAACTGCTCTTGGAAATTTTGAATGTACACAAGAGGATCATCCCTTTCCTGCATAATTTTTGTCATTATAGCTCCCGTATCTATCGCGTCTGGATACAGCTCTCTGAGCACTTTACAGACTGCAGCTCTACAGTTATTAAATGATGCTCCATTGTGTGCCGTGTTCTGCATAGTGACACTCCAATAGCCTGCTCTTGACCAAACATTGTCTCCTCTCTCCCTAGGGATAGCGGCTAGAAGACCTTTAATGTCTCCAATAGCTAACATGTTTCCACCTGTCATTTTCTTTTAACTCATGTATCCATTTACCAGCACCAGAAGTTAAACTCAGGAGTTTACACCTTAAATTATCTTTATCCATCTGTGGCCATGGTATATATTGTGGCCTGGCTCCTCCTTTCTCTAACAAAGGAAACTGTGATATCCCAAATTCACACTCATCTCCCATCATATGTTGTTTATAGCAGGGACAAGGGTTCTGCACCGCCTTCTTTCTGGCAGCGATCTTAACCTGCTCACAGTCCCCCCTCTCACTATGGTATCGCCCTTTAGGTCGATCTAATCACAGCCAATATTCTAACACCCATGATTTGGGTGGATCTAGATCGGACCATCTCACTTCTTTGTCTGCTGGAGAATATCCCTCAGGACCACATGCATTACCTCCTCCTCCCCACGGAAGGTTTCTCTGTCTTCGCCTGACATATCCTGTCCCCAACTTGTGTGACTTCCTTCCTCTTCATCTCTATTCAGGGCTAATCTGTCCAAAGACAAATCTTTAGGCTCAGAACTACACAAGCCTCTGTCTCTGTCATATAACTGTGTACTCTTGAGTCAATCGTTTTTACCCTTTCCTTTAGATTCCTGCTTAGTCCTCATATCATGATAGACTTTATCGTTTGCTTCTGAATGCTTCTAGAGTCAACCTCATACTCTAGATTTGCTCCAGACAGACCTGACATTGGTTCATGTGCAGGGAACAATTCTTCTATGTCCTCCCATGCTACTACTGGATTAAAATCCATTGATTCCTTTTCTACACGCTCAATGTCACGCGCTCTCTGTCTTCTCTTTCATTCTATCTCATTATCAAGCTCTCTTAGCTTCCTTGCTTCTTCTCTCACCCTTTCTTCTTCCTTTCTTTTCATATCTCTTCTCTCATTTGCCCTTCGTATTTCTTCATCTCTACGTCTTTGTATCCTTGTAGCCCTTATTTATTTTGGTTCTTCTTGTTCCTCTCTCTTTCTTTCTAGCCTTTCTCGTTCTCCGATTGCCCTCTGTCTGTTATCATATTTCCTCTGTTCTTCTGCCCTTACCTGCTTTTTCAGTTGTTCATCTTGATACAACTGTTCTCCTCTTTGTTTATCCTTCCTTCTTGCCCCATCTTCTTTCAATCATTCTCTGTCCCTATCATTTTTGTCCTGTTCGCCTCAATCTTCCTTTTGCCCAACTTCCTTAATGCTCTTACCATCAAGTTTTAGCAAAATCTGGCCACCCATCCGTTCGCTCTGTAAGAGAGCTACCTCCTCAGTCTTATCTTTTTCTCCCTTCCACCTCTTTATTTCCCTTCCTTTATCACGGGATGCATTTGGTCAGTCACTTCTCTCCTTATCTCTTCTCTCTTTGTCCCTCAGGACTTTAGAGACTTTAGAGAGCACATCTTTTTCAATAATTTTCTCTGCACCCTTGTTGCTGCTATGCGCGGGCGACTCAAACACCGGATTGCTGTACTCTGCCGGTGCCTTGAGTTCTCTTGATGGGTACACTCCATCATCTTTTAAAATATCGCCTTTTACTTCAGGCGCAGCAGGGGGAAGCAGAAGGCTCCTCACCACCCTCTTTGCCTATGTTAAGTATCCAGTCTTCAGGAGGTGGCGCTTCTCTTTCCTCCTGGTAGATTTTCCAGAGCTCTAAGACTGCTAGCCTTTTGTCTAACTTTTTTCCTGTGTGTGCTGCGTGCAAGTATGTCGTCATGGGTTGCAAAACCGCCTTTGAAAGTGATTCCCCCTTGTGGCCATGGCATGAACAGCTTGTCTGCCGTGCCCTTAACCCTTTCTGCACTGTACTGTTTAAGCTTAGGTGCTTGTTTCGGAAAGTGCTTGCATAGATTTATAAGTGGAGTAACATCCTCCATTTTGACTCATCACTATTGACTGTCAATACTCATCTTTACACTTTGTACTTTTTCAAATATACGTTTTCAGAAAAATTATACAATATGAGCTTGCACCAATCATCGCACCTGCAAACCCTTTGTATCACCTTTTACTCCAATCTATCTATTCACTAAACACCAACAATTCAATTTCAACAAAGAATTATTAACTCTTAAATCTCTTGTCTTGTCTAATATTTCTTAACCACATAGATATCTATACAATACATAAAACACACAAACAAACTGAAATACTTGACCGGCCACATATATCTCAGTCTGCAATCCTTTGACTTAACCCTGGCCCTAAAAAGACCCCGATTGGGATGTGAATTGTTCTCTTTAGACAAGTCTTTAAATGAGTCCGTAGCCTACGTCATCTGCTAATGGGACTCTAGATACGACTGCTTCTGTTACGTGCTATGATGCAGGACACTGGGCTTACTCTACTGTGACGTTCCTCATCTCACAGTTTCTTAATTGCTTGGCTCCTCTCCTCAAGTCAGTAACTTAACAACTCAACGCTCATTGTCTCGAGTTCTCTTTTACCCCAACCTCCCTCCATTACTTGTTTCCCATTATCACTTTCTTTACTCATTGCCCTTTTACAATTTTGCCATCTCACTCGGGATCAATTCCTCTTTAACAGCCGATTCAACCTTCCGTCTGTTCAGCTTCCTGTAGAAGCCTAGAGGGGATGTCGTACAAACCGAGTGACCCATCTCAACTACGCTTGCAAGCCTTAGTTTAAAAACTATTTCCGCTCTCTACAGGGAGCTTCATGCCCTTTCAGCTGAATGGCAGAGGACATTCGATATTGCCAGGACCCCAAAAGCTTACTTAGGTCACTGACTCTTTAACCATCATCTCTGCAATCTCTGCAACCACATGAACATGGACAGCCAACCCAGCTCTTTAAGATGAGGTTGCAATACTTTGACATGAATGGGTATGAAGAAGTTACTCAAACATCAATATTCAAAACAACTCAGGAAGTTGGCAAAGTTGACAGTTTTATTTTCAATTATCTAAAACAGGGAGTACAATGGACATTAACGGATGTCGCATAGCATGGTATCTTAATGCTTTAATCATAAAACATCATATTTATAGTAAAAACTTGTCATTGATGATGTTAACCTATGTATTCACTAACGCCATCCTACTTGGCAAACTACAAAAACCTAGTGGCAAATGCGATAGGCTTAGAGGTATCATCTAGGGATACGTTCCATACTAGTCTAGAAAGTGATAGGCTCCTTAACCTTACTAAGCCCATCCTTCAAACAAGTCACTATGAAGGTCACTGAATACATGACATCGTATTGGTTATAGAAACTATTTGGGCTCTTAATTACGCGCCCCCTACAATTGTTTGGCACTCTTACATCTATCAGTATTATTCCACCCACGTTAGCAGCATGCAGGCTGGACTTCCAGGTGCTGCTGAGCTGCTCATAACAATAGCTTCCCTCCAATTAGCGTATCATCTATCATCACCTCAGTAGTTTGCACATCAATTAAGGCTTTGAACTTTGCCTTGGAAATGTTCTTTGCTCTGGAGAATACAGGGGAGTAGAGGCACGCTCTGCCTCTCTGCGTAGGTGTGGTTTGTCATGTTTGTCCAAGTTCATTCCTTCACGTTTCTGAAGACCACAAAATTGAGCTCTGGAGCATTTAAAATAAAATACTAATATTTAATGAAACTCTCACATCTTCCTTGTTTTTGTCCATGCCTTCTAAACAGGAGTTTCATTCTTTCACACGATTGTAACTAATGTCTGCTCATCCCAGTCCGATAAGACTTTGGCTTCTTGGGGCTAAACCAGCCCAGCCTTCTTTCTTTCTGAGATTCACTTCTGTAATTTCGTTGTTCTTCAGTGCGACACACTGGAAAAGGCCTTCCTTTTTTTTGTCCAGTTCTGCTATAACAAATTGTGGAAACATTAATTCTTTACTTACTCCTATATATGTATACATTGGTGCATGCCGCAATCTATTCACTATATATTTAGCCTCAAAAATACTTCGTCTGTTTGCGTTTCTTTGCATCTGTACACATATAAAATGACTTGATATCTTCAATGTTTCTGTTGCATAAGTTTCTTCATCTCGACCCCGAGATGTCACTTATCTTCGATACTTTCTTGATGCCTTATAGAATATCTTCACTCTCTCATCTCTGCATCTCTTCCAAGTACATTAGTCTGGCTTTGTGTGACGTCACCAATCTGCTCTTTCATTTATTGGCCCTGCTTCTTCTGGAATTTCATTCAAATGAAAATTATACTGTCTTGTATGCAAGTATGGCTTTCTTAATGGGAATCTTGCGTCCAGGAATCTCCTCGATATTGGCACTTTCACTGGTACCGCACATGTCTCAAACTCTGGTTCCCAACATATATGCAATGTGGGCGAGAGGGTTGAGGTGGGGGAATTTGGCTCCTTCTCTACAGTACTGCACTGAGCAATTACAAGACCTTTGAATAATGAACAAACTAAAAGTCATTTGTAAGTGATTTCAACCCGTCACTTCACCTAAGTCAATGCCTAGCATGTGATGCACAGCTGAAACCCTTAATTAATTATTTGTGTCTATGAGTTCTTTTATTTCTGAACAATGTACCACTTATATCACGCCCCTCTCTTTTAATCCCCCCCCCCCGGTCACACTGAACCAGGAATCAGGCTGGTTTGCAAAGTTACAAATATTTATTTTATAGATTTTACAATATAATTTCGCAATATATATATCACACTATTTTAATGAGTATACAATGATCATCAATGGGGTGATGTCACATCAACAATCTCTTTAATCACAAGGAGCAATGGTGGGTGGTGGGGAAAAAAATGCAGCACAGAAAGAATACTTTTGTGGGTTTGTTCAATCAAATGGCAGTGTGATTTCTATTTCCCCCTGCACACCCCTCAATCCCCCCAATATGCAATATAATATTACATGGACGCGATAGCTATGGTTAAGTTGGAGTTTCCATAGGAAGAGCATTTTTTGGGTGGCTTATAACTTCGCTCCCTCTGGACGAATCCTCACCAAACTTTGCAAAAAAAGTATATGGCCCACTCTGAATTATTTTGCGGACGGACTTCCCTGTTTGCTCCGCGGACAGTGCCCTGATTGGCCGAGCGGCTTGAGCGATGTCCGCGGACATCCGACGTGTTCACTTATTGGACGGCGTGGGGCGTGGAGCGCGTCAGATTTTTGGTGGCACCCGCAATCTTGCGTTCGAGGACGACCGCGGACCGCAAGGTGAAACATGGTTTAAAAATTGTATTTAGTGGAGTGTGCTGGTGTGTAAGAGTGTTTGAGGAGGGTGGGGGAGTATGAGATAGGTGCAATGTTGTATTTTTTTTATGTGCTATACACTTTTGTTGTGTTTGATTTGTTTGCGGACAACACGGCTATTCTGAAATGTTCGTAAATAAACAGAATGGAGTTGGTGTCAATTTGAAAGAGTTCTAAGAAGACGTGTGGGGTCCTGGAATGTTCGCAGGGGGTATCCTAAAGGCGTTGTCTGTATTGTTTGTTGTCAAGCTGAAAGTGTTCTAAGAACACTCGCGGTGTCCTGAAATGTACGTACATAAAGAAAATGGGGGTGTCCTGATGACGATGTCCGTATCATCCTCTGGCAAGTTGAATGTGTTCTAGGAACTTCCTTGTGTCCGCGGACATTCAAATGGTTGAAATGCTTGAATCTATGGGTGTGATATGCTGCGGTGGTTGGCCATGCACCGAAGACTCTATGCCCTGGCCACAACCACTGCAGCATATCACACTCATATGCCATGCACCCAAGAGTCTATGCCCTGGCCACAAGCACCGCAGCATATCACACTCATAGTGGCTTATAACCTTGGGACAAAAACAAATTTATAAGGAACAATGTTATAAGCAAGTATGGGTGTGATATGCTGCAGCATTTGTTTGCTCTTATTTGGATATTTCTAAAGTTTGGGACAGTAAGATACCAATTGGCGCATTCTAACTGTCTATTTTTTGCTCTATTTGAGTGGTATTAATTTATCTGATTAGTTGTTGTAGCATCTTTGGGCAATTAGATAGCTTTTGGAATATTGTGACAGTTTATATTTTTTTACTACAAGTGTACTTAAGGTTTAAGTACAGTTTAGTTATCAAATTCTGGTTGTAAGAACATTAAATAAGCGTTTGTAAGATTTGCTGGTAATCTCTGCTTTAAAGTAACGGTACTATCATTACATTCAAACCATCCACATTTTTTTTTTATATATGCCCTGAGTTGGTTGTGGCTCCTGCGTGGTAGATTATACCTATTGTTGTGAAGGTTTTCCCACCAAGTGATATTTGACCATGTGTGAATCCAGTCAGCTTGCAGTTCTTTTTGGTACCATCTGCATTGTAACGTAGAAGCATTAGTATTACGTATTTACTATGTGTTTGTATCACTAATGTGGAGCGATTATCTGAATTGCAGATCGAACATAATCTACCGTGGTTTGCATTTTGTACAAGTTGCTGAAATGGAACGGATTCACAATTAGGTATTGATATATACACAAAGCGCTCATTGGGGATTTGTTCTTGTGTCACATTGTTGCAGAGAGTGCATGTATGTTTCCACATGTATGAAATCTGGAATATTTCATTTATAGGAATGTTTTTTGTTTTCCAGTATTAATAGTAAGAACATTAGAAATTCTTGTGGATCTTCCTGTGAGTTTATAGTGAACTTCACCATTCCAGCAGAGTAGTCCAATTGTTGTTTTATTCCATAAACACTATACGTGTTGTCAGGATTATTTGCTGCATTTCTGTGAAGTACTAACATTTGCAAACACAATGGGTCTGTACTGTGTAAGTAAATGTTCTCAACAATTGATGGTAATTGAAATAGAATATTCATTGCTACATTTGCGTAGCAACTTACACCAACTATATTTGAGAGTTTAAATGGACCAGGTAGTTCTGTATCTGATTGCTTTTTTGGAGTGTGTCTCCCTTCTTTGAAGAAGTACCTGGTTTACTTTCCCTAATTGATTCTCTTTTGCTTGTGGCACTTGATGAAGTATTACTTTCTTTTACTGTCTTTGGAGGATTTGCCGTGACACCCTGTTGCTTTTCTGTTTGATTTATTTTTCTTTTATAATGTTTTACTTTTTGTGGAACAGAATATGTGTTTAGATGGGCAGTGTATAGTGAACGAAGTCTATTGTATTCTAAAATGTAAGGAATATCAGCGTTTATTTTACTTGCATCGAAGTTGATTAGAAATAGACCCTCAAGTGTACGTAAGCGTGATAGTGCTACGTAGCTCATGCCTTCTTTAAAGACTGTTTTACCAATGTCTATCATTGCTTTGTCTAGGGTAAGACCTTGTGATTTATGAATGGTGACTGCGTATGCAAGAGTTAGAGAAAATTGTTCTCTGCGTACATACATGTCTTTGAAGAGAAGGAATCGAGAAGGAATCGAGCTTTTGAGCGTCCTATTCTTTTTACTTCTGAAAGTTTGTCAAAGAGAATATTGACAACCTGAATTTTGTTGTCACGTGGGTATGTTTGAAAGCCAACAACTGTACCCAGTGCTCCATTAACTAGTCCTTGGTCCACATCAAGGTTACGTTTCAGCATTACTCTGCAATTTAAGGATAATTTTAATATCTTTTCCAAGCCTGCTGTGTTTGAGATTGATTTTTCTAAACTATTTAGTCTTGTTGTGGCTTGGTCACACATGGGTAGTGCCATTCCATGTACACCTAGTTTGTCTCTGGCGCTAATTTCCATTATTGGTTGCATTTCTTTACTTAACATTATTTCATTGAATTTGAAACAGCTTGCAAGAGTTGGCATTAAGGCCATAAATTGACATTTTTGTGGGCTAATTGTTCCATAACATCTGTAGCACATGCATTATCACCATAAAGTGCATGAATGTGCCGGGTTTTCAATATTGCTTCTGCTTCTTTAGAAAGTACACCAACTCTGATACTTTTTAAGATGTTGGCATACGTGAGATCTGCAGATTGGCGCATGTTTTCTGTTAATTCTCTGTATTGGAAAGGTTGACATTTCCAATGCTGCCAACAGTTTTACGGCAGAGTTTTGTGTCCTAATGTTTTAAAAATAGGCTCACCTTTTACTGGTGTCAATTGAAGAAGATCTCCGAAAACAATAATGTGTTTTCCTGCAAAGAGCTCTTCATAGTTTGTTTTAAGTACTTCTTGTAATCTGAGGTGAATCAAAGCCAACATTAGGTTGGACACCATGCTCACTTCATCTATTAATAGCATTTTCATTTGTTTCAATGTGTAGTTCCATTGCAGCTTCTGTAGAAAGTTTGTAATAATCTAATTTGTTTTGGTGTTCTACTTGCAGGAGTAATAATCGGTGTAAAGTGACACCACCTATGTTGTAGGCAGCTACAACTGTGGGGGCAGTGACAACAGCTGACAGTTTGTTGTTTGTCAATTGTTGAAGGAATTACTGATGATTTTGATTAGGAATGTTTTGCCATAACCAGCTTCACCACTGACATACAATAGTATAGGTTTGTAATTTTGACAGGTGCATTCTTTGTTTTCATGTTGTACACCATGTGCAATTTATTCTGTTACTTCTTGAAAAATGCCACGTTGCTCATTGTTTAGCTTTGATTGTAGTATAGTTAAGTCTTCTTTTTCTTCATACTGACAGATGGTGTTTTCTACTTCTATCATAGCTAATTCTGCCTCATTTGTTATTAGTTGGTCTCCCAGTGGTTCTTGGCTTCCTGTGACAGAAGGTTGACTACTGTCAGGAGTGTCCTTATCTAGTTGGGCCTGGAGTTCTTCTTCGTGTTGCTGTTCATTGTGGAACATTGTTTTGAACTGTGACAAGTTTACATCAGTTATACTGCTTTCATTTGCTTTGAAAGTGTCTTCATATGAGTCATATTTATTTAGTATTTCTTCTTCTTTACTCCATGGTTTAAAGAGTTGTAGCAGGGACATGTAATATACTTCTTTATGTTGAGGAGTCTTTAATGACAATTTGTTATGATTAATTAAATTTGGTTTGGTGAGTTTTACTAAGCTGCCTTCACAGTTTGTGACTTTGTTATTACGGTTTTGTTCATCAGGTTTTATATTATTTTTGTATGTGTAGTTTTGGGCTATGTGGTATAGACTCATGGTTTCCAAAGTGGTACTCATGTTTGGGTAGTATGTGTCCAATAAATTGTTTTTTAAAAAGTCTTGGCTGTTGGGATCATGTTTGGCTATTGTTTCTATATCTTCGTATGATTTTAGAACTCTTTTTCTAGATTTAGCCATACTATATTTGCAGATTTACCATACAATGCAGTACCAGTTAATCGATCAGCTGCTTCATAGGATCCACATTCTCTATGGGACAGCATTTTTATGCCCAAGCTGTATAATTTCTGAGACACTGGCCCTCATTACAACCCCGGCGCTAAACCATGGCGCTATTAGCACCATGGTTGGTGCCGGTGTTGTAACAAATCCGCCATGGTGGAATGGGGAAATACCACCCCATTCCAAGGTTCGCGGGGCGGTAATTCCCCATGCCGCCATGGCCCTTCCCATTCCCATTTTTGCCCCATAGGGCTCAATGGAACTGGGGAAGGCACTAAATATGGCACCGTAAATTACGGTGCCGTAATTAGCTCCTAGGTCCCTTTGCTGGTTGGTTTTTTAACACCTGCTAAAAGCAGGCGTTAAAGTGCCACCCGCAAAGGGACCTCATAATCAGGCGTTAAGGGTTTAACGGCATCGACACCTTTTATGGCGCCGTTAACCCCTTAACGCCTGGGTTGTAATGAGGCCCACTGTTTTATCTGATGACAGGTAATTCCAGAGGTCTTGGAGCTCTGTCTTTTCTGATTTGGTTAAGTATGCTGTGACATATTGTGCAACTGTAGTAGAATTGTCTGCATTGTACTGCACATCTATGTTTGCATTCCATAAGTGGGCAATGATTGCATTGTAATCAATGATATATTTTTCTTCTTCTTTTCTTTTTATGCAATATGTATTTTTAGGTGACTTACCTTTAACACTATGGGCCTCATTACACGGATGGCGGTGGACCAAGGTGCTATTAGCACCTTGGTCCATGCCGGTAAAATACTGGCACCGCCTTGGTGGAAAGGGGAATTACCGCACTATTCCAAAGTTGGTGGGACGGTAATTCCCCCTTTGCCCCATTGCCCTTCCCCATTCCCATTTTTGCCCCATAGGGCTCTATGGGGAAGGCGCTAATTACGGTGCCGCAAATTGCGCTACTGTAATTAGCTCCCTGGTCCCTTTGCGGGTTGGTTTTTAATGCCTGCAAAAAGCAGTCGTTAAATTCCCCAACCCGCAAAGGGACCTCGTAGTAAGGCAGTAAGGATTTACCAGTACCCGTAAAATACCGGTGCCGGTAAAACCTTACCGCCTACCGTGTAATGAGGCCCTATGTCTAACTGAAGACATGAGGTTGTTCACTTGACCTGTATTTGTAGTCTAGGGAAAACAAATCAGAATTTGGTGTAGTATTTCCTTTGTTTTTGTATTTGCGACGAAAATATTTGCCACATTTGTGTTTTTGGAATTGTAAAATTTTTGCATGAAGATCACTATTTGAGGATTCTGATGGAATTTTACAAGTGACATATTTTTCAATAAACTGTAAAACAGTGGCATCACTGTCTTGACCAAATTTAGGAGCATCTTTAATCCATAAAAACATGTGGACATGTGGTGCTCCTCTGGCTTGGTATTCTTTTCTCCAAAAGAAGTGTTGCCCTTCTCCAAGGGGAGAAACAGTTTTGTTACAAATAAAATGTAGCATAGCAATGAAGCGATGGTGAAAATATCTTGAAACATTAACAGGATCCTGTGAACAAAGTTCTCCAGGTGTTAGTATATCCATGTTTGTTTTGTTTTTGTTTGATATGTGTAGGAAAGCATGTAAATCTTCCCATGCATATTTCTGCAAACTTAATGTAACAAACCAAGTGGGTGGGACAAGGTTTCTGATCATACAACGTACATCTCCATGACGTCGAAACCAGTACTCTTTAGTACCACATATATTTGCTAATAGATTTGTAAGATTTGCTTGTAAAACCTCATCTTTTTGTTGAACTTTTTGTTATAATTGTGTAGCTGTCATATTTTGAAAGTGTGATCCTGATTTTCATATGTGTGCAACTCCGTAACATGAAGTTGCTAGTTCACTTTCAAAGAGTAGGTGGAATATGTATTCCACATTTTGTTGAAATCTGGGATCTTCAGAATACATTCGTAATGAGCAATATTCTGATGCTGATATTTGAATAGGTCTATCATCGTATCTTCCTCCTTTGCCAGTAGGAAAGAGTAGAGGAAAAGCACGTGCTTCTATACTTTTTTCCCATATGCTAATTGGTGATCCTTTTGTTTGACGCATTTGGTACGTTTCCAGCGCATCTTCTATGGTGTCATTAGAGTGCAATGGATGAATTGTATAATGGTCTAAAGTGTTTGATATTGTTGCAGGATCTAGTAGCTTAAATTGACCAGCTTCTTGTGTCTCTTGAATTATTTCAGTTGTATCTTTCCAGTTTTCTTCAATATTAATTTCTTTGTTATATTCATTATTCTCTTTAAGATATTGCAGGGCTTTTCTAACTTTATGTAAATCTACCAGTTGTTGCCAATTATTTTTGTCTTTTGTAGGCACTCCATGTGCCAAGATAATTAAAGATTGCTGCATTGGACGTTGCACTCCTATAGTGTGCACATTTTCTTTTAGATCTAATGGTAATTACACTACTTTTCCACGAATACCTTTTACTAATTCAGAGGGAGGTAATTTGGCAGTTTTTGGTTGAAGGCGTATTATTGCTTGAAATGAGTGCACTGTTTGAATTATGATGCTCTCATATAAATTAAGTTGTTGAAGGGGTTTTGGTAGTGGATATAATTCCAAGTTATTTGTGATAGCACGTGAAGGAGTTTGGTTTTTGTCAAGTTTTGTAGTGCAGTAACTGCAAAGTATTATGGGGTCAGTTATTTCGTATTTGTTTTCTGCTATAAGGTAGAGAGCTAATTCAAACCATTCAGAATCTTCAATGTCTTCTATTTTGTATGATAGGTCTACAGTTTTTGTGTTATTTTTATAAAAAGTTCTGCGGCAACATACACACACATGGTTTGGTACTTCAGCCGAAGTACTTTCAAATTTTAGTATTACTTTTTTGTATGTGTGTAGTGAAAGGTTGCCATGTGCAGATTTCTTCCGAAGTTGGTTTACAGCTAATTCATCTTGTAAGTGGGTTTCACTTCCAAAATATTTTGTCTGGATATAGTCGATTTCTTCTAGTAGGTCTTTTGCTGTACCATGCAGAAGAATGTTATTTAAATTGGCTAGTGCTAAAGCAGGACTTTTAGCATAGTACAGTTTATAAACTAGATTTCTTATACTTGCATGATGTGTTGATATCCTTTTGATATCATGGAAGGGTGTTTTGCAAGTAGGTCCTGTAATGCAGGCCAATGAATGTCCTTGTAGTCCTGTGTACTTGCGTACTGGACAATCATCCATATTTTGCAGTAGTTTAATTTTGATTTTGTCTTTGCTTTTCACATATTGATTGAGGAATTGGCGTAAAGACTTGAACATTTTTTTGGGAATGTTACACATTGACGTGCATGGCCATTTGTACACTAGATGTTCTGATTCAGTTGAATGGAGGGGTAAATCTACGCTTTCAGGGCATATTTTTGTAAGGAGTACTTCTTCTTGTTCCATTATGGTATTATTAACTTTTTCATAACCTCGACCACTGCTATGTATGGCAATTGTATTTGTTTGCTTTTGTTTGTAGGCTTCTTCATTAAAGTATGGTTCTGTGCTTGTAGTGTGACTCCATTCACCTACTCAGATATTTGAGAAATTATTTCTTTTGACATTTCGTTTATTGAGAAGTCTTTTTTCTGTAATTTAGTTATTAGTTTTGTTAGTGGTTTCATTCTGTTTAACACTAAAATTTTGAGAAGAAGTGCACTGTCTATCAAAGATTACTTTCCTACACGGTTTGAAGTGTTGAACCTGGTTTCTCTCCTGGTTTTATAAGATTTTGAAGGACTTTGTGACGGAACATTTTGGCTAAAATACTTTTCTTGGTATGCTTACTTTGTACTATATCAAGATTTATAGAAGAAGTTTTATTTGTAGTGATAGTTGATTTTCTGTTCATTGTTTTTTGGGTTGTTTTACTTTTTGATAGAGGAGGCAAAGTTTTTGTACTAGAAACTTCTTCTGTTTCACTACATGACTTTATTAGCTGTTGTGTTTCAACTTTTTTTTACAAATTCTGCTATAGATGGATGTTTATGTTGGAGACTTTTCTTTTCATTTGATCTACTTCTGCGTTTCTTTCTACGGAGTTGCTTTTTGGTAGGCATGCTTTAGGGTCTGTTGTAAAAAAATACAGAAGGTATGGGTTGGGGTGTTCTGCAATGCATGTGTGTTGTGTGCATGAGTGTTTGAGTGAGATGATAAAGACGTGTGTAATGGTGTGTGATTGTGCATTGGGAAGTACAACTACTAGGGATGGGTATTCTTGAATTAATGTGTTAATAAACTGGGGTTCAGATGACAGAAAAAAGTAAGCTAGTGGTGTGGAGAAGTATAAATATTATATCTAAAGCTATACAATTAAAACAGTTGTTTCTTCTACAACATCTAAATTCTAGTGGCCGAGTTGGGTAATTTGGGTGGCGAAAAATAGGAATTTGTGGCCCATTCTGCCAGTAAATCACTGTTTTAGACGGGAGGATTTTTGATCAGAATGGTGCAGAATCTCTATTTTTAGGCACAGAAGTAGCATGAATTAACATTAGAGTGTTTTTGAGTAATAATTCAAGTATTATGGTAACAATCTACTTACTTTTTTTCTAAAATGAGCAGTTTGCTTCTTAGTTGTTCTTTGTAATTCAAATTCGGCTGCTTATTTTCAGGTGAATGGTCTTCACTGCAATTGTAAAAGAAAGAAATTAGTAATTCGTTTTGTATATAGCACTGTTTTTAATTTAGACGTAGATTTCTTAAATTGAAATGCTCAGCGCCTTCCTCAAAACCATTAAAACTATCTTATGACTAACTGTAGGAAAGAAAATATCTTTACTATGGCTTGTCAAAATCATAATGTACCACTGTATACCACTATTCCTGTAACTAAGCTTTTCCACGTAATAGTGAGTCCATGTGATAGCCTGCTTTTCCACGTAAGAGGGAGTTAATGTCATAGCCTGCTTGTCCTATATAAATATAAGTCATTATATAAATGTGTTTGTACAAATATTATTCTTTGAGATTTGATGATAGAGTGTGCATGTAATTTTGTTTGATCATATGTAGTCTATATATTTTATTTCAAAAATGTTAGATTAACATTATTTGCGTGTGTGTTTGTGTACGAAGAAATTAAACGGTATGAAGGTTTGAAAGTCACAGTTCATTTTAGGAGAATGAAAAAATGATCGTAGATTCATTTTACAGATTATACAAGGTAAAAGTCGGTTAGGAAATGTGTTCATGTACTGTATAGAAAATATGCATACCTATAGCTTGTGTTCATGCATATGGATATGGACGAAGCTGCAAGTAGAAATCTTGGAGACTTGTCTAGTATTTTTCGTAGATCGTGCTTGTCAATGGTATGAGACTTGTAGTCCGAGAGATTCACCGTACATTTGCAGTGCTGATCTATGATGATGCAGTTACATGTAGAGGTCTTGGATTTGATTGGTGGGTGGTCATGTGATTTCTTAGCTACATCCAATGAGGGAATGGCACAGAGAGTGGAAATGGTAGAAGGGCTGTCCATGTTACGATATGTTTGCGGACATGGCGATAGTTCTAGGACACCGCATATTACATCCAGGAAATTTGGGGTGGGGAGGCATGCAAATGAGATTGAATGTAGCAAGGGGTTGGTCAGTAAAATTTAGTGAGTTTGTTGTGCTAGGAGAGGTTTTCTCAGATATTCTTTTTGCTGAGAGAAGAAGAGATAGCTATGGCAGAGTGTTTTAAAAAACAGATTGTGTGGATTTTGGGAGACTCGTGCATACATTGGTTGAAGGTGCATGCAGAAAGCTGTGGAGTATCTATAGATCTTGGATTCCCACATGTGGAAGTGCACTGGCATGGAGTGCGTGGAATGAAGTGGCTGGACTTGCTACCTCTATGTGCAACTTTGAAGATAGAGGAACATCCAGACATAATTGTAATTCAGTGTGGTGGGAACAGTTTAGGACATGTGTCTGGAATTTCTTTGCAATTTGCAATGAAAGAAGGACTTCAGAAGATCATGGGCATGTTTCCAAACTCCAAAGTAATTTTTTCACGGATTGCGCAGAGACAAATGTGGCTTTGTTCTTTCTCATGTGGTCCACAAATGGAGAAAGCAAGGCGTAATGTCAATAAGGCTGTTTGTGCCTTCCTAAGAGATTTTGGCATGTCCTCTTTTCACAATGAAAATATTACATACATACATTTTTCGCAGAGATGGAGTCCATTTTACCTATGCTGGCAATCAGATTTTTCTGAGAAATGTACAAAATGCATTGCGACCTTTTTTATAAATGCAGCAATAAATGCAGCATGCAAGTATTTATAATTTTTGACATACAAACACCTCCCAAAGGCTCTTTTCAGAGCCACCACTTCCTCCCCGAGAAAAATGCAATGGTTACAATAGGGTAGCATCCCATTTTTCTTTATGTTCGCAAACTGTCCGTGGACTTTCAAGAAAAAGAAAGGGCCCTGCGTTATTTATCTTTACTTCTGTTTTTAACTGTGAAAGGCGGCTCTGAAAAGAGTCTCATTTTTTTTTTATTTTTGTTATTTTGTATTTTTTTTTGGTTTTTTACACACGACACACTAGGAGAGGAGGGGAAAGGGGGGTAAATGGGGGGACACCAACGAAAGGGATAAGAAAGGGCGAGCTGAGAGAGGAAGATGTAGGGTGGGTTTTATTTGGGTAGTGAGCAGGTCTTCTCGTGCTCTGAGACAATAGTCTCAAAAGCACTGCAAAGTCACTCCCCCCTGCAGAGTACTGTGTCACAGTACATACATACAACTGTGACCCTCGAAAGGGAAGGGTCATCAGAATTCTGTATGGCCTGTGAGGTAGCTTGAGGAAGACGCTGTCCCAGAGAGGTCTTCCTTGTGGTGACAGGATCAGAAACGGAGGATGAAGTAGAGGCAATCAACCTACTACGCTACTACGCTCTTCGCAAGGTACAACCTTGCAAAACGCCCCAGTGTAAAATGAGTTCAGGTGTCGCTTCATGGTCGTAGTCCCAAAGCTATACGAACCATGCCTCCCGCGACTGAGTACCAATTTGCACTCATTGCAGGTGACACGGTTCGCACGAGCCTTAGGACCATTCCCATGAATGTTAAACAACCGCCACACCCAAGAATCACGCCAAGGGTGGGTAGTAGGGTTTTCCTCTACCTCATTCTTGTCATCCTCTTCTTCCTCCTCTGTATCCTCACTCCTGTTCCCCTCTTCAGGCCCTTGGGAAGGTGGTGGTGGTGGAGGGAGTGGGGGTGGTGCTGAGGCAGATACAGCACCAGGTGGCCGCAGTGGAGCCACAGAAGCCAGGTTGCAGCAAAAATCTCTGTGCTCTGTAGAATAGCCAGAAACACAATGAGAATTGCGTGCCGTCCCCAATATAGATCGAACACCAAAATGGTTCAAAAAGTCACAAAAACTATGTGGAAATTTAGGATTAGTATGTGGGATTTTTGGTATGTTGAATTTTCAATGAGAAATACTGTGGATTACTTGGAAAAGTACTTTTAAAGTGTTCGGGGACACAAACAGTGTCCGCATTCAGAACACAGGATCAGCATGGGCGCGGTCACATGATTGTTTCATGAGCATGTTCGCTAAGGTAGCAGCCGTCCGCAGGACACCCAATGTACGGACATTGTTTTGCGCATGCATGCTGATGTTCTACGGACAGTGTTCGGGTCCTGAACTAATTAAAAGTGCATCACACGTAAAACAAACAGTTACAAACAGCCGTTTGCTCTTAGCACAGTTAAATTTACTTGTGCACAATACGGACAGACATATCGTCTCAAGCACACCTCCATTTTCATTTATTTACGAACAATTCAGGACACCAGGAGTGTTCTTAGAACATTATCAACTTGCATGAGAACATTACGGACAGATATAGTGTCCTCAGGACACTTACATTTTCGTTTATTTACAAACATTTCCGAACAACCGCGCTGTCCGTGGTCACCTCAATTGGTTTTACCACAAAGAAGTGAAAGTAATTACAACACAATATAAAAATGTAACTTTATTTAATATATATAAACAATTTATGACTGAGAAGGTGGGGCATAAACGGAAACAAAAACAGGAGAATTAGGGTTTTCAATGTAAGTGGGATCAGGTGAAGAAGGGATGGAAATCTCATCAAAACGTTGTGGTCCATGGAGAGAGTTTGGGGTTAAACGAATGGGATATGGTGAGGGGGGACAAGTACAGATGGGACTATGGTATGTTGTTGGTGGTTTTAAGTGATCTTCCACAAAGTTCTTTAAATCCGTAATATTTGCCATAAGTTGGTCCATTTTGTGGGTAATGTGTTCAAGAGTGTTATACACCGCTTCTCTTTCTTTAGAAGTTGCAATTTTTGTTGGGTCTGTAAAAAAATAAAAATGTATATGTTGAATGTATGCAAAATAATATTTATTAATTGGTTTATATAGTAAAGTATGTACCATTAGGTGGACTATCTTCTAACATTTCGTCTCGTGGGAAATGCTCCTCTAGCCAGTCCAGAGTACTACACATTTCTGTGAGAAAACAAAAAAGTAATATGTTTTTTATTTCTAATACAGAAAGTTTATAAATATATGAGTAAAATGAAGTGCACTTACTATTTCTGTTAAGATATGTAATCTGTAGTCTATACGTCTGGTCTTCCTGTTAGTTTGGAGTGTCTGTGAGGTAATTATCTTGGAAGCCACTTTATCTTCTTTTGCTATATTCCATTTTAGAACATATTGGGCCTCATTGCGAGTCATGCCGGTAAGTACTGGTACTTTCCGGCAAGGCGGAAAGTACGACACCATGCTGGTTTAAGTGCGAAAATTTCGGCCCATTCTGAGTTCTCGGACACGTGCTTTCCGCCATGCCAGAAAAGTACCGAGCGGCCTGCCGCAAAACCCCCCGAAAAACCCCTACCGGCATGCAGCGACACGTAAAGTACAACAACGCCCTGTAAGCAGTAGCGTTAGTGCATAACGGTGACCGTAATTTACTGAGACCGCAAATTACGGTCACCGAAAAAAAAGGAACCGGAAATTACGACATCGCACAGGAACGGGAAGGAGAGCTCTGGCCATCTTTAAAAACACAATCCATTGCCATCCGCAGCCGCCAGCACCCTTGTGAGGAAACTAAAGTTGGAAACCGGACCAGGCACCGCTCAACACGCCAAAAGCAACAAAAAGGGCGGCGGATCGCATTCGCAAGCAGAGATTCTGCCCCGATGAACTCCAGGCCATGGTCGACTTCCTGGCAGAGCCTGCCGATGTCGTCTTCAGCAGCGACATGCGGAGGGAGTCGACCTTCCGCAAGAAGAACATTTGGGCGGAACTGGCACAGAGGGCAAGCCCTGTTGGCAACACCCCCCGCACCCTCAGGGACTGCCGCAAGCGGTGGGATGACCTGCGGGTGCGGGGCCTCCTCTCCAGCAACCGCAGCCAGGCCCTGCAGACGGGAGGTGGCCCAAGTACCACAGTCCAACCTGAGCCGTGGGAGGAGACCTGTGCCGAGCTCATTGGCACTGAATCCATTGAGGGCGTGGGGACCATGGAGTGCGGGGGAACGACTTCTGCAGAAGGAGCTGAGTGTTGACAGTGTACACTGGCAATGTCCATTGCATGATGTAAACTGACCCAGGGGCCATCGAAGGCACCCTCTCGTGTTGCCCTCCCCCCATCCAACGCACCTCCATCCAACAAATGCTGAGGCAAGTGCCGCCTAACGATGGCCCAAGTGCAAGTACATAACGCACATCAACCATAGTGCATTGACTTGCACATCCCATCATGCACACTGTCCAGGGTGGTAGGCATTGTACTAGCCAAAATGTACATGACTAGGGCACAATGAGTCACTCCCAAACATGTGTATATGTCATCACCATGCACATGTACCACTGCCATAGCTACCCCCCACACAGAACAAAACGTAAATGACCGAAATGTCCATGCAGCCATGTATTCAAATAGGACATTGCACATATGCTAATGTTGTCCCTCTCTTCTACCCCCACAGGCACTGACCATGACAGCACAGAGCCCCAAGCAAGCCGGCCAAGCACCTGCACGGGTACTGGCAGGGTCAGGCCGAAGCCAGCACCAAAAAAACCCACCCCCCAACCCACGGAAAGGCCACTTGAAGCTGGCAGACCAGCATGCCATACAGCATCGGCGGCAGCAACTGTTCCAACCCCCAGCTCGGCGCAGTCGAGCGTCTCAGGGGAGGCTGCTGCTACTGCGCCGGATGAGTGGGAGCCCAGCCGTAACCCATCCGGGGGCCCATGTCAGAGGATGGCCAAGACACAATGCACATCCCGGAGCCATGCTCCGTAACCCTGGCGTCATGCAGTGACTCCGGGGATGCACCATCACCTGTGCACAGTCTGGACTCAACCTGCAGGGGTATGACGCCGATCCCCCCAGTCCACCCATACCGCCCCCTGCAGAGCATGCTGGTGCAAGTGGATCTTCAGATGGTCTCCCTTCTTTTGACCAGCAGCGAGTGCACCAGTTGACTGATCTCATACAGAACTAGATTGAGGACAGGGCAGAATTGCATGTGGAACTCAATCAAATGCAGAAGTCCCTCACCGACTGCACCACCAGATTGTGTGACTCTTTGACTGACAGCAAGACCCGGCTATGTCATGTCCTTAAACGCATAGCAAATGCCCTTGAGGCAGGGCATCCAAGTACCGAGCCACAGCAGGAGGACACATCCGCAACCAGTGAGGCCACGCAATGTAGCCCGGAGAGACGCACTCGGCGTTCCTTGCGTCAACGGGATTTGCCTCCCCCAGACAAGGGGAGCAAGAGACATTAGGCATTCCTGCCACATGTGGGCCCCACATCCTACATGGGACAACTGCTCTGGAGTTGGGGGGAGGGGGGAGATGGTGTGTTCTGGAGTTGGGGGGAGGGGGGAGATGGTGTGTTCTGGAGTTGGGGGGAGGGGAGGGGGCATGGGCAGTTGCTGATGTAAGCACTATTTTCTTTTTTTTTCTCACAATACACAATTAGTGTCGCAAACTTAAACCGTTGTGGACATTCTCCATTGCACATTAGTTCATTGACTACTGTCAGTGCATGGTGTACAAGTATGCACAAGTCCGTTGCCCTGTGTGCCCATCTCATGACACCCTCTACTGACTTGTGTCCTGGAGACCTTGTCCACTGTAAGTACAGAGCATTGCATGTCCCTCAAGTGCACAGGCTCAATGACCCTTTGTTGGCACTTCACCCTCCGCCTTCACCGCATCGTCCTGTGGTTGTAGCAGTACCATGTCAGGGGTGATAGCCGCTCACATAGGGATGCACTTTTTGTCCATCTGCACATATGGCATAGGCCCATTCGACACCAGATATCAGTGGAGGGGTCACCCACCAGTCCTGCTTCGCCGGCATATATGTGCATCACGCAAGCCAGGTGACTGCTTCATCTACACGCATGCACGGGTATGGCCATTGTCTGGTTGCCCCATGGCCCTGTTCAGGGGGTTCATGACAGGGGTCATGTGGCTTGCTGTCAAAGGACAGCCAACAACAGCTGCATGTGTCGCCAAATGAGGTGGGTGTGTGGACTGTCATGGTGGAGAACAGTACTTGGCTATCATGGCAGGGTTTCAATGATGGCCATCTGCACATGTCCATGGATGTATTGCGCACGATCATGGACACAAATATGTCTCCGATGCAATGTAATGCAGTGGGGTGTTGCGTCTACATGATGGCCCGTGAACGATGGTGTGGACATCTTGGGGTACATGTTCCTTTGTTGCATGCTGCTGTCCTGATGTCGGATCAATGTGGTGCTGTGTACTGTGTACATTCTTATTTGGGTGTGATGGCTGTAGTCTGTGGATCATGGTCATCATCCTGTTCTGATCCATTCTATGGTGATTCCCCACACTCCTATGGGTGTGCCATGCCGGTGACGTGATATCGTACCCCTGCTGCCCACCGTGAATTCCACTCCAAGGGATGGGTCTTCAATGTGGTGCCAGGCTGGGGGATGCCACATTGTGCATGTGCAGTGTGTCCTCCGATATGCGCTTACGGTTGTGGTGTCCGCCAATGAGTGGTGTAGTGTGATTAGCCCTTGTCAGTTGGTGTGTTAGTGTGATGTGAGTGCCTTATTCTAGCAAAGTGGGAATCTGTTCATATGTGCCGTTGCACTGGTTCTGTGGCAGGTTTGTTGTCGGGGTGAACACTGTACAATGGCTTCATCGTTTCAACCCAGTTGGTTCATGCAGGCACCCACCCCATGGCACCAGTGCACTTGCATGACACAGTCAGACGACTCAACAGCCAGCCAGCCAGGCAGGTCATCCTGCATGTTGGACCATGTGGCGCGTTAGCGTGGTGAAGTGCTGGCCCTTTGAGTCATGTGTAGTTGTTTGGTGTCGGGCCCACACATGTATGCGGTTCTTGGTAGCGTTGGATTCCATCTGCACCTAGGGGGAGTGGTATTGTTTTCAGTTGCTGTCCGCCACTTGCATGCCATGCTGGTCCACATACGACCTGTGGGTGCTGTCAGGGGACCATTGTCATTTGGCATGCCTCCATTTGCATAAGGTCCAGCTTTACTGTTGTGTATGTCATGGGTGGTCCATGTTGGGGATTGGTGGACCCTTGTGTGCTTGGGGAGGTGTGACGGCACTTGTATATGTGGCCGCCTAATGGACTGTTGTGACATGCCACTGTGTGCTGGTAGGTGCCTTTGGCATGGGTGTGGGGCACAGGCAACACCATCACTTGTGCAGGGTTGGCACTGTACATTTGAATGGTGCTCCCTTTTCTTGTGTCTGTGGCGCAATATGGTGGTGACGGTGTCACAGTCTGGGTGGTCTGGGGTCTCTATCTGGTAGGACTTCTCCTAGAGTGGCCGGACATGCTGCGTGTGCATGGGGACAGCTGGGGTGGTAACGGAGGCTGCACTGGTGCTGCATGCAGGGCCTGTCTCCCCCTCCTTCTACCGCTGTGTCTCCTCAGTGGGGGGGCGTGGTTTTGTTGCAGGGGTTTGTGTGGTTGTGGCCTTGCTTGTTCGATTGTTGTCATCTTGGTGTGGGAGGGGGGTGGTGTGTATGTGTGTTCCTTTTCTGCTGTGGCAGACTCCTGGCCTCCATCTGTGTTGCATGTGTCCACCTGTGGCTCTGGGTCCCACTGCTCAGGGTTCTTTACTCCTTCTCTGAGATGCCTGTATGCACTCCATGCCGGTAAGGTACTTTACAGCCTTGAGGAGACCTTAATTTACGTGTGCTCCTTACTTGTGATCAGCTCCGGTTTACGCCATGCCGTTAATTTCGGCATGGTGGGAAGCGCGCGCGACCTAAGACCGATAATTACGGCATTGTAGTTTACGGTGCCGTAATTAACGGTCTGAGGGGTCGGAATGGCATGGAGCGGAAAACCATGCCGGTAATTCATTACCGGCATGGTAATTCAAATAGGAACATTTAACAAATTCACAAAGCAGCACACATACAAAGTATATGTAGTAATACTTAAGAAATGTAACCCATATATGTAACACACTAACCATTCATTTAAATACATTCCGAGCATGGAGGTAAGGTACAGACCATGTAATGGTGATGTCATCTTTGATGTCCTGGGTGTTAGTGTTAGCAGTGCACGGTGGCGCGAGTTATGGTTGCTTATCATACCATAACTGCCGAATTTCAGGGGTTTTTCAGTCATACTTTGAACCATAACGTCCCTTTTAACAAAGTTGTTTCACTGAATATGCAATATAAATAGATAGGAAGATAGAGAACAGGTTTCAGGAATGCAGAACTCCAGCAAAAATATCAATCCCAAGTTCCCCCCAGAAAACACCAGAGAAAACAGAACTGATTGGCAAACTTGTCAAAAATGGTTGAAAGTTGGCTTTGAATGAATGGGTAAAACACTGAAAATGGTTTTAATTCACTGAAATTGTTTAAATACTAAATGGAGCTACTTTGTATGGTATCAGACAAACACTAGCACTGATTTAAGAGTAATAATCAAGTTGAAAACTTAATTTTGAGGTTGGGTGCAATGAAAAGCTATTTAGCAAGTTAGAGAATTTAGCCAAACGAAACATTTGTGGCAAACTTTTCTGTGTGCGGTAAACGCGATCGCGGGAAAACTATAAGGAGATGAGATGTGGTTTTGGATTCTATAGAAAGCTTATGATGTTAGCTACAAATAGACACTTAAATGTTTCTAGCATAAAGTATGAAGAAGTTATGAACATTTTATGTGGAGGTCATTTTTTTCAGAAAGAGGCAAAATTGTAAAACAAGGATGTGCTTTTAAAATACAAACTGGGTTCTTTACACTAGGGATGGACTATGAAGATACAAACTACACGACAGCACAGCCCCCTAACCAGGACGTCACCGATCAGGTTTTTGCCTGCCGAGACGCTTGCCTTCCTCAGAAAATATATATCAGTGCAAAGATCATTTAAATAATATTATTACAGAAGGACTATAGGATAAGAGAGAGTTCAAGCAAGACAAAAAGATTTCTAACAATAAAGTTCTGGATATAAAATAGATTTGATTTGGATAGGGATGACTATCGACAGTACATAGGCTAGTGACAATCCTACACTATGGATACTCACTACCAATGTTTTGAATGGAACCGTCAGGGATTCTGGTCAAGGACTTTTCTGGGACAGACTGCTGGGCACACCGGACTGATCTGGTTCAGCGATCAGCATGGCGCACTGGACACCACACAGCAGGACTGGACAGCAAAACGCTCTGGTCTACACTGCACAGCATGACTAGACTGGATCTGCAATGGCTCTCTGGTCTGAACAGCACAGCTCGGCACCAGTCAGGGTTTAATCTGCTCTTCTGGTTATGAAGATAATTCTTTGGCAGGCAAGCAGTTACAGCACAGCCTGGCTGATCTTTGTTTTCCCCTTTAATTTGAGGAATGGGTTCTGGAAGTTAGGCTAAGCTGAAAGTAGTTCAGCTATGCTCTGAGCCTTTCTGCTTACAAAGTTTCTGTAGTCTGGAACAAGGAGTATGGATGGATCTCCGTGAGAGTGTTTTGCCAAATTCGGGGTGGTGGGTGGATCAGTGTCTCTCTAGGTCCTAAGCTGTCTCTAGTTATGTGTTTCATAAAGGGGTGGGTATGCTGAATTATCCTAGGCACACTCCTAGGTAGTCTATTGGCTAAAGTCTGCTCTCTCCCTTGATTGGAGGGGAAAACAGAGTGTCATCATGATGATGTAGTTTATGAGGCAAAACATTCTCCCCTTCTTCTCTATTTGGAATTGATTACTCATTTGCACACCCTCTTACAAGCCTCGTTTCTGTGAGATCTTGGGTCAGGATTTGACAAATTTTCGCACTTTTGTCCGGGACACAACATCTGATTCGTCCACAATTTTGTACATATGTGTGCATGATATCTGGGCATAATCGTATGACGTTTCATGCCTCTGACATAAATACAATTGCTACAAAACCAGAATTTTCACTGTGCCTTCCCTGAACATTGCACAGATTTCTGGCACCTCTTAAAATGTGCACAAAAAAATCACATTCACAATGAAGTTAGTTCTCTAATTATTACGAATTTCCACAATCTTTTATCAGCCTTTTCCAAAAATATGCTTTCTGTCCATTGAGAATCAACAAATATGTCTATCGCCGCCACCATTTTGTAGCTCAAGAGCAATCCCTGCCTTCTTCCTCTGACAGAGGCCACTGTTGACACTTACAATCTGCATATCCTTTCAGCCAAGGAAGTTTCATTGTCTCCTCCAGCAGCAGCAGCCCAAACTCTCCGCCCCTGATTTACTCAACACAAAGGTGTAAGTTCCTGGCCTTTGTGGGAAGCAGGGGAGATGCCTTTTGTTAGGGGAAAGCTGGGGAAAACTGGTTTGCTGACTCTGAGTTCAGCTAAATCCACTGTCAATTTATAACATTTTTCTTAATTTATAATAAAACTTTATAACTTTATAATAATAAAAGCAGCTAGAACTCTGATTCCAGCCTCTAAATCATGGAGATTAAATAGATACAACCTATGTTCCTCTCAATGACAGGTCACTTAGATTTAAGACATTACGGCCCTCATTACGACCCAGGCGGTAAGTGATCGAAATTACCGCCATGGCGTAATGAGCGTTAACGCCATGGTCCGATGGCGATAAGAGCGCCATATTACGAACCATCGCGCACGAGCATTACGCCATGGCGGTAACGTAAACTACGCCATGCCGTAAACAGCCCTTACCGCCCTCGTTAACAGCGCAGGGTGACCTACCGCCACCCATCATTGCGCCGACCGTAGTCAGCGGTCACCGTAATTAGCGGTGACCGCAATTAGGCGGAACCGGAAATAGCGTAATCGCGGCGGAACGGGAAACAGCACAGCGGCCATCTTAAAAAACACAATCCATTGCCATCCTACCCAACCACACCACAACCAACCCTCAAACCCTGACATTCCCATAACCCACCCATTTCCTCAGCCAACCATGCCTAAAGTTGTCAAGAAGGCATGTGACAGGCAGCGGCAGGAGCGCTTCAGTCGTGAGGAACTGCAAATGCTTGCAGACACGCTCCAGGAGAAGGCCGATGTTGTCTTCTCCACTGAGATGACCCGGACAGCCATAGGCCGCAAAAGGGAGGTGTGGGAACTTGTGGCACAACGTGTCAGTGCTGTTGGAACCACCCCACGCACCTCCAAACAGTGCCACAAGAGATGGGACGACCTGCGGATCAGGGTCCGGGGCATTATTTCTGCCAACCGTAACCTGGCCCTGTGAACTGGCGGGGGAGCAGACTCCCCACTGAAAATGCAGCCATGGGAGGAGACATGTGCCCCTCTGATTGGCATTGAGTGCATCGAAGGTGTCGGCGAGATGGAGAGAGGGGCCCCGACATCTGGAGACACAGGTAGGTGCCTCATATCCAGCCTTGCAAGACACCCTGATACACTTGCACGTGACAATCACAATGTGGCAGACGCAACACATCAGCAGATGAGCCACACCCTGCGCACATGCAGCATGTACACTGTACAGTAGGCAGACACACACCTGCATGCAAAACTGAACCTAAAGGGAGGCAACCTGTATGTCACGGGCTACTAACTCCACCATCTATCCATTACACTCTTCACAATGCCTGCTCAATGTCCGCTGAACCATCAATAACAGTCACCCTCCTCTGCTCCACCACAGGCTCGCAATCGGACACTGGCAGGGACGACAGCACCAGCACCCCAGCTAAGAAGGCCAGGAAAGTGGGAGAAGGGAACCACGCATCCACCTCTGCTGGACCCAGGCAGAAACCACGCCAGGCTGAAGAGGCCAGGGCAGCAAAGTCCCCCGAGGAAGGGGTAGTGACAGCGCCTGCAGCCCAACAACACCCACTGTTGCCCACTGAGGGCACTGTGTCAGCAGGAAGCAGTACTGTTGGGGAGACTGCAGCCATCGCTGCCTGCTCCGACAGTGATGTGGAGGATGACACTGGACTTGACCACAACACCCAACTGCACTCACCACACCTATCCCCAATCAGCCATCATGGAGATGACACCCAGGGCCCATCGCCAGCTAATTCATGGCCAGCAACTCCAAGCCCAGTGGGAGTTGTGGAAGATGGGAGTAGTCCCATTGGTCCCCCATTGGCACCCTCCATTGGGCCAGAATTCCAGCTGTCGCTGGAGCAGATTGCCAACAGGCAGGAAGCACTGGGCACACTCCTCACGCAGCATGTTGCAGAATGTGGAAGTGCCAGTGCAGCCATGGAGAGGAGTGCTGATGGCATCAGGGCTGCCATCCAAACTGCTAGCAGGGACATATGCACCGAACTTGCTGCAGTGCGGCAGATGATGAGCCAGCTCATCCAGACACTTCTGGACACATGCCGTACTGAGCAGCCCGGTACATCCTCAGCTGCAAGTTCAGCACAAGCCTCTCCCGTCCGCAGGTCATCCAGGACCCTGAGGAGCACAGGCAGGGGGACCCCAGGTTCCGGGAGAGGGGGCAGTCAATAGTGTGCTAAACTATACACACTTCACCACGGGCACTGTCACATGTTTGCAGGGTGTTCAGGGGGGAGGGGAAGGGGGGAATTGGGTGTGTTGGAGTGTTCAGGGGGGAGAGGGAGGGGGGAATTGGGTGTGTTGGAGTGTTCAGGGGGGAGGGGGAGGGGTTCTGTTATACCTATTCAGAAGAACAATACACTTTTTCTTTTCTCACAAACGAAAAGTGTGGACATTGCTCATTGCGTATGTGTGCTTTATTGTTTTACAGTCCACAGTGTTGACATACCAGACACACACAGTGCCCCAAGTGCCATCCATATGTCACACACTCACTGTGTGTGCTAGAAGTATCGGTCAATGACATTCTGACGCATTATATGCCCCTCCTGTGCATCGCTGCCTCCCTGAGGTGCTGCCCCATCCCCATCATCATCATCCCCATCATCAGGTGGTTGTGGTTCTGCATCAGGGGGCAGAGGCACGTTTCGTATGATGCACATATTGTGTAGCATGACACATGCCCTGACGATCTTTGCAACCTTCTCATGGCGGTACAGGAGTGCCCCGCCAGACCTGCTGAGGCAGCGGAAACGTGCCTTCAGTAGGCCAAAAGCATGCTCTATCACCACAAGGGTACGTGCATGGGCATGGTTGTAGTCCTCCTCATGCTGGTTCGATGGGTTCCGCACTGGTGTGAGGAGCCACCTCTTCAGGGGATAGCCTGCATCACCTGTAAAATGTGAGAAAAGAATGTGTCAAGAACGAGATTGATATTTGAACATGACGCACAACCATGCCTTGATTCTGACTGTTACTGTGCACCAATTGGAGTTGTGGTTATGGATTTACACTGTGCAACCAGTATGTGTTCATGGCTCTCATGTACTGTTTTGCATGCAAAAACACAATGCAGGGAGGACGATTGCCTTGTGAGTGGCCATCCACTGTGTCCGTTCAGGCCGTCATTCATGTGACCTTGCACGTGTCCTGTGAGCTTGAAGCTCACATGATAGCAACATTGATGTCTGGCTCATTATGACCCCAGTGAGCATTACTGGTGTCAATGGGGACAGTTTGTGGGTCTTGTAGTGGTGCATTGATGTTCCTGTCTGTCATGTGCCTCCTTTGTGCGCAGTTGTGGGCGACAGGCCTTTCAGTAGTTGGTGCATGGTGACGTGCATGTTGGTGTTTTTCTTTAGGGTTAATGCGGTCAGAATTTGCACAATGCACTTGCAAATGGTTGTGTCGTTTTTGGGATGCACTTTCATTCACATGTTGGGATGATTAGGTCAGGCATGATGTGTACACTACTCTGTTGACGTCAGTGCTGCCACAGGGAATGATCTGGCTACTGCTAGTTGCACCCATGTGACGTATGCATCACCCCCCTGTATCTGCCAGATGAAATATGCATTGGTACGTCATTCAACACCCACTTTGCATTTCCATGCTCATGACATTAGACTCACCGAGTAGGTAGGATCTTGGGCCTGCATGTCGCTCCATGTAGCGTGGTATTGTTGAGTTCCGAAGGACCATAGAATCATGGGTTGATCCGGGGAATCTGGCACAACAATGTGTGATGATCCTGTTGGAGTCACAGACCATTTGCACGTTGATTGAGTGGAAATGTTTACGGTTGCGGTACGGTACCTCCATGGCATGTGGGACCACCAATTCAACATGGGTGCAGTCAATGGCACCAATGCAACCAGGTATGCCGGCCAGTGCATGGAAACCCACTTTGGTGTTGGCAATCTCCTGGGCAGACCGTGGTAATGAGATGTGGTCATCTGTGTGCTTGAGGAGGGCATCGAGCACTTGCATCAGTGTACGCGAGAATAATGGTTGTGATATGCCATGCAAGTGCCCCACTGTGTGCTGGTAGGTGCCTGTGGCCAGGAAGTGGAGCACGGACACTACCTTCAGTAGGGGGGGTGGCAGTGGGTGTTTCAATCATGCTGACAATGTCGTTGTGTATCATGTCCACAATGGAGGTGATGGTGTCCCGGTCCAGTCGGTACAGGGTGTGGATCTGCTCAGCGGTGAGGTTGAATGGGCTGGGTCTGATGCGTGGGATTGGGGGCTGCCTGCGTGGTGGCACTGGCTGTGCTGGTGGGGCTTGCTGGGCCTGCCTTGCCCTCCTTCTCCTCCTGCGTCTCCTCTGTGCAGCCTGTTGTTGTTGTTGTTGTTGTTGTTGTTGTTGCTGTTGTAGCACTCGCATTGCTATCAGGTCCTCCAGCCCCAACATTGCTAGTCCTATTGGTATCATTGTGGAGTGTGACTGGGTGTGGGAAGGGGTGGGGTGTGCTCTTTTTGTACTTCCTGAGTCTGTATTGCCTTCACCTGTGCTGTTTCTGTGCACCTGTGGCAGCTGCATTCACTTTACATGGCCCTTTGCGGTTGGTTCGCGATGGTGTAATTAGCACCATGGCGGTAAGGTACTTAACGGGCTGGTTGATGGCGTTAGGGGCATGTCCGCTTCGGTCGGCATTCGCGTACCTTTCCGCCATGGTGCTAAGTACGGTGTGGATGTTCGCGTGCGCGCGCCCTTGGCGCAGTCAGCGGCAGCGTTAGCTACGATGCCGCTAATGACATCGTAGTTTACGGTCGCGGGTCGTAATCGGCCCTAGCGGAAGACGATGGCGGTAATCGTTTACCGCCATCGTTTTTCGCTTTGCGCCAGGGTCGTAATGAGGGCCTGAGGCCCTCATTACGACCCAGGCGGTAAGTGATCGAAATTACCGCCATGGCGTAATGAGCGTTAACGCCATGGTCCGATGGCGATAAGAGCGCCATATTACGACCCATCGCGCACGAGCATTACGCCATGGCGGTAACGTAAACTACGCCATGCCATAAACAGCCCTTACCGCCCTCGTTAACAGCTCAGGGTGACCTACTGCCACCCATCATTGCGCCGACCGTAGTCAGCGGTCACCGTAATTAGCGGTGACCGCAATTAGGCGGAAACGGAAATAGCGTAATCGCGGCGGAACGGGAAACAGCACAGCGGCCATCTTAAAAAACACAATCCATTGCCATCCTACCCAACCACACCACAACCAACCCTCAAACCCTGACATTCCCATAACCCACCCATTTCCTCAGCCAACCATGCCTAAAGTTGTCAAGAAGGCATGTGACAGGCAGCGGCAGGAGCGCTTCAGTCGTGAGGAACTGCAAATGCTTGCAGACACGCTCCAGGAGAAGGCCGATGTTGTCTTCTCCACTGAGATGACCCGGACAGCCATAGGCCGCAAAAAGGAGATGTGGGAACTTGTGGCACAACGTGTCAGTGCTGTTGGAACCACCCCACGCACCTCCAAACAGTGCCGCAAGAGATGGGACGACCTGCGGATCAGGGTCCGGGGCATTATTTCTGCCAACCGTAACCTGGCCCTGGGAACTGGCGGGGGAGCAGACTCCCCACTGAAAATGCAGCCATGGGAGGAGACATGTGCCTCTCTGATTGGCATTGAGTGCATCGAAGGTGTCGGCGAGATGGAGAGAGGGGCCCCGACATCTGGAGACACAGGTAGGTGCCTCATATCCAGCCTTGCAAGACACCCTGATACACTTGCACGTGACAATCACAATGTGGCAGACGCAACACATCAGCAGATGAGCCACACCCTGCGCACATGCAGCATGTACACTCTACAGTAGGCAGACACACACCTGCATGCAAAACCGAACCTAAAGGGAGGCAACCTGTATGTCACGGGCTACTAACTCCACCATCTATCCATTACACTCTTCACAATGCCTGCTCAATGTCCGCTGAACCATCAATAACAGTCACCCTCCTCAGCTCCACCACAGGCTCGCAATTGGACACTGGCAGCGACGACAGCACCAGCACCCCAGCCAAGAAGGCCAGGAAAGTGGGAGAAGGGAAACATGCATCCACCTCTGCTGGACCCAGGCAGAAACCACGCCAGGCTGAAGAGGCCAGAGCAGCAAAGTCCCCCGAGGAAGGGGTCGTGACAGCGCCTGCAGCCCAACAACACCCACTGTTGCCCACTGAGGTCAATGTGTCAGCAGGGAGCAGTACTGTTGGGGAGACTGCAGCCATCGCTGCCTGCTCCGACAGTGATGTGGAGGATGACACTGGACTTGACCACAACACCCAACTGCACTCACCACACCTATCCCCAATCAGCCATCATGGAGATGACACCCAGGGCCCATCGCCAGCTAATTCATGGCCAGCAACTCCAAGCCCAGTGGGAGTTGTGGAAGATGGGAGTAGTCCCATTGGTCCCCCATTGGCACCCTCCATTGGGCCAGAATTCCAGCTGTCGCTGGAGCAGATTGCCAACAGGCAGGAAGCACTGGGCACACTCCTCACGCAGCATGTTGCAGAATGTGGAAGTGCCAGTGCAGCCATGGAGAGGAGTGCTGATGGCATCAGGGCTGCCATCCAAACTGCCAGCAGGGACATATGCACCGAACTTGCTGCAGTGCGGCAGATGATGAGCCAGCTCATCCAGACAATTCTGGACACATGCCGTACTGAGCAGCCCGGTATATCCTCAGCTGCAAGTTCAGCACAAGCCTCTCCCGTCCGCAGGTCATCCAGGACCCTGAGGAGCAAAGGCAGGGGGGTCCCAGGTTCCGGGAGAGGGGGCAGTCAATAGTGTGCTAAACTATACACACTTCACCACGGGCACTGTCACATGTTTGCAGGGTGTTCAGGGGGGAGGGGGAGGGGGGAATTGGGTGTGTTGGAGTGTTCAGGGGGGAGTGGGAGGGGGGAATTGGGTGTGTTGGAGTGTTCAGGGGGAGGGGGAGGGGGAATTGGGTGTGTTGGAGTGTTCAGGGGGAGGGGGAGGGGGGAATTGGGTGTGTTCGAGTGTTCAGGGGGGAGGGGGAGGGGGGAATTCGGTGTGTTGGAGTGTTCAGGGGGAGGGGGAGGGGAGGCGGAGGGGGGAATTGGGTGTGTTGGAGTGTTCAGGGGGGAGGGGGAGGGGTTCTGTTATACCTATTCAGAAGAACAATACACTTTTTCTTTTCTCACAAACGAAAAGTGTGGACATTGCTCATTGCGTATGTGTGCTTTATTGTTTTACAGTCCACAGTGTTGACATACCAGACACACACAGTGCCCAAAGTGCCATCCATATGTCACACACTCGCTGTGTGTGCTAGAAGTATCGGTCAATGACATTCTGACGCATTATATGCCCCTCCTGTGCATCGCTGCCTCCCTGAGGTGCTGCCCCATCCCCATCATCATCATCCCCATCATCAGGTGGTTGTGGTTCTGCGTCAGGGGGCAGAGGCACGTTTCGTCTGATGCACATATTGTGTAGCATGACACATGCCCTGACGATCTTTGCAACCTTCTCATGGCGGTACAGGAGTGCCCCGCCAGACCTGCTGAGGCAGCGGAAACGTGCCTTCAGTAGGCCAAAAGCATGCTCTATCACCACACGGGTACGTGCATGGGCATGGTTGTAGTCCTCCTCATGCTGGTTCGATGGGTTCCGCACTGGTGTGAGGAGCCACCTCTTCAGGGGATAGCCCGCATCACCTGTAAAATGTGAGAAAAGAATGTGTCAGGAACGAGATTGTTATGTGAACATGACGCACAACCATGCCTTGATTCTGACTGTTACTGTGCACCAATTGGAGTTCTGGTTATGGATTTACACTGTGCAACCAGTATGTGTTCATGGCTCTCATGTACTGTTTTGCATGCAAAAGCACAATGCAGGGGGGACGATTGCCTTGTGAGTGGCCATCCACTGTGTCTGTTCAGGCCGTCATTCATGTGACCTTGCACGTGTCCTGTGAGCTTGAAGCTCACATGATAGCAACATTGATGTCTGGCTCATTATGACCCCAGTGAGCATTACTGGTGTCAATGGGGACAGTTTGTGGGTCTTGTAGTGGTGCATTGATGTTCCTGTCTGTCATGTGCCTCCTTTGTGCGCAGTTGTGGGCGACAGGCCTTTCAGTAGTTGGTGCATGGTGACGTGCATGTTGGTGTTTTTCTTTAGGGTCAATGCGGTCACAATTTGCACAATGCACTTGCAAATGGTTGTGTCGTTTTTGGGATGCACTTTCATTCACTTGTTGGGATGATTAGGTCAGGCATGATGTGTACACTACTCTGTTGACGTCAGTGCTGCCATAGGGAATGATCTGGCTACTGCTAGTTGCACCCATGTGACGTATGCATCACCCCCCTGTATCTGCCAGATGAAATATGCATTGGTACGTCATTCAACACCCACTTTGCATTTCCATGCTCATGACATTAGACTCACCGAGTAGGTAGGATCTTGGGCCTGCATGTCGCTCCATGTAGCGTGGTATTGTTGAGTTCCAAAGGACCATAGAATCATGGGTTGATCCGGGGAATCTGGCACAAAAATGTGTGATGATCCTGTTGGCGTCACAGACCATTTGCACGTTGATTGAGTGGAAATGTTTACGGTTGCGGTACGGTACCTCCATGGCATGTGGGACCACCAATTCAACATGGGTGCAGTCAATGGCACCAATGCAACCAGGTATGCCGGCCAGTGCATGGAAACCCACTTTGGTGTTGGCAATCTCCTGGGCAGACCGTGGTAATGATATGTGGTCATCTGTGTGCTTGAGGAGGGCATCGAGCACTTGCATCAGTGTACGCGAGAATAATGGTTGTGATATGCCATGCAAGTGCCCCACTGTGTGCTGGTAGGTGCCTGTGGCCAGGAAGTGGAGCACGGACACTACCTTCAGTAGGGGGGGTGGCAGTGGGTGTTTCAATCATGCTGACGATGTCTTTGTGTATCATGTCCACAATGGTGGTGATGGTGTCCCGGTCCAGTCGGTACAGGGTGTGGATCTGCTCAGCGGTGAGGTTGGATGGGCTGGGTCTGATGCGTGGGATTGGGGGCTGCCTGCGTGGTGGCACTGGCTGTGCTGGTGGGGCTTGCTGGGCCTGCCTTGCCCTCCTTCTCCTCCTGCGTCTCCTCTGTGCAGCCTGTTGTTGTTGTTGTTGTTGTTGTTGCTGTTGTAGCACTCGCATTGCTATCAGGTCCTCCAGCCCCAACATTGCTAGTCCTATTGGTATCATTGTGGAGTGTGACTGGGTGTGGGAAGGGGCGGGGTGTGCTCTTTTTGTACTTCCTGAGTCTGTATTGCCTTCACCTGTGCTGTTTCTGTGCACCTGTGGCAGCTTCATTCACTTTACATGGCCCTTTACGGTTGGTTCGCGATGGCGTAATTAGCACCATGGCGGTAAGGTACTTAACGGGCTGGTTGATGGCGTTAGGGGCATGTTCGCTTGGGTCGGCATTCGTGTACCTTTCCGCCATGGCGCTAAGTATGGTGTGGATGTTCGCGTGTGCGCGCCCTTGGCGCAGTCAGCGGCAGCGTTAGCTACGATGCCGCTAATGACATCGTAGTTTACGGTCACGGGTCGTAATCGGCCCTAGCGGAAGACGATGGCGGTAATCGTTTACCGCCATCGTTTTTCGCTTTGTGCCAGGGTTGTAATGAGGGCCTACATCTTAATGGTGCAAATTTGCAGTTTAAATGTGGGCTTTTGAAACAGTCACAGGTGGCCGCTGGTACTGCGCCCATATTTTGACAGATTTTCACAGGCAAGCACACTTTTTACTGTGGATATTTTGATGATAGATTCCACTTTTCCTGACATTGTGGGTTCATATGGATATGGTAAGCAGCCCAGTGACAGGTTTCAGCAGTGAGATCTCCTTCCACCACTGACAACAGGCAAAGTAGATTTGGCAGCCATCTTTTCCGATTTCAAAGCAACATTTTTCATAGGTTTTGGCACGCATAGGGCATTTGCGGCCATTTTGCTGATTCTGGTGCCACCAGCACACAGGGATGTCGCAGGGCAGAGCCTAGTGGGTTTACACATCCCACACATTATGAATACTTTTGAATGCTGAACAGAGCAAAAGCAAGTTTTGTACTTTCGAAATATTGCACGGAGCAGTTGCAAGTACTTTTCAATAACAAACTAATTGAAAGTCATTATAAATACCTTTGAATACCAAACAGAGAAAAAGCAAGTTTTGAGCACTCGTTTGTGGAGTGAAAGGATAGTGGTGAAATTAGCTGATACCTTCAACTGTATTTTCTGAAACATAAGTATTGGCAAAGTCAAGATAATACCTAGAATAGTATTGTATGGGAAACCAGGTGTTGGCCAAAGCCAAAGAGTTCAAGGGACTACCTATTATGAGGAAACTTACATTAGCAAGAGCCATGAGAATATAAGAAGGTGGAGCAAGTAATTCAAGGAATTGCACTGTATGAGAAACTGCACATCGGCAGCAGCCAAAAGAGTTTAAGGAACTGCATGTTATGAGGAAACGTGTAGTCACAGGAGCCAGAGGAGTACCGGAAATTATAGCAAGTGCATGGTGGCCAACCAAGCTACAATACATTTTCAGAAGAGAATGAACCAAGCATCACTGAATAATTGAAGCAGTGGCATATTGTTGATGGGAAGCAGCCAAGAAGGGGTTTCAGTTGTGTAACCTGTAATGGGTCGTCCAACAACTGAACGCAGACTGAGTGTCCCTTGCATGAAGGTAGTGTTGAAGGAAAGCAGACAAGAAAGGGGTATTGGTTGCGAGACCTGTGATGGGTGGACTGTGTGTTCCAACAACTGAGCCAAGACCGAGGGCCCCTGTATGGAGAAGCCACTGAAAGTTTCCATGAAGAAGTTTATGTTTTGAATCAACCTTTTACGTGATTTTGAAATCAGGATATAGAACTGCATATTTGAACTAGTGAAAAGAACCAATATCCAAAGAGCTGGGAACAGTCCCAAGGAACTGTACTGGTTTGGAGAAAGCTGGAAAATTTGAACTCTTGGGGAAGGGAACCCCATTATCGTGTTAACTGTTTTGAACTTGGGGAAGGGGAAGCTGATTACAAACCAAGAGCTGGTTGAAGCTATGAACTTTATTTTGAACAATACTCATGTTGATGACAACCTCCCTACACATTGTATAAGCCAAGAGCTGGAAGAAGCTCTGAACTTTATTTTGAACCCTACTCATTCTGATGCTGACATCCCTACACATTGTATATATTTAGTTGGGAGTGCAAGTATAGGTTTTGGACACAGACAGACACTTTATTTGGACTTCCTGACACAGACTATCCGTAGTTAGGTAGGGGAATCCCACCCTAGCAAAGGGCAAGTTAGGCCTTACTCCATCCTGCTTTTAAGTCAATACATTTTTTGGGTACCAAATTTGAAACTGTTGTCTTTGTCTATTCCATGATGCCTTCACATAGACCTTGGTTTATAGCACCTCCCGCCTTAGAGCCAGAAGATTGATGTCCTTGATTTCATTCAGAGTAATCAGTGTAAGATGCTTTTTTCTGGGGGTGTATGTTTTATTCCTAAACAGGAAATCATTGTAAGCCCTGTCCATTCCTGCACATAGGTGAGTAGTGATTCATATGCGTGGAAGGCAATCAAATATCATTGACAGCCATTTCCCTTAGGAACTATTTGCGGTTCAGTTTTATTGGGGTACTAAATGGCACCGCCACTATTCTCCAAAGCATAAAATAGACTGAATGAGATATTTGTTGGTGAAACAGTAATGCAATCTAGAGAATAATAGAGAGGAAGGTAGAACTGGGATTTCATGGACACCACCAAGCAAGCAAACCATTTTTAGGATTATGCATTTAAAATGTTGGCGGACTTTAAATCCTGGACACTGACCTGAAACGTGATCTCCACTAGAGTTAAACATCCAGTTTTTAATCTCCATATAGAAACCCAGTACAGAGTTTGCAGCATGCTTGCAAGGATCAAGTTTCTGTCTAGAAATTGGGGTGACACTGAGTTGCACCTTAAGGATTCAAGTGATTAAGCCTCATGACAAGATTGCCGGTCCAGAAATAAGGGTGTTGGTAAGCTCACCGGCACCCTTATTTCCAGACCAGCAAACTACGGGTTTGCCTGCCAGAGCCGCTTGGCCCAACAGGTCTGACTCTGCCGAGCAAAGCGGTCACATTAGGCAAAACCATCACAGAAGCCCTGGCACCATTGCTTCTGTGTCCCCACTACCACAGGGTCCTACTGGACTATGTGCGGATTAACAAAATTACTGGCACTTGACTTCTCGGCCGCTGGACTCGTAATGAATCAGTGGCACCGGGAAATCAGGCGACAGTAAATTTGAACAGGTCTGGCAGCAAGCCATCAGTAGCATCGCCAGGGTTACCACCAGATCCATAATGAGGCCCCTTGTATCAGATGGGGTTAAGTGGAATTCCAGTCCCATGAGAGATTCCGACTAACATAAAAGAAGAGTATGTGCTGTATTTACCAAGCATTTTTCAATGGGAAATCTGAATTGAAAACTGCTTTATAAATCATGCCCTATTTGTCTATATCACGAGAAGGGGAGGGACCTGCAAATGTTTTTATGAGATCCACATGAACTACATTTGAATATGGTTATGTTATGTTTTATTGGTTTATATGGTGCACCGCTGCCATTGGCATGGTCTATAGGTGCTCATGTGGCACTGTAAGAAAAGTGAGTAGGGTTGGTTAGTGAGGAATAGGATAGAGGTTGTGCTCATCTGTTGATGCACGAAGTAACAGTAGAAACTGGTGTCTGTGCATGTGAGCTTTCTAGGTGTGCTTTGTTATGTGCACTGGACTAGTTCTGTCCGTAAGTGTGGCAACCAATGTCTGAGTTGTTTGTTTTCGGGCAGGTACTGGGTTTGTAGTATAATTAGAACGGAATTTGTGGTTTGCGTGTTTCTGGTGGGTTGTTTCACTAGCCCTCTGGAATTAGTAGTATGTGAAAGGTGTGAGTGTGTGGAAAACAGAATGGGGTGGTTAGTTGGTACCGGGTTGAACCAACAACAAAACTACTCTTCATTATGTATTGTCCCATTCTTGCTTTGGTCCAGGTGTATGGTTTGTAGACGTGCCCATCAAAACTTAATGTAAAAAAATAAATGAGTATGATTCTAGTGTAGCCAAATTTAAAGCAGCAGGAACACATTTAGTACAGTTCTAGTATATCTAAATTCAAAAGCAGCGTTATCTAAATCTGTACCATTCTATTTTGGCTAAATTCAAAAGCAGCCTTAACTAAACCAGAACAATTAGAGTGGCTAAATCCAAAAGCAGTGCTTACCAAGCAGCTACAATTCTAGAGTGGCTAAATCCAAAAGCAGTGCTTACCAAGCAGCTACAATTCTAGAGTGGCTAAATCCAAAAGCAGTGCTTACCAAGCAGCTACAATTCTAGTGTCGCTAAATTCAATAGCGGCGGGAACAAACAATTCTAGTGTTGTATACTCAAAATTTGGTGTGGATTTAGCTTTTGAGGACTGGACTTCAGTGATATTTCCCAATAACTCCTTTGGCAGCCCCTAAAATATATTGTTCTCATAATTTAAGGCGCTAAATATGCACCTATGCGCGTGATTCTCTATCTGCGTTCTGCATATTTACTTTGAACTGATAAATATAAATGACTCTACCTAGCACTTAAGGAGATTCACTGGGTTGTTAATGGATTTACTGGAAGTACATTATATGATGAAAAATTCGGCACTCGATCAGCCACAATAAACATGATGCTTTTATATAATGGTTAGTCAATGAAAAGCATTGACCGGAATTGTACTGTCTAAAATGAATGTGCATTTTTAAGCTGAAGATCCTGCTTCATTATGAAGCGTTACTGATCTGCAGCGTTGGAATACGTGGCTGTTGCCTTTCAAAGCATCAGAGTATCCGAGACGTGTTTATTTTTCCGTTATCCCCACATAAATAAATATTTGCACGAATTAACACAACATGGAAAGTGCACCTTCTCGGTGCGATTTACATAGGGCAAAGGTGTGTTCTTTTACCCAAGCCTTTATCAATATTATTAAAAGAATGTTGCTACTTGAAAAGCAGCAAAATGCCAGAAGGAAGTATTTTAGAAGGTGACATGTGTTCTTGGTTAATTGGATGACCTGCATTGGTATGCAAAGCATTTTTTCCTGGCTAACATCCAAAATGGTCTGTGTACACATTAGGCAGAACAGCAGGCAATACTGTCTCCTGCACCTAAAGAAAGAAGTGTTTGAGATGTAAGTTTAAGAAGGCTGCCTGAAGGGGTTATCAGTGAAATGGGGAGGGCAAGGCTCTTTGCAGTGCTCATTTATTGATTGAGCATCTCAGGAAGTGGAAAAGCACTGATCATTTCTCCAAGCATCTCACTAAAAGAATTCGAAGAAATCTCAAAGAAAGCATTTATGTTAGGAGCACCTGCACATTACGCCTAGGTAAAGCAGACAATCAAAGCATGCGAAATGTGCGGTTATTCACAACATTGCCTATGCATGAAAGTATATGCCAGTAGATGATTTGTATACACTTTGGCATAGAATATTCATGGTTATTTAATGTATGAATGGATAAGTTACTGCCAGACCAAAACATGTGTGGGAGAGATGAAGGCGTATCAAAAGCGCACCTGATGATGTACTTCAGTGGAATTCCACATGTGTTCTCTAAACTTCGTATATGTCTTTGACACTTTTGTGGACACCTGGAAGTTTTATTTGTAGCCCGTTCTAAGGTGTGACAGTGAATAAAGTGTATATAAATGTTTGCAATGTTTGGCTTCATGGGCATAGGACATGGGGAGATGGGGGGGACAAATCCCCCCCACAATCTTAAGTGGGTGGGATACAATAGCATTTATCTCCCCCCAGTTTGGGCTGCTCTGCAGCAGTATGTGCCATGTGCGTGCAAACTTCAGACTCTGAATTAACTCTGAAGTTTGCACGTAGCAGGCGCAGGCCTGGCTGGGTGGATTCTATCCATTCCATTCATAACAATAGTGGGGGAGCGGGAGGCGGAGGAGAACGACGCAGGACCACGAGCAAGAGTTGTTGACAACAACTCTTGCTCGTGCATTCCCCTCCTCCCCCACCCCCGGAGAAATCGGCACGTGCCAGCCCAGCCCTGCCTGGAGTGCGAGTCTATTAGACTGCTCCCTGCCTCCTGCCGCAACACCCATAGCTGTAAGAGTTAACACATCACCCCTCGAAACTACCAGGTGCACAGAGGTATTCTTCGTTTCTGACTGTCCCTGCTCACTGAACCACCTTGTGTTGCAAACCACTCGCCTCCCTGCTCTCTGGTTTAGACCAAGTGATCCTGTGTTCTTTCCCTTCCTCTCACCTGCCTTCTCTCTTCCAGCTGCCTTCTTCCTTCATGTCATCGCGTCGGTTCTGGTAAATAATTCCTGAAGGTTTGTAACAACTCTAAATCACCCCCTGAATCTACCTGCTGCACAGAGGTATTCTTCTTCTCTGACTGTCTCTGCTCACTGAACCGCCTCGTGTTGCAAACACTCGCTTCCCTGTTCCCTGGTTTAGACGCTAGTGATCATGTGTCCTTTCCTTCCTGTCACCTGCCTTCTCTCTTCCCACTGCCTTCTTCCTTCATGTCATCGGGTCGGTTTTGGTAAATAATTCTGGAAGGTTTCTAAGAACTCTTTAGCCACATTATCCATTTAGTTTCTGTGCTTTTTGGAAATTCAAATCCTGATGTATCTCTAACACTTCCTGTTGTAAGAAACACACGAGGCAGGATCAAAATGTATTGGAATGGAAGTAAAAAAACAGGTACAAAACACGCCGAAATGCTCAAAATGCATTCAAAAGTCAAAATACAGCCTGTAGACCATCAGACGCATAAGTGCTCAGAATGCATTGAATAATCCATTATCCAACATATAGCTTGTAAACTACTAGTGAGGAACAAAAAGTATTTAAACATTCCAACGACCAACAAAAGCAGCATCAAAATACACCCTTCCCTTGCATTTCACCCTTCCCTCGCATTTTGGTAAGTGCGAATTATGGTGGATTTCCATTTTGTATTGGGTTTCCATGCTATGTTAACTCTTCTCCCCAAGGCAGGATCAAAATGTACTGTTGTTTACAGGCTTTTTCACTGATGAAATCTTCAATGCATTTTAACCTTTTCTGATTGTTTTGGAGCCTGTATTTACCATCTGTTAATCACACGTGTGCATACTCCCTTGTAGTTTTCAAGCTGGATTTTGAATGATGAAATTTTCAATGCATTTTGAGCGTGTATGTGTTTTTCGGAGCTAGTTTGTCCCTCTCTCCTGCTATGCGTCTAAAGACTAGTTTTTCACTGATGGCTCTTTGTAACGCTCACCTGGTATCCACAGGGACGTCACTCAGCCTGTTCCCACCTCTTACAACCTCAAACTCTTCCCTGGAGGCTATTCGACTGGAGACTGGGACTGAAACACAGGATTGGTAGAATTTAACTCCCTATTGTCTCTGTGTGCTTGAACCCCTTCTTCCCCGGGGTCCAACCCTTCCCTTTGATCCACAGCTCACCTTGTTTTCTTGGATAGTGTGCTCTCGGTCCTGCTTTCAGCACAGGTTCGCGTTGATTGATGCGGGCTAGTTGTGCCTAGTTACTTCACTGGCAAGAGTCCAACAGGTAAGTATAATGAGTCTTTTGAACAGTTCTCTAACTTCGTTCCTTTCCTTGCTTAGATGATGGCCGGCGTCTGGGGATGGCGGCGTGCTGCTGAGATGAGTAGCGCTGAAGGTGAGTGAGAGCACAATGCGCAATGCACCCCTTTCATATTTGTATTGAACGGAGTTATTTTTCTTTGTCTTTTGGGTGCCGCGACATTTTCAGCCTGGATGCCAGTTATGAAGAAAAAATGCGGTGAGTAAGCGCGGTATGCGGCGCCTCTTGATGTTTCCACGCTAACCTGGAGTGTCTTTTCCCTCTTGCAGATGGATGAGAAGTTCCGGAGACAGAGTTCCCCCAGAGCGGCTGTAATTCAGGTAAGCGTTTGAAGCTCGTACAGTATTTAAAAATAAGCAAAGATTTGCAGAATGCTTACTAATGCCTTTTTTCTGTTCTTTTCCCTTTTCCTTAGGAAGCGACGTGCCGGGATGGGAATGACACTGCCGTGAAGGGGCACCTGAGGGACCCTCGGATGTGGAAACAAGGCACAATCACCACACACGAACTGATACGCCAGACACAAGGTTGTATTCCCAAAATCTAGGGTTTATTGCAAAACAAATAGTCCCAGTTGGCCAAATGGTCCCAAGCCCCGCGACGTGTGTCTAACAGAACTCGGGGGACGCAAGAGAACGGAAAATGTACATCAGTTACATATATACAAAATTAGCATCTTACAATCAGTAATGACACATTCGATGCCGCCCCTAATTCATTCCCTTTGAATTGGAGGCGATGATTGACCATGGCGACGAATATGACACCTTAGACCACCATATTTAGTAACAGTTTGTAATCTCGAATTTACAGACACCATTCTTTATTTGAGAGAACGCAGCGCTTCTTTTTTCATGGGCAAGCTGCGCCTAGGGGACTAGCACATTCCAGGCCTTACTATCTCCTGGTTTCGATTCACGCTCTAGAGGTCAGCTTGCTCCCTGGGGCCTCACAGTGCTCAGAAGGGGTGCCGTAAAGAAGAACATAATTCAAACCCTTTAATATTAGTTTCGTACATTGCTATTCTTTTAAGGAGACTCACTGGCATCCGTGTACTGATTAAAATGCCTTGCTCCTTGCCTTCAAGGATGTGTGAGGGAGGGAACCGGGCATTTCTGTCTGGCTCTCCAGTGTAATGTTTAGTAACCTTGGACCATTGAAGCGGAATAATATCTACAGCATAGCAATTTTACATGACGCAAAGTAGCAGTGTTAGAGAGAACAGGGAGAGAAAACAAAATGGCGATTCTGGTCATCTTAAAATGGGCGCACTCTAGTTGAGCTAGTAACTGTAATGATTAATGAGCATATATTCTTAACACCTTAAATGAGGCGGTTGGTCTTCGGCCAACCAATTATCCTGCATTCCCTTCCGTTCCAGGGGTGTCTAATTTTTCTAGACTGGCAGCCGAAGATGCCCGCAGAACAGAAGGAGCGATGAATGATGGGCAGAAGCGCCGCAAGGTAAGGTTGTTCCTAACGGTGTTCTTGTTCTTGCAGGAGCTGAGCGCAGAAGAAAGATGCAGGCCTACTGGAGACCGATCCGAACACAGTGAGTGTCATGCTGCAGGTGCAGAAAACGCAAAGCATGTGTCTCAGCCTGGGCGTGGCTTAAATAGTCTCTGGGTATCCCAGGTGTCTCTGGGCTGAACCACACCCAAAAGACTAGATTGCACATGCAGTTCTGGGAACCGAAATATGTGGGGGCATCCATCTTGTCCCCATCAATGCACTACAAATCCATTCCCCAATGTTATCCTGTGGAAGTGAGTGAGTCTGGTGCCACAAGCGCTAAGTCTGACTCCAAGTGTGCCTTTGGAGGGATGGAGAGGCCCTTGAGGGCCATGTAGGTGATCGTGGCCTGGCTCCAGGGTGACATCTTGGAGGGCTGGAGACATGAGGGGCAGGAATCATGACACTCTTTGAATGCATTTTGAGCACTAGGTCTTGCTCTGGAGCTGTTTTTTCCCCCATGGAATCTTTCAATACATTTTGATCCTGCCTTGTGTTTAGAGGCTGGATCTTGAATGATATTGATATTGATATTTTATTTCTATGGCGCTCGTACACAAGTGTTTCAGAGCACAACAAGGCAAGGGAGGGGAATAGGGGAGAACAAAACAGTGATCTTACTAGGCCCAGTGACATTGAGAATGCGCAAGCGCATAGGAGAGACGCATAGGAGAGGGGGAGGGGAAAAGTGCATGGAAGGGGGAGAAGTGGAAAGTGTGAAGCAGAGGAGAAACAGATAAATAACAATAAATAAATAAATAATAAAGGCAACAAACAGTGGTAGTGCAGCCAGCATTTTGCAAGTGCTAGGTTTAAGGCAGCAGACAGGGTATGTCTGATAAGTGCAGGAAGAAAAGGGGGGTCTGTCTGGACAAAGATGACCCCGCGGTTCTTAGACTCGCAGGTGGGGGATGGAGGAGGGCCAAGGGAGGCCGGCCAGAGAGTGAGGGGAAAGGATGGTGAAGGTGTGCCGATGAGGAGGATCTCCGTCTTGCTGGAATTCAGACAAAGATCATTGGCGGTACACCAATCTTGAATGGCAGTTAGGCAATCAGAGATGAGAGAGGGAGAGGAGGTGGCAGAGGGCAGCCTGAAAATGAGTTGAGAAATTTGAGCAGAAAGTGGCAATGCAGTGGGCGAGAGTTGCCAGGGATTGGTTGAACAGCCAGGGTGAGAGGTTAGACCCCTGGGGAACACCACAGATGGAGAGGAAGATCGATGAAAGGAAGGACCCAAGTTGGACCTGGGAGGCATTTTCAAAGCATTTTGAGCATTTATGTTTGTTTCAGAGCTAGGTTTTCCTCATTGAACCTCTCAACATGAACTGGTTTTTACTTCCTTTGAAACTGAATAGATTTTAATCCTGCCTTTCAATGAATTAAATAACCTGGATGGATTGACAAAACGCTGCCACTCCACTACTGAACGACCCCTTGCTTTCTAGCTGCCACATAGGACAAGTGGATTTGGAGGCACATTCCCTTGCTTGTGATACAGCTCTGGTGGGGGGGGAGTTTAGCATGATTGGGGAAGTTTCAAATAGTCGCGGGTAATGTGTATGCCTGCCCCGTTCCTAGTCCCGAAGAAGCGCTTCAAGGACAAGGTGATTCGGTAAGACACGCAAAGTGGTTTTAGCCAAATGCAATGTAGCATCGGGTTTTGCCACAGGTCAGCTAACGGGTAGTAGAATCAACATATTACAATGAAAGTATTTCATGGGGTGGACGTCGAGAAGGGGTTCGGGCATGTTTTCAGGTGCATTATGGGAGTTGTCGTTTGCGCTCAAGGGAGAGGCGCGCCCTGCATTTTGCAGAGGATAAAAGGTTGGGGGGGCCTGAATTGAATGGAATGTGTATGGTCGTGCTGGGGGTTGCCAGTTAACAATTATATGTGCAGTATAATAACAGAAACAAATGGAAACAGCAGGATGGGTGAGCCAAGGGCAGTAGCTCTGCGGGTAGTAGGATGGTATCTCCTATTGTGGCAATGGAAGTAATTCCTCTTTAATAATCAGGTGTTAGGAGTGCTGCAAGGCTTCTGGTGTCCTCAAGTTTCAGTGGTCGACTGAAGGAGAGTTTCATTTTCCAGCAAGAAAGGAGTGTTGTGTTGTGGTCAAAGTACAGTAGGTGAATATATGAGGAAGGAGTTTTAGTTCATAATAGGGATGGGGGTCATTAATTGGTAGGGCATTTTTTATTTCTTTAGGACAAATGGCCACATGTATGCAGGGGTGGGCAAACGCCTTTATGCATGGAAGAGCACAAATGGTTCCTTTACACAAAATGAGCAGCCAGTGGAAGAGGGGGGCGGGTGGGTTAGGGTCACAGTCCATAAGATTGCTCTGGGAAGTGGTCTCTGTGCTGCTCCTTTCTTTGTTATAGGTGCCCGTGGGATCGTATGTGGGTGCTGTGCAGGGTTGCTTCAAAATACATATATTGAGCTTAAATTGGGTACAGTTATGGCAAAATGTAATGTTGGGCAATTTAAAGTCCCCACGTAACCACAGAGGTTCGGGCACCAAAACCACAATACATAAATAAAGAAAGCAAAGTCCCAAGGTGTCCCCTATCCCTCCCGGTTTTTATGGATCTTCTACACCCCTGTTTGGCTTAAAAAGGGCTAGGTGGACTAACATACATTAACTGTCAACATCATAGGGCTCATGTTAGACAAAATCGTAATTTGACAGGAGGGATCTGTTTCGCATTGACAGTACCTTTTGAGTATGAATGAACCTTGCGCAACCAAGTTTTTAATTTTTGTCCTCAGCTGCAAAATTCTCAGTGCAGGAGAGTGGAATGCATGGAAGAAGAAACCGACCATCAGGATCAGTGGGGCTCATGGGCCTGGCTCCCTGAGGCAGTAGACCTGAATAGGAGGGAGGATTAATCAAAGGCCTCCACACACCAGGGGGGAATTCAAGTTGGGGTTGTGGAACTGTAAAGGTTCAGAGCACCTCATTGCAAAGGGTGACCTCCAATTTGAACCTTTCAGGATTGTGTGCCTGCAGGAAACCTGGCTGTTGATTCCACCATCATTGGATGGCTATTCTATCTATTTGAATAGGGCACATAAGGGGCCACTCATGATAGTCGTGACTAGTCGGGTTGATCTCTGGGTAGTGGAGGACAATTACTATGTGACACTATTAGATTGGAACCCAATGGAAGTAAGCCAGAAGCCTCCTCCAGCAGCAGCACTTTCACCAAATTTGATAATATGATATATGTTATTTACAACGTGCCTGTACACAATTTTTTCTAGGCGTGACAAGACAAGGAGGGATGACAGAGGGAGAACAAGACAAACAATCTTACTAGGCCTTGTGTAAGTCAGATCTCGCGGGTGCAAAAAGCAAAGTACAGGGGGGAGGGAGAGCGGAATTGCCAGGGGGAGGGAAGGGGGAAGTGCAATCAGGGCAGCGTTGCTCTGATACAGCCAGGGCAGCGCAGCTTTGGGTAACTGCAAGGAGGCAGAGGACTGTAGGATTCCAGTTACAGCCCCTAAGTGCATGGTAAGCCCGGAGGCAGTGCAGGGGCTAATGGTCATGGAGTAGCCTGGTGCCCAGCGAGACACTGACAGGAGCCAGGCAACCAGTCAGTGCAGTAGACAGGAAGTCAGCAAGGGAGCGAGAGAGAGAAAACAGAGGCAAAGCTGAAGGTCTTGAGCTGCTTCTGGAACTTCAGGTGGTCTGGGTCAAGTTTGAGAGGGGCAGGGAGGCCCTTCCAGAGGGAGGCACCTGCAGAGGTGAGATCTACCCCCACTATCTGCCTGGAAAAGCATCTGACCTTCAGAGAGTTGGAGATGACTGAGTGAAGGGCTTGAGAAGGAAGGTGTTTTGGAAGAGAGAGTTGGATGTAATGTGGTCCCGACCCCAGCAAGATATGTGAACGATGCGGGGGGTCTTGAAATTGATCCTTACAGCCACCGGGAGCCAGTTGATAGATTTCAGGGCTGGAGAGATACAGTCCCTGGTCTTGAGGCCAATGACAAATCTTGCAGTCCTGTTCTGGATTAGTTGCAGATGGCAGAGAGTAGAAGAAGGCAGATTGAGAAAGAGGCTGATGTCTGGAGACAGTGAGCTTCTGGGGGAAAGTGGGGGAAAGTGAGGAAAGGAAGAATACCTCTGAGAAGATGCAGCTGGCAGTGGGCCTCTTGCAAAGTCTGTGATGTGAGGAGAGAAGGAGAGAGTGGAGTCGAAGATGACACCAAGGTGTTTTGCATCACATGAAGGTGAAGGAAGAGGGCCGAAGGAGGGTGGCCAGAGTGAGAGAGGGTAACCAGGAGCAGGGATCCCAATGAGAAGTATTTCCGTTTTACTGGCATAAAGGCAGATTGTTGGAGGCAAACCACTCCTGAATGGTAGTTAGACAGTCAGGAATGAGCGAGAGAGGAGAGGCGGCTGAGGGGAGCCTGAAAGAGAGCTGTGTGTCATCTGCATAACACTGAAAGTTAAAGGAGAAGGTAGAGATAAGGTGGGCCAAGGAGGCCAATAAGATGTTCAAGATCCAGGGTGAGAGGTTAGAGCCCTTGGGAAGAACACATATGGAGAGAGAGGTGGTGGAGAGAAAGGACACAAGTTGGACATCAGAGGGTTGTTCCAGGAGGAAGGAGGTCACCCATGCCAGGGCCTGATCCATGATTCCCAGCTTCTCACAGAGATGATTGATCAGGATGGCGTGATTGACTATGTCAAAAGCAGAGGAAAGACAAAGGAGGTTGAGGACAGACTGAAGACTAGAATCGAGATTAGTAAGTAGATCTTTACTGGTGTTTACGAGAGCAGTTTCCATGCCTCTGGCTGCTCTGAAGCCAGACTGATGGTCATGGAGACAGCCAACAGATTCAGTGTGGAGAGTAAGCTGGGAGATGGGCAGCTTTTCCAGGAGTTTGCCCAGGAAAGGAGTGATAGAGATCAGGCGGTTGTTTGTCAAAGAGGTATGATCGGCAGAAGGCTTTTTTAGGAGGGGGTCCACAAGGGAGTGCTTGAGGGGACTGGCGTAATGGGGACCCCAACACCCTCCCCGGTGTGGGGGCCCTGCCATCACATGTCCTGGGCTTGGGTCCCCCTTGGACTAAAAAAAGAAAATACTTGTTTTTTCTTATTTTTATTGTCACTCCGGCTTGATAAAGACATTATTGCTGTTACAATGCAACATAAATAATTTCTGTATGAAGGCAGAGTGACTACAAAAAGAAGGTATTTCTTTTTGAAGTCTGAGGGCTCCCCCGACTCTACATTACATGGAAGGATCTAGGCTGGAGGCCTTCGTGTCATGGGTGGGGGAGCTCTATAACTTAAAAAATAAATAATTCTTTTTTGAAGTCACTCTGCCTTCATAAAGAAATTATTTCCATTTTGGTTCAGTCCTTAACTGAAATAATTTATTTATGAAGTAATAGGGCTCCCCTCAACCCCATGACATGTGTGGGTGGCTGGGTATGCATGTTGAGTGTGTGATGAAAGGGTGCACACTTAAATGTATAGGTGGCTGCCAGTGTGAGTGCATTGTGAAAAGGTGCACACTTAAATGTATATTTGGCGCACAATTAAATGTATGGGTGGGTGGATATGCATGTCTAGTGTATGGTGAAAGGGTGCACACTTAAATGTATAGGTGGCTACCTGTGTGAGGCTCCCTGCACATACCGCTACCCGATCAATCACTCTGTCCACTAGAGTCCTCGGCTGTAAACAGCCACGTGCGGTCACTTTAATAACACATGACCTCCGCTGCAAGAACATTGGGCGCCTTTGTGCTATCTAGGAAGCCTAGTCTATCACAAACTGACCATTATTATTATCCTAATGGCAAAATGCATGATACTTTCTTGCCATTACTAGGCCCCTACTCTGCCATTTTGCCACCATCATAGAGGACTAGCTCTGTCCTGACTACAGTACTATCCTCAGGCCCATGTTGAGCCGCCCCATCTGCCTGATTTGTTGCTGCTTTTACCTAGGGACCTGTACAAACCTACTGCTTACTGTATTACCTGCTATTAACCCACTGATTACTGTATTACCTGCTGTTAGCCTACTGATTACTGTATGACCTGATACTGCCTGGCCTACTGCTCATTGTACAATCTGATACTGGCTGGCTTACTGCTCACTGTATTACCTGCTATTAGCCTACTAATTACTGTATGACCTGATACTGCCTGGCCTACTGCTCATTGTATTACCTGATACTGCCTGGCCTACTGCTCATTCTATTTCCTGATACTGCCTGGCCTACTGCTCATTCTATTTCCTGATACTGCCTGGCCTACTGCTCATTCTATTTCCTGATACTGCCTGGCCTACTAATTACTGTATGACCTGATACTGCCTGGCCTACTGCTCATTGTATTACCTGATACTGCCTGGCCTACTGCTCATTGTATTACCTGATACTGCCTGGCCTACTGCTCACTGTATTACCTCCTATTAGCCTACTGATTACTGTATGACCTGATACTGCCTGGCCTACTGCTCACTGTATTACTTTCTATTAGCTTACTGATTACTGCATGACCTGACACTGACTGGCCTACAGCTCACTGTATTACCTGATACTGGCTGGCTTACTGCTCATTCTACTTCCTGATACTGCGTGGCCTACAGCTCACTGTATTACCTGATACTGGCTGGCCTACTGCTCATTGTATTACCTGATACTGCCTGGCCTACTGCTCACTGTATTACCTCCTATTAGCCTACTGATTACTGCATGACCTGGCACTGCCTGGTCCACTGCTCACTGTATTACCTGCTATTAGCCTACTGATTACTGTATGACCTGATCCTGCCTGGTTTACTGCTCACTGTGCCTTAAGCTAGCAGTTGTCTATATTATACCTTTGAACAAGTATACCATCCACTGTGTGCCTGAAGTGCTAGTATCACCATTAAAATCTACTGCTATAACATGAACACCAACACCCACAACTGGTACATCCCCAGTATACTTTAATATATAACCTATTTCCTAATACACAGCGACTGGCTCTCTCCCTTTGATATACAAGCCCCATCTAACATGACTAGAATGACAGCTATTGGCCCTCCCATCAACTGCCTACCTAGCCACCCCATCACATCAAGTACTCTCATTAGTAACTCTTGCACCTTACAAATTAGGAACTCCAGACTTCGCGCAAGACTACCTACATTTTGTGAACCTCTCACGAGATCACTGCCTTCATCAAATAAGAAAACTAACTTTCAAACTTGCGAGAAGCATAAGTCACTAGCGTATGTCACTACTAAGCAGCATAACATGGACAAACCTAAGTTTGCTAACCCTATACTAACTACTCCCACTCAGCCGACTACTACTACAGAGGCTCACCCACTTAAAGGAGCCCTCATAAATGCCAGGTCCTTGGTAGCCCACGCAACAGACATTTCTGACCTTATAACAGTCGACAACCTGGATTTCTTGGCCATATCTGAATCATGGCTACATGATGCGGCAGAACCACTACTCTCGCTAGCTGTCACAGATGGCTACACCATACTCAGACAGGATAGAACTATTATACGAGGAGGAGGCATTGCCATTATATCCAAAACAAGCCTCGCCCTGAGACCAGTCCCCCTGCAAACCATGCAATCCTGTGAAGTCCTCACTGTTAAACTCCCCCAAATTAACTTACAGACCCTCATTATCCACTTAATTTATAGCCCTCCGGGCTCACTTGGAACGTTCGAGGAGGACATCTACAGGTTACTTTCCAATAACCTCAAAACCACCACCCAACTATTACTACTTGGAGACCTTAATCTAAGATTGAATGACCCCTCAGATAAGCACAGCTTAAACATAGCCAACATCATATCTGATCTAGGCTTATCCCAAAAAATTAACAAGCCTACCCATAATAGAGGAAGTACCCTAGATTGGGTTTGCCGACTACAACTGTACTGCCAATATCACCTCCATTAACCTCAACTGTGGACTGACCACTACTTTGTGTCCTTCTCATTGTCTACTGCCAGTCCACTCTCTCTAGCCACACTCATTGCCCCATCTTGTTTAATAAGGAACAAAAAAATATCACAGTGGACACCCCTGCCATTCTCCCGACCCTCAACTCATTGGCTGATAACTTGGATCCAAGCACTCTGGTCAATGAATATAACAAAACCATGCTAACCGCACTTGACAAAATTGCCCCACTAAAACTTAGACCTAGTAGACCCAAATCCAACTTAAACAAGTGGTTTACCCCCCAACTAAGGGATCTACGACTCCTAAAGAGGAAATTCTAAACCACCTGGAGACTACTCCAAATGTCCTCCCAATACAAAAACGAAATGTGCCTACCTAAACGTAACTCATACAACAAATGCTAATTCCAGCATGAAGGAATTATTTACCATAACAAAGGAATTAGAATCTCCCATCCCCACACCTGATATCTGCAAAAAAAATAAAACCTGGTGTACAGATATTCAACAGGCAGTTTTTAATAAAGTAACCACCCTCCAGACCAAAATAGGTAAAAAAAGCCTCCCTTAACATGATTCCTCAACCGAACAAGCCAGACCTTTCTACTAATGAAACACCTCATGACCGCCCTGCCAGATTCCAATTCACCAAAACCTCCATACTCGAAGTAGAAAAGGTTATTCTCTCACTTAAGCCATCCAACTGCCAGGGTGACCTACGCCCAGCCCTAATTAGAAAAGATGCAGCCCCTTTTGTATTTAAACTTATTAACACTTCATTTGCATCGGGCACCATCCTTACTAACCTGAAGCAATCTTGGGTACACGCTTTGCTAAAGAAGTAAACCCTAGATCCATCAGTTCCTACTAACTACCATTCCATTACGATGATACCCGTCCTGCTCAAAATACTAGATAAGGTGGTTTATACTCAGATCCAAAAATACTTGGAACTCCATAAACTCCTGGGAGCAAGACAGTCAGGCTTCCGCCACCAACACGGGACTGAAACCACCCGTATCAACCTGAAAACTCAAGTTGATGAGTTAAGAGACAAAGGCAAGACTGCTCTCCTCTTACTTTTAGACCTCTCGGCCGCATTCGACCTCATCGATTACAAGGTCTTATGTGGCCAACTTGAATCAGGTGTTCACTAATCCATGGAGGCCATTAGATGGATCAAATCATTCCTGAGCGACAGAACCATGAGGGTCTTCTCCCCATTGGCAGCAGGGACCCTATTCCTATCACTTATAGGGTCCCCCAAGGCTCCTGTATCTCTCCCACACTATAAAATATATTCATCAAGCCCTGTTTGATGATCTGGACCTTCTGGGTATCACCTACACTAACTACGCAGATGATACTGATATTCTCCTCCCACTTTCCGGGGATTACGACATGGATTTGGCTCTGGTGAATCGAGTGTATCTCATCATCCAGTCATGGATGGCCAACCACGGTCTACGCCTGGATGATGACAAGACTGAGCTTATCATTTTGGGCACCCTTACTAACCTCAAGAAATTAGGCCAGGAATACTCCTCATTTAACATTGATGGGAACCAGATCAAGGTGGCCAGGGAGGCTTTTACCTTGACCATGCCTTCCCCTTCGATAAACAAGTGAAATCACTTGCCTCCTCCACTGCCTACACCTGCAAGCTCATTAGGTCTGACAAACCTTTCTTGTCAAATGCTGGCTAGAGCTCTAATGCTTTCCAGGATAGATTATTGCAACACCCTCTACACAGGCGCAAATAAAGCTATTATTCAGAGGATACAAATCCTCCAAAATAACGCATTAAGAGCCACATAGGGATGACCAGCAGATCACATATCTCAGCAACTAGGCGTCAAAACAACTGGCCCTCGAATCAGACCAAATCTACCTAAAAACTGCATCACTCATCCACAAAGCAATAAACAATGCAGCCCCTAGTTACATTTTGGATCGGTTCCGTAGAAGAACCTCTAACAGACCCATGAGAACTGCAATCCCAACTGGTTTACTATTCCTAGATTTAGGCTTACTAAGGTTGGTGGTATTAGCTTTCCTGTGAAAGCAGTCAAACTTTGGAACTCCCTACCACACCCTCTCAGAGAAGATCAACCCTACCTGACATTCAGACAAAACTATATTAACTTGCTTAAATCCACGGACCTGTAGGTGCAACCACGGTATTACCTCTACCCTGGGATAAACTATCAAACACTCCTTGACCTATGTTTGCTGTATTTCTGTTTCTGTATTTCAACTGCTTTATAACCTATATATTTGTTGTATTCTTATTTATACGCATAACGTACATATATGCCTTTGTTTGCCTGTATCGATATGTCTGCATATTCATTGTATAACTCTCCTTATCTTGTACTTGTAACCAAAGCCTTGCATTTGCTTTTATTGCTGCACCCTGCTACCATCGGGTCTGGTGCGCATTAAAAATAAATAAACAAATAAACAAACAAACAGTGTAGGTAGGCTTAACAGCACTGTTGTTACCAGACCGACACAGTTATAATGAGGCACAATTTCTTTATGAAGGCAGAGTGGCTACAAAAAGAAACAATTTATTATTGAATTCCGAGGGATCCTCCCACCCCATGACATGGAAGCCTCTAGGCTGGAGGCCTCCATGTCGTGGGTTGGGGGGGCTGAATAACTTCAAAAAGAATGCCTTTCTTTTTGAAGTCACTCTGCCTTCATAAAGAAGTTATTTCCATTATGGTTCAGTCCTTAACTGAAATAATGTCTTCATGCAGTCGGAGTGACTTCAACAAGAAACCATTTATATTTGAAGTAATAGGGCTCATGTATGTGGATGTATGGTGAAAGGGTGCACACGTAAATGTATAGGTGGCTGCCTGTGTGTGCCTGTATGGTCAAAGGGTGCACACTTAAATGTATAGGTGGCTGTCTCTGTGAGTGTATGGTGAACGGTTACTTAAATGTATAGGTGACTGCCTGTGTGAGTGTATGGTGAAAGGGTGCACAATTACATTTTTGGGTGGCTTGGTGTGTGTGTCGAGTGTATGGTGAAAGGGTGCACTCTTAAATGTATGGGTGGGTGTCTGTGTGTGCCTGAATTATGAAAGGGTACACAATTAAATGTACATGTGGCTGTCTGTCTGAGTGTATGGTAAAAGGGTACACACGTAATGTATAGGTGGCTACCTGTGTGAGTGTATGGTGAAAGAGTGCATACTTAAATGTATGTGTGTGTGTGCCTGTATGGTGAAAGGGTGCACACTTAAATATATAGGTGGATGCCTGTGTACGTGTATGGTGAAAGGGTGAACACTTAAATGTATAGGTGACTGTCTGTGAGTGTATGGTTAAATGGTGCACAATTAAATGTTTGGGTGACTTGGTGTGCACGTCAAGTGTATGGTGAAAGGTTGCACACTTAAATGTATGGGTGGCTGCCTGGGTGTGCCTGAATGATGAAAGGGTACACACTTAAATGTATATGTGGCTGCCTGTCTGAGTCTATGGTAAAAGGGTACACACGTAAATGTATAGGTGGCTACCTGTGTGAGTGTATGGTGAAAGGGTGCATACTTAAATGTATGGGTGTCCGTCTGGGTGTGCCTGCATGGTGAAAGGGTGCACACTTAAATATATAGGTGGTTGCCTGTGTACGTGTATGGTGAAAGGGTGATCACTTAAATGTGTGGGTGGCTGCCTGGGTGTGCCTGTATGGTGAAAGAGTGTGCAATTAAATATATAGGTGGCTGCTTGTGTGAGTGTATTGTGAAAGGGTGCACACTTAAAATGTGTAGGTGGCTGCCTGTGTGAGAGTATGGTGAAAGGGTACACAATTAAATGTAAAGGTGGTTTCCTGTGTGAGTGTATGGTGGAAGGGTGCACACTTAAAAGTATGGGTGGCTGTGTGGGTGTGCCTGAATGATGAAGAGGTTCACACTCAAATGCATAGGTGGCTGCCTGTGTACGTGTATGATGAAAGGGTGTACACTTAAATGTATAGGCGAATTCCTGTGTGAGGGTATGGTGAAAGGGTGCACACGTAAATGTATGGGTGGCTGGGTGTGCTTGTGCGTGTATGTTGACTAGTGTGTGTGCTTGTATACCGGGCCGCAACAAAAGCTACATTTCGGGGTGGGGGGGCAATGTGGTTGGGATAACCCTTCAAATGTTGGGAAATGTGTTAATTTTACAGGTGGTAGGGAGGGGCAAAGGTATTTGTGTGAGGCATCTAACTTCGTAATGCATTATAATGAGACTAATATAGTGCAGCTTCAATGTTTCAAGCAGTTAACTCTCTCATTTATGTTTGAAAGCACTCACTTATGGACTGCTGTGAGAATAAGCGGTCTCCTGTTCATCTCCACCCTTCTAATCACTTCCCTGGCATGCAAGAACTAAACGCACATGAATCTTTTAATTGCATAAAAAATTATGAATTTGAATGCAGGTATTAACAGTGAAATTCTTTACGTAAGTAATTGCTAGGCTTTTGTTAACAGTGAAACCTAGGTGACATTTAACATCTGTGTCGTGTTCTGTCTGGCAACGTCTCTATGGGTCAGCCAGGTCGAGTCAACATAGCCAAAAATATTGAGGAGGACGGAATGAGGGGAGTTCTGAAGCCCAGCCAGCTCAATGGTGTTGCAGCTCCACTTTTGTTTAATCCCTTGGTTACTTATTGGTAATCTTCATTACTCATAGCCCTATCCTTCCTCATCCCAGTACTTGTGCATGAGGCACTTTGACTCATGCACAGTACTGGAATGAGGTAGAGGGACATGGAGGTAATTCCTGGCTTAGTTTCCTTTAATCATCCTTATTACTAGGCCCACTCTTCCTTATCCTTACCTGTGAGAGGAAAAGGGACATGAGGAGGTAATTCTGGGCTGAGAAGGTGCTTTGGGGGTTGGGGCAGGAGGTGGGAGGGAGAGGGGATGTGTGTGGGGAGTGGCGGGTTGGGGTGGGATGGGGGTTGTGCAATACATCAAAATGGTCTTGCAAGTCTAGGCTAAGCAGGCTTGGAATGTGGTATTAGTGGCTCGAGAGTCATTTTGGTGAAGGCAGTCTAGTGATTTCTTAGTTTGGCTTCACTTTTATTTAACTGGGCAGCTCTGATAAAGGACTACTGCTAAGTGTAATTACCTGGCTAGACTGGCTTTTGGTTTCTGCCAGTCTAGCCGTTCCTTCCTGCTGCATTGTATAATTTTATGGGCATCTATGATAAAATAACCATGATAAGTGTTATTGCTTTGACTGGCATTTTGGTGCAACCAGTCTAGGTATGTATAAATGTGGCCTGGCATGCTTTACTGTAATATGTTATTACATGACTAGACTGGTCTACATTGTGCAGCCAGTTGACCTGTTTTCATTGTGAAATGGCATTTTTACTAGCAAAGCATTATAGTAATTAAAGCATTATTGTTCCGGTCCACTGTTGGTGACTTGCATGTATTGGATTTTTAGTTTGCTGTTACCCTACAAAACAATTGCAAGCGCTCTGCCCTGATAGCCAATTCTTAGCAGCAAGTTCATGCATATTGTACAAGTGTTGTTATTTAGGCAGGCCCAGAGTATGGTGCGACACATGATGTGTTGCCGAGTTGAGAGGGCGCCCTCTCAGCATGGCTCGCAGGGGGGGGGGCCCAAATTGTGTGTTATGCCACTAGGTTCCACATGCACAGTTTTCTCTGGGATCCTTCAAATAATGTGGCTTGATGCCCATATACGTGTTTGCTTTTCAGTATATTGCCACTGAGGTATTGCATGGCATGTATGGAATCATAGGGAACCTGTTCCACACTGACGGGATATCCACAGAGCCCCACTCTGCAGTAAGGAACATATGTCATCTGTGGCCGTCAACACCAGGGCCCAGATTTTGTAACAAGTGGAAAACATTTTGAAAATGCTTTGATAATACAAAATGGAGCAAACCTGTTTTGTCGCAATCCATGTATTTCCATGTTATGCAGCAAACGTAGTAAATAAAGTATCCAGCTTCAATTTTGCAATGGTCATTTTTATTTTATTTATAATACTGATGGGAGTTAAACCTGTTTCTCCATTCTTTGTTGTCTAAACAAACCACTACATTGCTGCTAAATTTGTTTGTTCAGCTTTTTTGCACAAGTGCACATTTTTGATAATCCGGCCCCTGTTGGAGACATTTGTGCCATGTGTTCCTGTTGATTGTCAGTCAGACTATGACATTGAGGGCCTGATTCACAGAAGTGTTTTTATAATGGAGCAGTTGCATAGGAAAACGCTCTGTGAATCAGGCCCTGAATTGGCAAATAACCCAGAGTGCCTAGGTTCAAGGTAGAGTCTGATTACTTCAAAGTCTCTGGGTTTTCTAGTGGGTCGGAAGAATGAGTTGGACTGTTGGAGGACATTTCCAAATTATGATTATTGAAATGATAATAGAACGGTCCAGCTTTCCCTATTCTAAATGGGTTTTCCTACCTTTCTAAAGGGACTAAAGGTGCTTGTCTGCCATCAGGAAGCCCCAAAGAAAGAAAGGCTCTTTGTCTAAATCTACTTCTACTCTGACCCTACCACTAAGAAACTAAACTTAAACAGTTCCAGGAGATTGGTTTGATTGTCCTGATATGCCAGTCTTTTCTGATGGCTTCTTTAAATGAATGGGCCTCATTACAAGGTTGGCAGTAGCCTTGCCCTTAGTAAGGGCATGGCTACCGCCAAACTTGCTACTGGCCCTGGCACCCATGAATGGGCCATTATCGGCCCATTACGAGATGAATGGGCCGGTAATTGCCCATTTGGGGGTGACGGTATGGCCGGCCTCCCGATCCAGGGTATGGTTGCACCGGCACCGTTAACAATGGTGCCGGTGCAATCACGAGTTCTGCTCGCAGGTGCCGGTCTGCACGACTGGTCAGACCATGCGTGCAGTCCGGCACCGGTAAGCAGAACTCTTAATGTGGCGGAGAGGCAACAACGGTGCTGGTAGTACTACCAGTGCCGCTGTTGCCTTTCCACCACATTGGTAATGAGGCCCAGTGTCTTTATTCTGGTTGTTATTTATCTAGCAGAATCTTCAGTTAAAGTCTGTCTTTTTCTCTTAACAACTCTTGTAATTACTTTACAACATTCTTGGCTTTGATCTTCTTCATAGCAAAGTATTTAGAAAAGTCCTCCTTATGATTCATTCTCACTTGTTGGTTCGAGGTTTAAGACCTCCCACAGACTATTGATCCGGGTTCTCCAAACTTGGTTGTTTTTTCTGCCCATTGGATATCTCTTAACATATGGAATCTTTTCTTATTAACACTTTCTTTACTTGACAAGCCTTTATCAGATTGTTGCTCAAATAGTATGTTCCCTTAGTTATTAGGTTCTTGTTTGGAACCTTCATTGTTATCACATGCAAGATTATTCAATTCCCTCCTTCTCAGTTTTATACAGTTCCAATTACAAAGGTTTATATTAAAAAAACTCTTCATGAGTACAGGGTTGTGTACCTCTTCCCATCTTCTATTACCCTGGAGACTTTCCGCTTCTCCTGTCCTTCCCATTACCTCTCTGCAGGCTACAGAACATTGCAGGCTCTTGTGGTTGCTCGGGTACTCTTCTCCAGTGCTGGATTTCTCCTTCCTTCTCTTCAATGCGCCCCTGTCTTCGGCTATCCTTCTGCCGTGTACGGAGTGTGCGGTTTGGAAGCTGCTTGCTTTCCTGATGACTCTCTCATTCTTTGTGCATTTTCCCATTCTTAGTTTCCTTATGCCATCTACGGGCTTTACTGCTTGAAAGCTACTCACACTTCCAGTTTGCTTCTCATGTTTGGTTGGACACTCTGCCCACCACAGTAGAGACCTGGTCTTGTCACCACCTGTAGCAGGACTCGTCAATGGTTCTCCTGTTGTCAGAAACACTGTCGTTCAACAGCTCTTTAAAATTCAAATGCTATACGACTGTTCTCTGCTCCGCCTCTTGCATGCGTACTCGCATCAGGGGGCTTTCCTGATTTTAGGATACTCTCTGCCTGTCCAGCTTCCTCCACTCATCCCAATTAAGTATGCTTGTCCTCTTAAAGAGATATTCTCATTTTCTAGTAGAGTCCAGCATTTCCTTCAGCTAATCATGCGTGCTCACATTTGCATTGGGGATAAGGGATGAATACCGTCGATTCGTCACAGTGTTCTCACCTGGCCGATATAATTGCCATGTTCCCCACTGGATGGTGATTGCAAACATTCATGACTGAATTGTGGTGTCAAATTTCAAATGCAATGAAACTTTATTGACCAATGAGCCATACAATATAGTGCTTGTGATGGATTACAATCTGCATGTTGACAAGCTATGCACCATAAAATATTTTCACCATTAAGGATCCATGGCCTACTTGCCCAATACGACCCAGTGCCATTTAAGGTGAAATCATTGTACATATATAAAGTTACATAGAGTTTTCTCAAAATTCTGTTGTTAATAACTTTTGACTTGCTGGACATATTTGGATGGAATAATTCAAATATAAAGTATGTCATGACCCCTTTCTCCCCTAGCTGGGAATATTGGGAAGATTTTGTTAACAATTGTAAAAGTTAACAAGAAAACAAAATGTATTTTTTTCCTATTGCCATTCATTTTCCCTAAGAGAAAAAACACAATTTGTAGGAAGCCATGAAGCAAAAACCACTGACGGATTTGGACAATATAAGAAATAAACGCACAACGTGTTCACATCATTTCCTTTTCTAACTACGTCAAGTAGTTTTTAAATTATTCGATGGAGAATCATGTGACCCTGCTCCCAAAAAATGTGTAAATCTCCCATTGTGCTTTCCAGCAGAGCGTCTTTTCAGAAATGAAAGTCACAATGTATTTCTCTATGCAAGAGGTTGTTGTGATAATACCTGGGGAAGCCGAAAATCAATAGTGCTCAAAATGCTATTTGCAGGATGATATAGCATGCAATTAAATCTGGATAGAAGTGGGGAGGCGGAAATAAGACACCATGTGAAGTTGGGGAGATGGAGGTGGCCTGGGGAGCCAGTTACAGGTAGAACATGTTCAGCGGACCTGGGGAATACCAACAATATATTCTGAGATTACAAAGGGATCGCTGCCAGATGTATCGGGAAAAGAAACTGTGTCACACAAACCGAAGAACCAAATAGGGGAAATGGGAGAGGGTCAGGGAATGAAAGAGCGATCAAGGAGTTTGGGGGCACCAAAAAAGAGGAGGGGGGGGACATGGTGAGTTCCTGTGAGGACAGGGATGACCATTCAATTTTCAAGCATTTTCTACCTAATCAGGGAAATACCAGGGGAATTTCCCCCCGTTTTCCTCATTATCGGGTGAACTGACACTACCACGGGAATAGGGAGAGTTTTCTTTTTCAAACAACTGCATTGATCACAACTACTAGGCAGGGGGGCAATAGGAAGAAATTATTGGGGTAACAGTGGCCTCTGGTCATGGCTAATAGGCCCCAAAGAAACCTTTTGGTGCAACATGTAAAGTGAACAATACTAAGGTAGGTGTCAGCAAGAGGGCCTTCACAACCGGGGATAAATGTGGGTCAAAACCAAAGAAGTAGGGGGGGGCGATGTTGCCCTCGAACAATATGGCCGCCTGATCGCGCGCTCCGTGTCGCAAGGCACCCTCCTTATACAAAATATCACAGAGGTGCCCAACTCAACCTAGAATCTGTTCCCGGATCCACTGCACCCAAGCCTTGGGAGTGTGCTCCCCGAACGCCACCCTCCGGGATAGCCTGACAGCTAAGATATGGCGCCCGCAGTCCGGGCCGGGAGCCGGCGCCGCTCCTCCCCGCCTCCCAGCTCCGGAGCAGTGTGACAGCTGCGCCGCTGCTTTTTGAGGCCTGCCGTGGGGGAGGGGCACGTTGCGCTCCGATGCGACCGCTCTTGCTGCCTTCCATGCTCCTGTGACGGCCCAGTCCGAAGCACCAGCCCCCTGTTGTGACCCGGGGACGGCATCCACATCTAGAGCGGGCTGCTCCGCTGCCCCTCCTCGGGTGGCATGTTGCTTTCCACTTGTTCTCTGGAGACCCATTGGCGGGAGGCCGACTCGTGGGACACCTCGTCACACTGGACATTGGTGAGTCACATAGACCCATGGGGCATCCTGCCCCCCTCCTGGTGGAAACTCTAGTGCGACCCCGCATTGCCTCCTCCCTTGGGGTGGGAACAGATTCTGCCCCTCACATCTCCGGCAACCGTGGCGTCACGTGGCGGAGTCCCGCGCTCGGCGGATCATTCGGGTCCTGGCCCCCGGCACACTCTGATTGCTGGAGACCCACGGCTGGGCAGGTACTGGGCCCCTCCTATCCTCAACACTGGCACACAACTCCAACTTTGGCCCTCGGTGTGGACCCCATCAGTCGCTGCTCCTGCAACTCTTACATCAGTCTGGGGTCCTCATAGGAGGTGCTGCACCTCTGGCCCCGTTGCCCACCATGACCACCTGAGCTCCTGTGCCACAATGAATCTTCCCTGTGTCGAAGGCCTGCTGTCCTGCCAGCATTAACCGTGCGCTCTGACAAATTGTGGTCCTCCGCACTGCCCTCTTCGGCACGACCGGGCCCCGGATGCCCTACCGACCCTTGGTGGCCCATACTCAATATGCAGGGGGCGCAGGGGGCCCTGTCCGCCTGGCCACCTGATTAGGGGAGCACACTCTCCAATCTGTTTTTACCCCAGCGGAGCCCCCGGCTACGGCTCCCTCATCTACTGCCACATTGTGTTGCTCCTCCACCTTCAGCTCTTGCCCAGGGACCCCAGCGTGATCCGGCCCGGTGGTCTCTTCCGCCAACCACCCTGCAACCCTCCGGAGTCTCGGCCCTGTGGGCGACGGCAAGCATAGCCCCCACACCCGGTTGCAACGCGGAATTCTATCCTATCTGCGAGGACCCCTCATCGCCCAGAACACTCTGAACGCCTGTGGGTCTCTGCTGCGTCATCTACCTCTCCCGATACCCCCATTGCCCCCCTGGGTCAATGATCCTACTGTCCTCCTGGCATCATGACCAAGGGAGACGGAAAAAAGCAATCTTCAATCAACATGTTTACAAAGTCCTCGGCAGGCCCTGCAGGGGAGGCACCTGACCAGGAATCACCCAACACATCGGCATCAGACCTGGCTGAGTCCCAAAAGTTAATGGAGTACATTCGGGAGGGTTTCACCACACTTCATAGCAAGCTGGACGACATGAACGGCACTATATCCTCCATTAAGGCCCATATAGAAAAGACTGACGGCCGGGTCACTGAGGTTCAGACACGAGTGAGCACTGCCGAGGATAGCTTGAGCTCCCTCAGGGCTGAGGTCTCGGCTCTCTCTGGCCGGGTCACCGAGGTTGAGTAGAAAAATGAAGACCTTGAATCCCGCTTGAGGCGCAACAACCTCTGCATTATCGGAGCACCCGAGGACAGCATACAGGAGCCTATGGAGGACTATGTCGAACACATGCTATTGCAACTACTGGACTCTCCAAAGCTCTCTCCTCAGTTTTCACATCAAGCACTCACGGCAAAACCTAGACCGCGTGCACCGCCACGCTCCATTATAGCTCGTGTTCTAAATTTCCGCGATCGTGACACCCTTCTCAGGGCGGCAAGAGTCAAGGGTGAACTTCTTCTGGGCGCAGCAAGGGTCAACCTCTATCCGGACTTCTCGGTGGCGGTCCAGCAAGAACGCAAAACCTTTGTGGCGGTGAAGTGGAGGCTTCGAGATCTACAGGTCAAATATGCCATGCTATACTAAGGATCGAACACTCTAACTGGGTGTATTTCTTTACGATCCTGGAGGAGGCCTCCAGATTCCTCGATGAACGCTTCCCTGGCTCAAGCCTCTTTGCAATGTATGATGTTTTCGCTATGTTCCTAACTGGTTGCTCATGATTGGGTTCTTGTCTTATCACGGCAACGCCGCATCCGTAACAAATATAGTTAATGTTTATCTCCTTGATTATGCTGTCCATGTGTTGAGACACTGATCTACTACAATATAGACTTCCCGCTGAGAGGATGTAGGTGGAGACCGTTCTCTACATCTACTATTATAACACCTCATTCATATGTGTTGCTGAACCCACATACTTTCAAGATCCGACTGTTTAAGAAACTATGAACCCAGTCTTGAGCGATCTGTTTCTTGATCGCGCTACAGTGCCTGGGCTACCCCGGGGGGACTCTCCCCGGGTGCCACTTGACAACAGTCCTGGGCACCCAGTTTATCCTAATATTGCCTCCCGATTTGGAGCGTTACCGCCAGGCCGGTTCACAGGCCCCCCAGGCACGGATGCCATTGGTTTGGATTTGGTTGTTTAGTTATGGGGTTATCATTCCTCTGTTTGGGAGAGGGATGTGGGAGGGGGTCGGGGGAATTGGGTTCTATGTTAAAAAAAGGCTTGGTGTCAATGGAGGAGGTAGAGTGCAGGGTGCTGTGGAGCCAATGGTACTGCAGACCAGTTTGTGCTATATACAGATCATGGGGGGGCACTTAGCCATTCACCTGCAATCCCTGATGACTGCCCCTGGGCTGTTGGGTGAGGACACCCTGACATTCATGAGCTGGAATGTTCGGGGTCTGGGAAACCATAAGAAAATGAGGCTACTACAGTCCAGGCCGAACGTCATGGGGTTAAGATCCTGTTCCTGCAGGAAACACATGCCCGCACCGAGTACTGTGAAAGGTTTGCTGAAGCATGGGGTCCTCAGAGGTATTATACTACCTACTCTAACCAGAGCCAGGGGGTCATGACCCTAATTCACAGAAGCCTTAAGTTTAACCCCATAACTACATCGATTGACCCGCAGGGCAGATATGTGCTAGTCCCTGGTATTCTGCAGGACAAAGAGGTGGTCCTGCTAAACATTTAAGGTCCCAACATTGACGATCCCGAATTCTATACAGACCTCACTGCCCTCCTCGATAGCTTCCCACTGTTACCAATCCTCTGGGGAGGAGACTTCAACACCATATTCGATGTAGACCTTGACAGATCTGGCTCTAGACCCCGTCAAGAGGTTGCTTATACAACACTTTCGTCTCTCCACCGCCTGGCCCTTGTTGACGCATGGAGACTTCTCTATCCCGATTAATGCTCTTACCCCTTCTACTCCTCGGTTCATGACTCCTATTCCTGAATGGACAGATGGTTAGGGTCTGATATACTTATAAGGAATATATCTTCCCTAACGATCCTACCCAGAACCCTCTCTGACAATTCGCCGGTCACTATTACCCTAGGTTGGGGCCCCGACCGGGGTCGGACCAAGTACTGGAGAATGAAGCTGCAGTCCCTCCTCGACCCGGTTTTCAGCTCTGAGCTGGAGTCGGCAGTCGAGGAGTTCTTCAAGATCAACATTAACACGGTGTCCTCGCAGGCCACCCTGTGGGAGTCCTTCAAGGCCTATATTAGGGGTATTGCCCTTTCCAAGGAAAACGGCATCCTCAAAACCATCCAAAGGGAAATTGGCAAAAGCGAGGCAACGCTGTCCGCTCTTGAGGCCCAATACATGCTTCACCAAACCCCTGAAACCCTAGCGATAATCGGTACAGAACTGGACACCTTCCGCTCTCTGGCGGATCGTGAACTAAGGTTTTTGGATAACCCAGGCCTCGCGAGGAAATATGGCGAGGGAGAGCGCCCAAGCCACCACCTGGCTAGACTTCTCCGCTGAGAGTTTGGAGCCCCGCCCATCCCCGGGATAGAGAGGCCTGATGGCACCCTGGCCACTTCACCCCAAGATATTGATTCCAAATTCTTCTCCTTTTATGAATCTCTATATGCTCAAACAGACAGTGCCACAACATCGGAAATTGATGCCTATTTGGATAGTCTCCCCCTCTCATTCCTTTCCCCTGAAACCATTGTCTCCCTTGAGAATCCATTCACTCCTGAGGAGCTATCGGAAGCTATAGACTCACTCTCTTCAGGAAAATCCCTGGGATCAGATGGAATTTCTGTCGAATTTTACAAGCACTTTAAATCGCTTGTACTTCCTCGCTTGATGGCCCTTTGGGAAGAGTCAGTGGAAATAGGTCAGCTCCCCCCCCTCACTCCGCAAAGCAATAATAACAGTCTTGCTAAAACCTGGGAAACCCCCTACTCAATGTGGCTCCTACTGCCCACTCTCACTTATAAATTGTGATATCAAGATCTTTGCCAAACTACTTGCCTTATGCCTAGCGCCCTATATGCCACACATTGTTCACCCTGATCAAGCGGGATTCATCCGGGCGCTCAGCCTCCTTGAATCTGAGGCACCACTTCAACATCATAAGCAGGTTGAGCCCAGATGTCCATGCAGTAGCTGCGACACTTGATATGCAAAAGGCTTTTGACTCCGTCTTGTGGAAGTATCTTTGGCGTGTGTTTGATAAATGTAAATTCGGCCCCACCTTTCTCTCCTGGATCAGGTTACTTGACTCCAACCCTGTACCCAGAGGTTGCACTGAAGACCGGTGCTCCCCCCTTTTTTAAATAGCCAGGGACACGAGACAGGGCTGTCCCTTTTCCCCTCTAATCTTTGCTCTGGCAATTGAGCCATTTGCAGGCATGCTACGCCAATGTCACGCACATAGGGGTCTGCGTACCTCAGGTTCCTCAGACATAGTTTCCTTATATGCAGATGACGCCCTTCTTTTCATCTGTTCCCCTGAAACTAATCTGGCCCCGATTCTGGAAGATGTTATCTTTTTTGTTCGTATCTCTAGTCTCAAAGTGAATTGTTCTAAATCTACGCTGTTCCCGCTCACGGCCAGCACACTCCCCCCTTCAGACACCCTGGGATTCACATGGGCCCCATCTGCTTTCACCTACTTAGGTATTGTAGTCTCACGCCAAACTGAACGGATCTTCGAAGAGAATTACCAAAAATACCTCACCAATCTTACAGTAAAGGCACAGGGCTAGAGCAAACTCCCGCTCTCACTGGCCGGCAGAATAGGAATATTGAAGATGGTAGTACTACCCCAGCTCCTATACAGATTTGCCAATATCCCACAGTGGCCGGGTAGCAAGTTCTTTCAGGGCTTGACACGCACCCTTAACGCTTTCCTCTGGCATTCGGGTGCGGTCTGACTAAAACTTAAGAACCTAACTGCCCGATGGAGGCTGGTGGCTTCGGGGATCCTGATTTCCTCGAGTACTGGCTGCATACCGCACACTGGTTTAACACCTCAGATCCTCCGCTAAACTCACTTGACCCAGCGACCTGCACATAACTGGCTTTATCAAAAACGTGGCAATTGCTGGGTGTCACCCATCCCTTTCATGGTAACTTAACACTCTGGAATTTCCTACCAGAGGTCCCACAAGTTCCTCCCTCCGTCGTTCGCCAGTGGGCAGAAGCTGGCTATGAATTGCTCCGGACCTTCCGTTTGGCTCCACTACTCGGCCCTCTGGAAAATTGTTAAGCACAAATACCCAACCTTCCCTGCGTTACCACCAGATGAGCCTGCGATCACAGAACTGTACTCACCCTCTCCTATGAGGGTCAAAATCTCCAGACTCTACACATTGGTGCAGACCAGATCACCCCCCCTATTTTCCAAATTAAAAAACCCTTGGGAGAATGACCTCGGACTGGAAATGACCGATGAACGATGGGCCCATATGTGCGTACGCACCCATGGGGTCTCCTTTAATTCCCGCTTTAAAATGATCCAATTCAAATTACTCCACAGGTACCATTACACCCCGATCAGACTCCACCGCATCTCCAATGAGCTTTCCCTGAGGTGCTCCAGGTGCGGATGTGATGACGCTGGCTATATTCATATTATCTGGTCCTGCCAACGACTCACTCAATTCTGGCACGCAGTATGCGACACCATTTCAACTATCCTCGACCATCCTATTACCCCATCCCCAATGAGGTGTCTTTTTCACGACTTTCCAGAACTACACCGTGATTCTAGGAAACTGGCTGGCCTCTGTATGCTGCTTGCAGTGTGCTCTATCCTACTCTGCTTGCTCCGCCCTACTACACCTACTCAAGCACAGTGGCTCAGGGTGGTCACGTGGGCTCCGGACACCGAGGAATCCTGGCCCGTACAACAGCCCGCCCACTCCAGACCTGGAGATATCTGGTCAAAATTTTGCTCATTCACGTCCCCTGCTGACACGGACTCAGACCCTGCTTCCCCAGCCCTCTCCCCTTGCCACTCCCCTACTATCTCCTGAATTGCCTACACTTCAGCCCTGTGACCGCCCTGTGCGTGCCCCCCATGTGTATTGACTGATCTTTTCATTCGCTCTACTCATCTGTTCTGTCTATATTTTGCTTTGATTGTACGTGCTCTGATTGTAACTCCCCTGTACCTGTGTTACCAAGCTGAATAAATGAAAGTTTAAAAAGAAAAAAACAACGAAGTGGTGGTGTGAGGAATCTGTAGAAATATGTATAACGTATTAGGGAAGATGCTTCTAATCTAATTTATTCAAAATCACATGTGGACATCATGTGTGAGTTCCCTCATTTAATTGTGCAGTTCAGAATAGGCATAAACAGTTCAAAGACAATGGTCCTCATTATAACTCCGGCAGTAGCCATGCTGGTAAAGAAGCCACGGCGGCCGCTGGAGTCATTTTTTTTTCGGCGCCCGTCAATGGGGACTTACTGGTGCATTACAACTCCAGCGGTGCCAGTAATTCCCCATTGCTGGGCACCGGAAAAAATTACTCCCCATTCCCATTCAAGTCCCATCGGACTCAATGGGAATGGGGCAGAGGGTAGCACGGGCACCATTCATGAATGGTGCTCGTGCTACCATCAAGGTCTTCGAGCGGGTGCCGTTCCACCCACCAGGTCAGACCTGGCAGGCGGAAAGGCACCCACTCGCAGAACTTGGAGTATGCCTATCTGGTACCAACGGTGCTGGTAGCTTACCAGCACCATTGTTAGAGGACCGGCATACTTATAATGAGGCCCAATATCCAAAGCAAAAGCTCAGTCAAGATTATCCGGACACATGCACATACTAATCTACGACAACAGACGACAATAAAAGTCAATAGGCCTCATTATAAGGTTGCCGGTCCAGGAACTACGGTACCGCTAAGCATGCCAGTACCGTAGTTCCCGGACAAACTACAAGTTGTGCTCGCGGGTGCCTTTCTGCCAGCCAGGTCTGACCTGGCGGACAGAGCAGCACCCGCAAGCACAGTATGTCGGATGCACCAGCAGCGTCCGTTCATAACGGTGCCGGTGCATCCAGCTACCACATTTCCATTGTGCTTTGTGGGGCTCAAATGGGAATGGGGAATCATTTTTCCCGGGGCCCAGGAGTGGGCAAATACTGGGTCAGGCAAGGTCGTAATGACTCAGAAATTGCCCATTTCTGGCCACCGGAAAAAAAGAATACTGGAGTTAGCCATGCCTGCTTTACAGACACAGCTACCGCCAGTCTCGTAATGAGGCCCAGTGTCTTCAATCTTGAGCTCCTGCCAGAAGAGACAACAGAAAAATTGAAGATGTTACGCTTGTCCATTTAATTTTAATTTAAAAAGTTGTATTTTAAACATTGATCACCCAGACTGGGCAAGGAGAACATGGTGCTCAAACCTCCTGGTGTGGCCATCTGCCAACTGTGAGGAGCCAGGAAGGAGATGCAGACACAGGGGATTCATGATTTTGGCCAAAAACATTTACTGAAATACAAAAGGGGTAAGAAAATGCCTCCCTGTCCCTACTCTAGGTGGTCAGGATGGATGTCCAAAGTAAACTGTCCTGTGTCCAAAGTACTATTCTGGCACTCACATTCTAACAAAATGAACTCTAAGGTAAAAAGGGTAATGACTTTGGCCTTGAAAGTGCACAAATGTTCAGGTTTTAAAGGAAAACTGTAACTCTAACATAAAAAGATCCCAATGGATAAAGTTCACAGCTCCAGGGGATTGTTCCCTTTTTCCCTATGATTCCTCTTCACTGTGTTTTACACTTTTACAGACATCGGATTTCTGGAGTTTTTCATGTTTAACAAAACAACAGGTATGCAAAACAACAGCTGTTGTTTTTATTTTCTACACCATCACTCTATAGCCAGAATAGCATAAAAACATACATACAAACATTATCAACGATACACATCACAAAAACATTAACAAAAATTCCATGGATACTGTGTTACACAATCGGTCATAAATACCAATTCAGCAGGATGAAAAGTATACATAGATTATCAATACAGAAATACATAAAAAGCAATGACTTAAATATGCTAAGATCTTTTCAATTCCCTTCTTTTTCTTTGACTTTCACACACACTGTTGGTTTTAATCTTAGTAGGATACCTGATTTACTCTCTTGCCAGGTTTCTTCTCCTCTTCATATGATTTCATTACCGTCTGTGGCTATTCATGATGTATCCTTAGTAGAACTTACTCATATGATGTACTTTATACACTGTTCAACTTTACCTTGCTTGGTATACTCTCCTGTCAGGACCTTCTCATAGGAACTCACTTGCAGCTTGAATCTACCTGGTATACTCCCCTGCCAGGGCTTTCTTATATGAGATGTACCTTTCACACTGTTCAAATTGACCTTGCCTGGTATACTCTCCTGCCAGGACTTTCTCATTTGAACACATATGTAACTTGTATCTGCCGGATATACTCTCCTACCAGGCCTTTCTTGTATGACCAGACTTGTAAGTAACTTGTATCTGTCTGGTATACTTTTCTGCCAGGACTTTCTCATATGAACATACCTATGAGTTGAACCTGCCTGTAAACTCTCATCCAGAGCTTTCACATAGGCACACTGCACTGTAAGTGATTTCAATCCGGCACACACCCAAGTCATGCCCAGCGTGTAGTGCACAACTGAAACCCTTATTTATTTTTATCTATAAGTTCAATATTCTGAACAATATACCACTCATATCACACCCTCATCCTGGAACGGTAAATATTTATTTATGTATTTAAATTTTAATTTTAATATGTAAACACCAATGACCAGTGAGGTGACAGAGCACTGAATAATCTCTTTAATACACCAGGAGTCAAAATAATGAGCACAAATCAATTGCAGCACAGAAAATAATACTTTTGTGTTGTTTTGGTATAGACGGCACTACAGTTAAGGGTTCCCCCTGCAACACCCCTCAACCCCCCAATAGGCAATTAAATAGATGTGAGAAGAGAGCAGGTATTCAGGAATAGCACAAATCAAGCAGAATATCACTCCCATCTTGCCCCTTCAAACGGAATTGACTTTTCAGCTGTGAGTTTGGCTTTGACATTGTCTTAAGAATTGACTGGGCAGAAACATCAAATATTCTCAAAATTACTTAAATTATTAAAAATTCCTATGGGAGCTGCTTTGAACAGTTGCACACAATCACAAACAATGATTTAGTCAAAAGAAAACATTCGAAATCTCAAAGTTCAAGTTGGAAGCAGTTTAAAACTATTGCACACGTGTAATAACCTTTCAGAATTTCGATTCGCGGCAAACTTTTCCTTGCGTGATATTCACTAATTGGGTTCTAATGATAGCTAATGATGTTAGATACAAGTAGGAGTTGAGATTTTGCTTCTATCATAATAACTGAGGGAGTTATAGAGGTTTTAGTAAAAGACGTTTTGTAAAATATGCGCAAGAATGGAAAACGGAAATTTGGGTTAAAAATGACAAGTTGGGTTTCTGATGCTATATTAAAGACTACAAAAAGGAGAATGCCACACAGGAAGGTCATTCATGGCTGCTAATAACAGTTCAGTAACAGTTCATGTTTGATACTCTAGTTTCTGTATGGTTTGGGAATTACTTTTCTTGAACAATCAATAAGAAGTTAGGATTTAGGAACACAGATGAGAAAAGAGTCAGCACAAAGATAGTCCTAGCAATACTATGGTTCTGAATTAAAATGGGATGGGTTTGAGATTGGCATCATAAAATGCAGATTTATTAGGGCTACTTTTCTTCCTATTAATATTCACAAAATAAGTTATTAATTTGGACCGTCAGTTCTGGTCATGGATTGGATCTGTCAAGGAAGAACAGCACATCAAGCACGGTACTGGACCAGCTATGCCGGTCACTGGATTTCCACAGAATCTGCCCTCCTTGTGTGTGGATATTTCAATCAACTGGATAGCGAGTTCGTCAGGCAAGCCTTGTGGTGGCAAGCCAGAGAATTTCAGGATAATAGTTCAAAGGCCTTCTCACACCACAGCGCTTCACTGGGTTGCAAGAATAAGTTTGAGGATTAAGCCTTGCAGAAAGTCAATAGTTCTCTATTGCTTGCAAGAGTCTTGGCATCTGGATCTGGAAGGATGTTAAAGCAGGATGTAAAATGCTGGATTAGAGTGCTTCGCCGGAATCAGGAAAGTGAGTGGATCAGTGAGTCCCTTTGTGTTGTTAGCTATCTCTAGTTATCCTTTAAAATGACATCACAAAATGGGTGTATGGGCCGGCTTAACTAAGCCTGCCCCTGTGAGCTGGGATTGGATCAAAACCTCATCTCTGCCTTGCAACTAAGTGATTGAATCAAGGCCGGATGATGTCACATTTTATGGTTTGCTTTACAGTTCTAAGAAACCTCCCTTTAGCTACAAATACCAAAATCAGATTTCATCCTAAATACATATTTCTATATGGGTCACCTTTACACAAATCACACACAACAATTCCATATTTTATGTAGCATCTGCTCATCAAATTCCCACATCTGTGGGATCTTGTTTCACCTTTCTACAGAATGTTGTCCTTTTCGCCATGAACCCAATTTCCAAATGTCCTACAAATTAACACAAATGTGCGCGTTCGACCTTGGGATTTGTGTGTACATTTTCACAATTCTAATATTAATATATTTCACATGAAGCCACATATATTGCCATTCATGTCCTGAACACGTTACACGGTTCTGCCGCCTCTTAAAACGTGCAGCCAAAAATTAGACTAACAGATATGTCCTTGGTATATTTTTCACCACTTTGAATCACAAGTTATGAGTCTTTAAAAAATGTTCTTTGTTCATGCTAAACAGCAAATGGTCCTGCCCCTTTGTCTCTCCCTGCAGTCCGAGAACAGCCCCCTCCTCTTGGAAGTCCCTTCCAGGAGCAGGTTACGACTCCCATCACACCTCCTTTTCCATGGGCTGCAGCTCTGACATTGTTCCTTCTCTTTCTGTAGACAAACTCTGGGCAAACTCACAATTAGGATCTCCCAGTGAGTTTCTGCTGAGAGGATCTTCCGTCCCCCTGGGAGAAACCTGCTTTTCCAGTTCTTGCAGCTCAGCCAGGCTAATTTATTCTTAATTAAAATCCATCAAAACCAAACTTATTGCATCAAATCACATAAATACATTACTTTCTTAGCTTTCAATCTGTGGGATCAAAAACACAACTAAGGTCTGTATTCCTTTTAGCAAAAAGCCTTTTTATGTTTGCTAAGCCAGCAGACTTTTAGTTTAATACTTAGCAGTTTCATCAGGGGCTCCTCTGGCAGCTGTCACCCACAGGTAGCCCAAGGTACTGCACACAGATTTTGACTGGGGCTGTCAGTTTACAGACAATCCAGTTTTCCTGACTAAATGTTTTGCTCTTCACATTTAGGACTTGTATGTTTGCAATCCTTCATAAGATTACATGAATTTTAGCACCGAGCAATATTTTAGATGTTGAGAAGAGCTGTGTTTTAGGCATTTTGGAGTTTTTAGCACCAAAGCAAATGTCATTTGTAGCCACATTATTGAGTTTCAATTGCAAAGTGCTGTTTCTACCTCTGCACTCTGTTTGCTGGTAATGGAGCCCACCGGCACCTTTTCTGCAGTGTGTGCTCTGTCCCACCACACATGCACCATGGGTGGCAGGTTGTGCATCAGTTCTTTTGGTGTGTTGCAGGACGCGGTTTTTGTTGGTTTTGACGCGCACAAGAGTTTTGCTGCCATTGTTGCTGCTTCTTGCACCAAATCTAGCAGGGTGGTGCCGCATAGCACAGCAAAGTGGGTCAATACATCCCACAGAGCACACTTGCAGACTTGTGGTTTCACAAATCTTTAATAGGTGAAGGGCTCTCTCTCTCTCTCCCCTTAACCTCTCTCAGACTTTTCTCCCCTTGTGTATGGGTTCCAGATGTGTAACTGTTATAGTTTTGTCTCTTTCAGGATTGTCTCACTTGGGCGTGTGTCATAGACTCACTACTAATATGGTCCTGCAAATGTTTATGAGGTGAGGGATTTCCTCTCCTCTATCTCTCTGGATTTGTCTCCCAAAAATGATATTCTTTAAGAGATGTTGAGTCTCTTTTTCTTTCTCATATGCTTCATTCCCTTTTATGTGCCCTCGGTAGACTTGGGCTTCCCTTGGGTGGACTCACTGGCTCCCTATGGTGTGTGTCGTCTCTTCCGCGGCAAGCCTGCAGCGGCTCTTCAGCATCCTGTGCCTTTTCTCTGGGTTTGCTGTCATTGCTCCGCAGCTTCAGTGCTCCTTGTGGTTGGCGCTCTGGGTGTCTTCGAGCTCAAAAGGCATGGACACTGCTTTCGGTACCAGCATACAACAGGAAGCCTTTCTTCCTCTTCCTCTTGTGGCATCCCCTCCTCTGCATACCATCTCCTGCACTCTGCTCTCCTCAGTATCTTCTTTGAGCCAGTCCTCTCCACGGACCTTGCACCAACCCCGCGGTTCCTCCATCCGCCCCAAGAGGATAAGACTCCTCCACCAGCGTCTCTTACTTTCCGGTGTCTTTCTCACTTTTAGAGTGGGACAACTCTCCCAGTCATGGAGCTTCCAGCTTCCCTGAGGCACACTGCTGGGGCTTAGGGATTCACCCCTTTGTGGGGGCCAAAACAGATTCCAGGGTCCCCCCAGAAGTCCACAGTTCGCCATCAGCTGTTGGGGTGAAAGGGTTCCCCCTCCACCTGTCTGGGATAGCAGTACAAGGCCCCCTTTTCAGCTGCAAATGAATCCTGCAGCCAGGGTCACCAGAAAGGGCCTCTCTCACACTTTCTGAGTCTTTTCTTGCTTTGTATACTGGCTGTGGCCAGTAGGATTTTTGGGAAAGATTAGACTACTGCATGTTATTCTTACAGGTAATCCTCATTCCTCCATTTTTCTCCCTCATCACAGTACTGATCTTATAACTCCCTTGTGGGTCAATAGGGTTCTTTCTCTTCATGGTTCTGGGAAAGTGACTTCATTCAGGATACTCTTATTCTTCCTCACCCCAATACTTTTTAGGGGAATGCTAGGATAAGTACAACCCAGGAGTATATTAGCAAAGGTACTGTATTCAGGGTTGCAGGAAGGAGGTCTACGGTCCCTTGAGTTGGTTTTGGGTCTGGAGGGGATTTCTAATGTCATACAAATCTTATGCCAACACCTCTGCTCCGCAGCACAGTTTTCCACCAAGTCCATCTCCTGTATCTCCACTTTTCTCTCCAACCGATCCATGAGAGTGTTCTCAACCACTTTGGCAAGCCCCCCCCTAAGCTCAGGTCATGTGTGGAATACCCCATGGCTGCCCACCCTGTACAACATCTTCACAAAGCCCCTCTTTGATCTTCTAGACTCAAAATGCATCTCATATAACGACTATGCTGAAGATACACAACTATTCCTAGCTATCACGGGTGACTATGACTCTGAAAAACACCCATTACTCAATATACCAAACCATCCAGACATGGATGGCCTCAAACGGTCTGTTACTGAACGACGATAAGACTGAGATCATGTTAGTAGGCACACCAACATCTTTAAACAAACTGGACATAGCCTACAAATCCTGTCTCATCGGTGGCCTCACCATCACAGTCTCAAGCAAGGTCAAAACCCTGGGGGCTACCTCGACTCAACCCTCTCACTCACAAGGCAGGTCAACTCCATCTCATCCTCGGCAGCGTATACCACCAAATTAATTAATTCTTGCAAACCTTCTTTTTCGGCCTCATCATTGCCAGAGCACTCATTGGCTCGAGGCTTCACTATTGCAATGCCCTATTTACAGGCACCTCCACGCAAACCTCAATAAGCTTCAGGTGATCCAAAATAATGCTCTCAGGGCTGCACTGGACATTCCCATACATGACCACATTTCTGTGGCGAGAAGGTGCATTCATTGGTTGCCCATTTAAGAGCCTATCCTATTCAAAACCTTGGCCATCAAGCATACATGCATATCAAAGACAGCACCCAAGTACTTTTCCCAGAAGTTCAAAAAAGCGCAGTCCTAAAGACCGACATGCACCACCCACCTGCACCACCTTACCACCCTGAGATACAGGTGCCAGTGATCTAGTGGTCTAATCTTCCCGGTCATTGCTGCAAAAAACTAGAACGCACTACCACTACCGCTTAGAGGTGAACAATCTCACTGGACATTCAGCAAGTACTTGAAGATCCTGTTATTCTCACAAGAAATCTCTGTGTGCCCCTCCTTTCTCAAGATTGTAGCTCCTTCTCATTTGACCTTCCTTAACACCAACCTCTGAAATGTCCGGAGCGCCACAGCCTGGCTGACCTGACACTTTAAACATCTTTGCATAAATGTTGTACATGCTACTATACTATTTCTTATGCTGGAAACCTGAATGCCTGCAACCAGCACCTTGATGCCTCCGGGATTAGCGTGCTATACACATGAACTAAATTAATACTACTACTATATGCCATAAGGGATTGGGGTATTACAGGGTTGTTATTGGTCCCAGATGGAAAGGGGGCATTACATGTTTCATCTGACAAGTCACCTTTACCTCTATGAGGGTCGTCTCCCCCTCCATGATCCTTCCTCAAATAACCACTCCCTGGGATCAGATCAGAAACCGTCTCTCTTACTCTGGCCACATTAAGAACAGCTCCCATGGAAGCAGTGATGACATTGCCAGATTCATCACACCACATTTCCGGTTGGAGGACTTTCATCCCATCTCCTTGGTACATACTGCTTGGGGAATCTACCTGATGAGGAATCTGCGGGAGAAAAGCAATCCATTAAAGGTGAAATGACTTACTGGTAATGTTATTTCTATGGATTTTTCTCCCTCAGATTCCTCATCACCCTCACATCCAACCCTGCTGTGAAAATGCCTGCAGTTTGATGACTGTCTTCTTTGTTGAAAGAAGGAGGCAAGCTCCTTTATTAAGAGCTTCTTGTTTTATGAATTTCTAATGGATCCATTCCTCAACCAAAAAGAAAATACCAAAGAACCTCTTTGGGTTAATCTATCTTTGAGGTGTGGCTGTTTTCAGCTGAATCGTTAGTTTCTTCTTCCGCAGCAGCTGTGCTCCGGGGTAAAAAGGTGGGGTACTTAGGTATGGGGCATAGTGACGCGGTTTACATATGACGACCAATGTCACGTCCCGAATCCATGACCGCAACATTGAGTCAAGAGGGATTGACGTCTGAGTCAAGCTGCACTACCCCTGTGTCAAAAAGTTTGAGAGCAGCTGACACTGCAAGGGCTATCAATCTATTTTATTATTGACATTGATATTGATATTCTATTTATATCGCCCTCATACACAAATGTTTCTGAGCACGACCAGACAAGGGAGGACAGAAACAACGATCTTACTAGGCCAGTCACATTTAGAACACGCAAGTGCATGGGAAGGGAGAGGGAAGAAGTGCATTAACATTATTATTATTATTGATCTATGAGGGGAGGTCAGAAATGATTTCCATCTGCTAATTGCATACATGGACTACCAATGTTAGCAATTACTTGCTGTTGCGTCAAAGAAAAACCAGACTAAATTACCTTTACTCTTCACTTTTACTCTTCATTTTGTAAAAAAATGTAAACGTCATCTTCAAATTGTACATTGAGCACAGCATTTTAAATTGACTCTTATGGTATCTTTAGGCTTTAAAAAGGTAGTAATAACAGGTGGATTCCATAGGAATCCTTTGGTAGTCATGCTTGCATAAAACGGTTGTGCTGTAGTTAAACCATGTGCTCTTTGAAGTTAGGAAAGTAAAGCCCACTATGAATGTTAATTTCATCTTGTGCTGTTTCTCAGTCTCCGAATGGCACTAAAATCCCCTACCGCACAAAATATGCCAGCATTGCTGATGTCTGGCTTTTGTGCACCACAAAGCAAAGACCCCTCAAATGTTGTCGCCATTTGATTCCTCATTATCCCAAAGTGGCCACTTGGCCAGTGTGCCGTGGACCATTAATGGTGAACAATTGATAAGATACCCAGGGAGGCACGCTACTGTCGCCTGTGCAAGGACAGTAATAAGGCTGAGACTGGGAAACGTGTATTGACTAAATGCCCTAAGATGCGGAAGGTGTACATAGAACATTATGATAAGTATGTACATGACCTTGAATACAGACATAGGTGAAGATAGTTTATGGTGGCAATTTATTAACACTCGTAACATTCAGAAATGTATTGCAATGTACAATGTATGGCTCAAGCTGGAGAATTTACTTAAGATAGCAATCTAAGAGGTGATGACGGGTACTCCATGAATTAGTGGAATTCATCTGGTTGACATTCAATTGTTTTTTATTATATGATCAGTATGTATATTTGTAATTCATGTTTTCTTTAAAAAAAAAATGTTTAAAAGATTAGATTCTGATATTTTTAATAACAGTAGGAATGATGAATTAAGATTTTAAGTATTGTGTATTGCATGTGAATTTCTTTTATCTACTTTAGTATGTATTGATATGTATAGAGTATTCATATATTTTATTATGATGAGATAGTGTATAATATGTGAAAAGTTTTTTGATAAACCAAAACACATTAACAATAAAATAAAATTAATGGTGAACAACAATCCCATGTTGCATAGCTTGCCAATAATACTGAATGTGACATCTGGGATAGGAAATGAAAGAAAAAGAACTGTCACTACATTGGTGCATAAGAAAACCATTGAAATTAAGTGAACATTCTTTAGTTAAAAGAAAGGTAAAGTGAAGCAGTTCATTGCAAAAAAAAGCTTGATATCCAGTAAAAAAATAAATATGAGTTCAACGAAGGTAAAGTTCATGGATTCCCATAACAAAACTATTAACATTCAGTAAATGTTGGAAGCTACACAGGCGTAAATATGTGCCTTCAGTTGGCAGCCAATGAGCACACAGATGACATAACTGATTACATCAATTATGCCACCACGTATTGCATAATCAGTGATATTTTGGTAATTGAGAGCACACTGGTGGAAGCCAAGTCCTCTTGCCAAGTTAATCTCCTGACGGTAGATGCATGTCGTAGTTAAACGTCTGAATACGTTGTTGAGTTAGATACTCTACTGTTTTTTTGATATAGCCCTTCACGTCAGATTACCAATGCTTCTAAATTCTGTAATAATCACTGTTATTTTGACATGAAGACCCTTACAATAGATGTCCATGCAAAGGGGGAGAACCAAAGTCTTCTGCCCCATACCGACCGTATTCTGATATTCTATTACACATCAACACACCTATGCGAACAAAACGGGATTCGGGTGGCTGTCAAAATTCAGACTCCACCTGGCCATTAGCAGAACATGCGTGTGATTATACACTTTCAGAATTAAGTATTATTTTCCTGATAACCTGCGCTGGCAAATTGCGAATCACAGAAGGATCAAAAAACGGTTTATGGCTTTGTATGAATAGAATCAATGAGTTACCGTCAATTTCAAAAATGCGGTTTTGAATATGTTGTTTGTAGAAGCACATTGAAAACGAAACTTATAAGACTCTGGGCTCTCAAGTGAGATATTATTTGCTTTTTAAACACCCTGCAGGTAAAAACGCCGCTAGGAAATGAGAAGACTGGGCTCCAGCAAAGCATCGTGGGTGATGAATGTACATTTATTTGTGCCAGCTGTTCACTGCCATTTACCAAATACAAAAAAAAAATAATAATAGAACTTCACGGATTTGCTTCACACTTTCTAGTTTTGGAGGGGCCGGGACAACCAATTATATTGACAAATGTCATGCTGATCTGTCCCACGGGTCACAAGTTATTAAACATAACATTTTCACAATCTGGCACCACTGTAGGCAGCTTCGCAGAAAATAGAAACTTCGACCTAATTTTGCAAGTCCATTCCCAAATGTCAACGGAAGATGTAAAAAGCGATGAGAGGACATAACTGCACAACAGTACCTATGACCGTTGCATTTTTGTCTGAACATGTGACCGTGGATTCTTGTGAATAAATGATGCCTTTTAAATTTCCAGATGTACACAAGAATGGAAAGGAAACAGGTGCCATAAAGAGGCTGGGCCTACTTTGCCACCTTCAGTCGAAGCCCATCAAATAAGTAGGTTGATATTTGAGCAGCTTAAAGTTTTGTAACATGGTATGCGAAAGTGTTATTATTCTAACCCGTCTGTGTTCTCCTGAAGGTATATGGATCGGCCTTGGTGCTGGATTGGCATTACTCGTTCTCATATGTGCAGTCCCTATCTTTTACTTTCTTTCTCGAAGGAGAGTGCCAAAAACGTAAGTGACACCATTTCTGTACAGTAAAAAAAGCCAAACATGTAAAGAAAGTTCTCTTTTTTAGACTTAAGCATCAATGTTAAATATCTCTTCGTTTGCATTATTCGAGGCTGAAAACAAACCAAAAAACAGTATCTCTCATGCATAAACATAAATCCATCTGTTACGTTGGATATGTGTTATGTTGGAATTTGGTTTACAGCTTAATCATGTGCTCAAAACACATAAGCTAATTATGCAGAATTTACGTTTGTTTTTTTTTTTACACTAAGAGCCTTATTTCAACAGCAGCAAATAAGGGAAAGAGCATGGAAAATGGCTGCCTGCACTTTCCCTCCGCATCAGCCAGTTCTCATTATAGCAGCATAAGGAGTTACCACTGCTGAAAGGGAAAGAGCATGGAAAATGACTGCCTGCACTTCCCCTCCGCATCGGCCAGTTCTCATTATAGCAGCATAAGGTGTTACCACTGCTGAAAGGGAAAGAGCATGGAAAATGGCTGCCTGCACTTCCCCTCCGCATCGGCCACTTCTCATTATGGCAGCATAAGGAGTTACCACTGCTGAAAGGGAAAGAGCATGGAAAATGGCTGCCTGCACTTCCCCTCCGCATCGGCCAGTTCTCATTATAGCAGCATAAGGAGTTACCACTGCTGAAAGGGAAAGAGCATGGAAAATGGCTGTCTGCACTTCCCCTCCGCATCGGCCAGTTCTCATTATAGCAGCATAAGGAGTTACCACTGCTGAAAGGGAAAGAGCATGGAAAATGGCTGCCTGCACTTTCCCTCCGCATCAGCCACTTCTCATTATGGCAGCATAAGGAGTTTCCACTGCTGTAACACATTTTGGCTTGGGTCACCATTTTGGTCCTTGTGGAAGATCATGATTTCTAATGGAAAGAGCCAATTTGTCAAGCAGCAGGAACATGGGTCAACACTTTGTCAACATCAGCAGAGCAAACATTTGCCCCATTGCAGGTTTCTGTCATGTGGGCATGTATGGTTTATGGATTTGCATATCTTCTATGCCAACACATGCAGAGAATCCCCGTTGGAGCATATAGGTTAGAATTACACATAAAACCACAGCTACTTGATTGGTGAAGTTTTTACCCACAGTTACTTCGGCCTCACCAGAATGAGTCTGTAAATAGATATCGGGATACATTTTAAAACATAAGAGAACTTTGTAAAATTATCCATGGGCCTGTGGGACCCCTGTAATGCACAGCATTCAGATGAGCCGTCTAGCATGTTTCTATTCACAGTTGGAGATATGAGAACATGTATGCATCAACTTGTTTCTATTGAACAAGAAAGTAAATGATGGAAAGCATTCTGTGGCACAGAAACAGATGCAGACATGACCATTGCCCTGGCTCTAGTGGTAACATCTACGACCACTGTGTTTTGATATTACAGACAGCACCCTGCCCTTTTGATTGTAACCCTGATTTAATTGATAACCCATAGTGCATGTAAATGTATGTGTCATTTAATGTGTCGCACCCTGGCATATTGACTAGCACCATAATATTACCAGCATAATTGAATTTCTTGTGGATATCCTGAACTGTAATGACAGTGTTAGGACAGTTTTTTCTGAAGTATGGACTTAGTATCACCATTCAACTGAGACAGTACAAGACTCCACCCTTAGTGTAAGGCTCATGGTAGCATAGACCAAGTAGCCAGGATTATTTTAGGAGGGAGAGAGGGCTGTAGAATCAGTATGAAAATGTTGTAATACAAATGGTCCAAAGAAACACTGAAACACTATGTATTGTACAAATAAATGGTGTATTTAAATACATGTAGGCCCAGGTATATCTTGGGGGAAATAATTACTCTCACATTATATATAACCACAATTATAAAAACACAACACTATGCTTGAAGGTGCACAGACCAAAGCATATCACCTTATTTAGAAAACCTAACAGTAGTTCTAGGGAAGTCAAAACCAATTGTTACTTTTGGATTACTTACAGTAATACCGGGTAGTAGACCCTAGCAGTTGTACCGTCGCGCTCCGCAATAAATCACATAATAATATCAACTGGACAATATACTATGCAGAATAGTGACACACTTATTCTAGGAACAGTAAAAACCTCATCGTTTGTGATAACCCACAGTTACATTAGGTGAGTAAAACCTAAGGATGTAATATTCTATTACAGGTGCTTTTGCAATCAGTAAAACACAGATTGCGATAAGCAATAACTATTGTAACTTATTTTAGGATGGCAAACAGCTACCTCAAGGTAAGTAAAACCTATACAGTTTTTAAAGGAGCTATCAACACCATAAAGGCAGCTACAAACCTCAGACTATGTTTGTGTCTGTGTAAAACAGGCCCAGGAAAGCAAAACCCAGTGTTACACTGTATGAACGACTCAAGTGTATTATATGTAGGTAAGACCTAATGGAGACTTATTCTGGACAGGCTAAGATCAAGTCAGGGGATGCAAGACCCCGTTGGGAAACTTATACACCTATTCTCTGAAAGTAATAGTGAAGCAGGCAACATTCATTTTGGGAAAGAGGCACAGCCAATTTAGAGGTGAGTAACATAACCTTACATCTACTTTCTATTAGAATGGCGAAACAGTTTCTAAGGAAATAAAGATGTTACATATACTTTACAGAATGGCAGAACATTACTAAGGTAAGTAAAATAACCCTACATATACTTTTCTGAATGGCTGAACATTTCTAAGGTAAGTAATACTTTTAGTAACTGTTCACTCTCAGAGTTACAGTACCAACCAACTTCTATTGCAAGTAAGCAACTTTTAAACAATTATTCTCCTTTCTAGGCAAAAGCCCAATCCTTAGAAGTCTTTCCCTTATTCATTGAGCATGAGTGTTCTCAGTGGCAAAATGAGGGTCACTAGGGTCTAGTGTCCAACAGGCAGGTTAGGATAGGTTCTTAAGTAGAAAAAGTCAGAGTTCCTAAGGAAGACTGTTAGAAAAAGTAACTACTTTACTTTTACAGTTTAGTGGAGGGTGCAGGGGCTTCACAGAAGACACCCTAGGAGGATTCCAGCAGTAGGCTTGGGTGACCTGGAAGAGAGGCCTTCCAATCACATAAAACATGCCAAAACTGCACAGGAATCACAAGAGACCTATGGTAAATAAAAACCCAAGCCAGCACATTACCTCAGCAAAGAAGACGATTTTGCAGCAGGAAAAACTCAGGATATGTAACCAAAAACGTAGTTTTCGAATTCCTTCATTAAAAAGACAGATGGCAGGACACTGGAAGGACTTTTGCAGCAAGGATCATGGGCAATGGCTCTAGGCTGTGATTTTCTCATGGCTGGATGTGGCTCTGTGGGTTTGGCACGTTTTTTACGAGCACAGAAGAAGACAGAATGTTGCTGGTTGGATTCTCATCTTTTGCAAGGTCAAGCACTCTGGTGAGGGGACTTCTTAGGTTGGAATCATGCCTCTGGAGATCCAGGAGGATGCCCACAAAGTTTCAGTGAGATTCAGAATTTGAAAGCCTGTGCACTGCACAATGGCTCGAGTTCCCAGGGTATTGTGGTATTGTAACCCAGCCAATAAAATAGCCTTGCAACATTCAAACTTGGTAGGTTGCCAATCCTTTCAGGAAAGCCAGCCTTACAATTTGTACTGGATTCTCAAAGCCAGGCTGGAAGACACAGAGCTGCAGAGTTTTGGACTCCTCCCTTGCTTCCTGCCTTCACAGACACTCTCGATCCTGGGCAGGGAATCCACAGGATACCCACCAAAGATGAAGTTAACACAAAGTAGTTTACCACCCTGGATGTCAGGAGAAGGAACACGAAAAGACAAAGAACACTGAAATGGCAAAAAAGGAAGACAGGGGCCATTTTGGTAAAATGAGCACCAATTGTATGCCTTTATCGGGGCTGTGCAAACCGCCAGCAGTAAAGGTGCACTGAATTAATAAAAAGGTGCAATGGCACCAGCCATTAAAGGTAAGTTTGTCATTGAAACATAAATGTTACATTTAAAAAGAGACAGGTGACAATCAGTTTCCCCCCAGAACTCCAGATAAGGTGGTCTCAACTAATAAAAGGTACAATGGAACCAAAGATCCGTTCTACCCTAGGAAACTGTAGTTCTCACAAGGTTAGCAAGAGAAAGTTAAAAGGGGAGACCCTAGGGCAACCCAGCAACAGTAGGAATGTATTGCCAAACAGTTGTCAAAGAGGATAACTTTTAAAAGACACTATGGAGAATCACCCATAAAAAACAAGTCTGTGAGTGTGGTGAAAAGCTTCCCACTCATAGAGGTATAAGGAAAGATAATCCACCAGTAAAAGCAAAAGGTCCTGGGGTTGAGACAGGTCAGGAAGATTTATCATTGCTATTAAAATGTTACCTAAAAGATAGTGGTTGTATTGGATTGTCCACACTAGTATCATGATGCAAGACTCACCTGCACTTGGTTAGTGTTACACAGGTGACTCAGCACTAAATCATTCCTGCCATGCTCATTGAGCATAATAATTAAGAGGGCAGTCTGCTGGGAGTAATGCCCAAACCCACTATCCTTCCCATATCATCTTGAGATGTCTACATTAAACAATTGCAACCTTCTAAACCATCATATTCCTCACATGTATTCATGTTACTAATCGGTTAATCAAATTGTTCTCCCTGAGATGAATCAAACATGATTTTCATCTCAAAATGACCTATTGTGGGTGCGTTATAAATGTTGGCTTTTTACCCACTTATACATTTTCACAAAAAAGTCCATTTCCATCTCCGAATTAAAGGCTTGCTAGCACGGACACTAGTGTATATGAATCACTGGCACATACAACATGCCATTAATGCAAACAAAATCCAAATTCACCTAATTTACATAAGAAAATAATCATCTAAACAAAATTGTTTTATATTCAGCTGACACCGCATTTCAACCGGAACATTTAAAAACAAGACAATTCCAAAATATGATTCCATATGTCATTTAAACAGTGCATTTTTTTATCCTTTCTATGTTACACAATATTACATGGCAATTCCAGTTCTCTGTATGAGTACAACACATCTGCTGACAGTTCTTCTTAGAGCACAGGGCTGGAGCTTTTCTGACCAATAGAGGCCTGGACACCATGGTGCAAGTTCTTTGAAGTACAGAGCTGGCAGAGCCATTTACACCTTCATTCTCTTCCAGCATCTGCCTATCCCTTGTATCAGACATCTAGACTCCAAAGTTGTGACGTTCCCTTCTCCTGGTTGATGGGGATTTGATTGTTTGAGAGGGGAACACTAAAGACCACTTTCCAAAGCAAATCGTATTTTTAGAGAGCTTAGCCTAAACTCAGAGACAGATGGAAGTTGTAAATGGGAGCATTTGTTATTATTACACAGATCTGTATCATGAGAACCAACTCCAGACAAACTCCAGACAAACTCGTAAGGGTTTATGGTGAGCTTCACACTGGGAAAACAACCCCAGTATCCCGTAGCTTGTTGGGGGATGTTTGCACCTTTGCCTTATAGGCCCAAAGTCATTTCATTTTCCCCACATTTCTTGATTTTTGCAGTCAAACTCAGATCAAAGATGTATCTTTAATGTATCTCTAGGCTTCTTTACACAAAGCTGAATTTCAGTTCTCTAAACTCAAGGTCCAATTCGGTTTTTCATGGTCCTATAACCTGTTGTGTTTTTCATCCCAGATGGGATTACTTTTAGATTTAAAAGAAAGTTGCTGGATACTTTCTGGTAACTGGAAATATATATCTGAGGCCTTCTCGGCTACTTAGGACATATATTCGGATTGTAGGTGGACAGTTAACATTGCGCATTTCCTCGCTTTTGTCATTTTTCAGATGCTGTGTGCTGGCTCCAGCTCACTTGTGGGTTTTAAATTGGTGTTTTTCTTTCTTTGCATACTTTTCTTTGGTATAGATTTCCCTACATTAAATACTCATGGAAATGGCAGGGCAAACTGAAGAGCCAGGTGAATAGAGAGGGCCAACAATGTATTCTGTCAAGTGCTGGGAGATGAACCTCCGCTGTAGCTCCCTGGAAATTAGTAATTGATCTCCAGGATTGGGAGTCGATAACACACTATTTTCTACAATTCAAAATAACTGCAACATCAGTACATGTTGAGGCATAACTGGAGATCAGGTTGCCATTGTGTGTAATTATCCACACACTACTTGCATTTAGGAAATTTTACCCCATTGAGCTTGGGCAACCCACAAAATCTTCTCAAGTAATCCCTGTTTCATGTGTGACTCTAAAGCAGAGGGATGCACACAAGGATAGAAATCTGTAAGACCTGAGAGCTCACTGAAAATTGAGCCTGAGTGCACAATTAACGGTGCTCCAACAACATCCTGGAGGTGTTCAAATTTGAATGCTCTGGAAGATAGAAGAGGAAAGGCATTCATATTCTCGGTGCTAGACCTACACAAATGCTGTTAGACAAAGTGGCAGAGACAGGTTTTGGTGCCAGACAGCGGATAGCTTCTAAAGGGGCACCACAGTTTCTAAAGGGTCATGGGTAAGCAGGCCCTTGCTGGGTGTCAAATGTTTCCAGTAGAGGGTTCTAAATATTTCCTTCAATTAGCACCAGCTGCCAAGCATGGCAAGGAAGCTCACAAAAATCTAGGGGTATTGGGGGTGTTTTCACACCCAAGGCTTTCTTTAAATAATGTTCTGACATGATGCATTTTGCAGCACCGTTTTAGGAAACAAATTTGTAACAAAAGAATGCAATTTAAGGTTGGTTCTCCAGGGTAAAACAAAAATGCAAAAAAAACAAGTGGGGGGGGATCCTGGGAGTCTCTCTGCCAGACATTAGTCCTGGTTATGAGATCCTTACCCAGATTCTTTAGCTCACTCTCTTCCACAGGGTAAGACATGAAAACAATCAAGTAAATGCCAAGTCATCAACAATACACTATATAAGAGTAATGTATACCATTGTTATAAGTCTGCAGCCACAACCTATCTATGCAAGTAGTGGTCAGTGTAAATCTCATGCAAGAGACTGCTGTCACAATCAGACAGTTTAGCAGGATGCAAGTTTCTTAATGGTAGCAAGCCAGACTGAATCAGAATTATTCTCTTAAGTTTTGGGATGGTTGAATTTGGGCCTCGCTAAAAAGGGTTCAGCAATGCTAAGGCATAGATTCTGCAAAGATATCTGGAGTCAGCTGCAAGATGAAGAGTTCTGGACAAGATGAAGAAGTCAGGAACAAGACACTGCACGGAAATCTGGATGTGTTGTGGAAGCAGTGTGTCCTATGTGTTGTGAAGTTCCTATATTTATACTATCAAATGACATCACCAACTTTATGGTGTGGGCAGAATTTCAAAACACACCCCCACGGCTGTGAGTAGCCACAGGCACTTGCCTTGTTTTGGTTGGCAGTCAGAACAGAGCTGTCATCTTTATGATGGGATTTAGGAACTCCCACATTGATTTTGACCAACACTTTTGCACAAATGTACATTTCTAAAATTATGTACCCACATAAAATCGGACACATACATTTCATATTTGATGGGCTATATTCACATTCAATCCCCATCTCTGTGAGAACTGTCTTTCTCATGTTATGGCATTTTATCAATTTTAATCATAACAGTTTTTGGATCAATAATTTCTAATTCAGTACATCTCCGGGCACTTATCAGTGGTGGATCATGTACATACAATCGTAGGCTTGCAACATTAATAGTTCTGCTACAATGAGGAATTTTTTTTCATAACTTTGGTCCTTAAGTGGTACAGGTTTCATCAATGTCTACAAAGCAAAAGCCTAAAATTAGGTACACATTTACCAATTTCTTTATTTATCTTCCTTTGATTTATCTTCCTTTAGGTTGCACAGTTAAAGAGTTTCAAACTTAACCACAAATAAAGATTTAAACACGAAAAAGGTCCTTTGAACCACGTTTTTTTTTCTCCTTTCAACAAACAACAGCTGTCAGATCCCTTTGATCAGGGTGGGGTGTAGAGGGAAGCATCCTGTCCCTCGGCAGCAGAGCCTGTCCTTTGTTCTTGGCTCAGCCAAAAGACAAATGTCTAATGAAGTCTATTGTGCTCCATATGCGAAACCTCCAGCAGCCATTAGCCTTCCTGTAGCAAGGTGTTGTCAAACTGAAGTGTCAAACTTTCCCAGGCTGGCCACTGTTCAAACAGAATTAAGCAGTTACTTAACTCCCATACTGGGTTGCTTTAAAATTCACAATAACGTCTTTTCTTTAACACATATAAAAATAAGCACATTTCATATGGGATTTGGCCATTTAAAAGAATTAATCCCTTCACAAACATGCTTTAAATAGGTGAATTTTGCAATTTCTTCAGGACACGGAAACACATTTAAACTAGGTTTGACATCTCATTTTCTTATGCAGCTGTCAGACAGTGAGGCCTGAATTCCTCTGACTGTACTGGATGATGTGTGGTTTCAGCACACTTTAATTTCAATAGTTCACTTGGAAAATGCCTGAAATTAGCCCCAAAACAACACTTTGAAGATTGCAATTGATTAAGAGAACTGTATTTTAAAGGCATTTTCAGATTTTAACCCACTTCTGTGACCTTGATTCATATGACAGGTAACAGCACCCACTGGCATTCTCCTGCAGGGACATCTACTTTGCCTGTGTGTGGCAAGGTGGCGCAGCATTTTTGTGATTTATGAACCATGCGCCGTTTTGCACATTTGGCAGGCACAGGGGTTAGCGCCTCCATTTTTGGCAGTTTCTTTCCCCCATTGGCAAAGGGGTGTAGTGTGGCGTATTGGATTGGGTTGAAATATCCCACAATATACAATCCTTTACAATCCTTTACAATACAATAAAATGAATTAACCTTATCAGTAATTACTTTGTGACAAATCATACCAACAATCTGTACCACATTTAACCAGTATGATTCTTAAAAGCACCATTGAATACCAGTTTGAATTTTGCTCATGGCATACAACTATCATCATACCAACTGAACTAAATATTCTCTGGTTCAAGATAGTTCAAAAGCTATTACAACTTTAGTCCAAACTCTATAAAGTGTAATGTGCATAGTTTGTAAGGTAGTATTCAAGCAATAATGCCAAAAATGGTCAGCTTGAATCGAAGCAGAGTCAGGTACATAACACCGGTACTGAAGCATGTATTGATCAAACAATTTCGGGAACTAGTTAACACATGCATAGATTAGCCGATATTTTACATATGTGACAATATCGTTGGGTTAGACATAACTTCCATTGCGATCCATAGGTTGCCCTAACTGGCAATTGCTTCATTCACATATATAGCCAAAATGTATGTACCAATGGATCAGGGCAACGTATCAAGTAAGTTTGCGGGCAGAAGAACTTATGTACCATACCTTCAATAAACTTGTAGCTATGTAGTTCATTCAGATGCTCAAAATGATTCTCCCAGTCTGTATGCATCAGTTTTTTAGTAAAGGCAAATTTAACAGATTGATGTTTGCCACAACAGGTACGATCGATCGTCTGTCATTATATAACTTTCTACAAGCAATATCATACATGTTTAGAGGGTCACACTTCTTCAATTAAATCACGTTATCACCAATAATTCAAAGCAGATGACTTTCTGGATGACACATAGCTTTCAACGGCAACAAGACTCTTTGTTGTAACACAAAAGATTTTAATGACAATAGCCAAAATTCGACTCTAATATATCGAATGGGACAGGAGGGAGGTAATTTTATGACATTTCGCCAATAAAAACCCTTAAATTTTATCAAGCCAAGAAAGGTTTTAATTGATAGCACTTTCAACCCATATGCAACCACAGGGACCAGCCAGTGTCTATATAGCATTAAAATTCCCTTCACGGAATACCCTGCATAGTTGGCTACAAAACTCTGCACAAGCATAGTAATTTGCTTGGCTCGATGCGTTTTGCTTTCAATGTGCTCTTGGTAGTGATATTTACTATTGACAATCACACCTAGATACGTATAACTTTCAGTGCAATCAATAGTCCCCCATGAGACAACCATTCTGGGTTTGTTGACTTTTTTTGCTGAAAAAAGCAATAATTTTTTTTAAAAATGAATGCTTAAAGAACATTATTTAGCAAATCGTCCTAGTTCTTCCAGTAACGTATTCATTCCATTGAAGGTATGGTCAACAATAAGTAAATAATCAGCGTAAAGAACGGCACTGACCTTGATATTTTCAAATTTAACTGGGCAGTTTGCATTCTTTTCTAATCGTTGGATCATATTGGTTAAATACAGGTTAAACAGCAGGGCTGCCAGAAGGAAGCCCTGCTTAACACCCTTATTAATTTCAATTGGGTTAGACAAGCCTCCCTCGTTATCTAATCAGATATGGGTGCTATTATTAGAATGGAGTGATATCAATATATCTAACAACCAGCTGGGACAATTCATGTCAGCTAATGATTTGCATAGCTTTGGATGACTAACATGGTTGAAGGCAGATCTAAAATCTACAAATAAGATGGATTATTTGTACCTTTGGTTCTTGATATAACATCATCCAACAACCGTATATTATGGGTAGTGCTAGTTCCTGCACGGAAATCCGATTCAAACGGATATAATAGCTGGTTGGCTTTAACCCAACTTTGTAAGTGATCAAGCACTATAGCCGAGAATACTTTACTGGTAGAGTCAAGTATTGATAATAAGCAATAGTTTTTTGGTGTTTCTCTTGACTTAGCTTTAAAAACAGGTAATTATATAAAAACAAACTATGATTCTTATAGTAATATTCAATATTCTAGCAAGAAAGGTCCAATAAAAGTACGGTTTGTCAGTGTGGGTACAAATCAGATTACTATAACCAACTCTTAGTGTTGATACCCAATGTTCTGATTTAATGTGCTTGAAGTTTCTATCATCTACACTAAAATTGTTATTATTTGATACATATGTAAGGCCAAGGTGAAGCAGGCCTGACAGTCGAAATTTGAGGTGCTAAAACAAATACTAGTGGGAGTTTAGATCATGTTTTGTTCTTGTTTCTAATTGTGTTGTGTTAGTGATGAGTGATATAAATGCCCAATTCAAAGCTCTACGTTTTAGTTGGGATCTTTTGGCATGAGAAGCTAGAGTGTGGGATGTACCAGTTGATGGAATTTCCTATCCGTAATGCTAACATCACAAAAACTCCATAGATGGCTAACTTGTAATTAGAATTAGGCATATGAGATGTATAGGCCATTCTTTCCGAGAAGAGTGTTCTAGATCTCATATCGACAGTGGTCCAAGTGAACGAAAAGAAGTAGTGGAACTACTCGCTCACCACAAACCCCATCACCACCCCACCCCATGAACAATAAAAAAACAAACACTGAAAGTGCACGTTTCAACTTCTTCCCACACTTTTATTTTCAAACGAAACCATTCTGGAACAGTTTCTTTTTAAAATAAAAATATAGGAACAGTAAAACTTATTTAAATAAGTAGAGGAGCACCACTCCAAACTGTACCCGCTAACTTCGACCACTGCATATCGACTATATTTTCCTAGATCGAGAGAGCTGGCATTTGGCGCTAGCATTAGAGATATAGACTATGGTATGGACTATAGATTTTCATGCATACCCATTAGTAAGTTAAAATCACCCAGTATTATAATACTAGGTTGCAACACTTTATGCAAGCCCAAGTAAGGGTCAGAAAAGTATTGTAATTCCAGCAAAGAAGCTTTGTCATTGAGTTAGCAAGCTCATTAAATAAATGTAATAATATTGATTGTTCCGATGTTACAAAATGGATCTTAAAAGACAATATATAGTTGATCATAGATACCTGTTTTAGAAAATAAACTTTGAGTTCGACAGAACACATGCCCACCCGTGTTCATCCCCTAAGAGTAGGTTATGCTCTCCTCAAATAACAACAGAAACCATTTATTACCAAAGGCGCCCGATCCCATTTTTTAAATGTTCAAACAACTATAGTCTGACTTATTAGCTACTGGAGCAGTGTCAACAATGTCCTTCACACAGATAGCAGTTTTGCTGAAGAGTTAGGTCATTCGGCATCATCTATGGTAGTTAACACTTCAAAACAATTAAAGTTAATTAAATCTTGAAACATTGTCAAATTATGAGCAATTGTAAAGTTGGTACTAAATGCAGACAACCCTGTATTGGGTACATGACCCCACCCTGAGAAGAGAACAAGTACTATCAAATGAGCAGAGAAATGTATTGTCCTGCATAGGGTATGGAAATGCTTCAAGAGAAACAACCCAAAATTGTGTTGTCCATCTACAAGCTCGATTAGCGATTAAACATGTTCCTTAAAGAAGGAACAACACAATCATCCCTTACATTTTAGATAGTCCTTCCAATCCATCCCACTCTTCTAGCCATCAAACAATTGTTCAGTAATACATAAAGAGGTTTTTGATGAAGTTGGTTACTGCCTATGCTACCTAGATGTGGGAATAATGATGTGCATGGCAAAGTCAAGGAAGAACTATGGGCCCATATCCAACAGTCAGAGACTATCTTTGTGAATCAGGTATGACAATCTGGGTATCTGGTATAACAGTTGCATAAACTGGAAGGACCATGTCCTTTAGGAAACTGCAAGGTTGAACCATAGCATTGTTAGCATTTTTAGATTCACAAGAAATTCCCACTGCTATCCTGTAGATCTCTTGTAAAAGTAAAGACAATCCTGACTGGTTGTTATTATGGAGAAATGTTGGTCTTTGCAAATATGTCGGTGCTACAGAAAGAGCAAAACTCTTTTGTCTGTTAACATCTGTGTGTATCAGGGTCTACATCAACCTATGTATCATACCCCTCAGAGGGGCTACAGGTATTCTTCCGGTTGGGTTTTGGAGCAACTACCAGGATGAGCTGAACAATGTGATTCCCTTGTTTGTATTCATACTTGGTTTATTTTTAATGTGCAACCAGGCGGAATAACTACATTTAGGTTCAGTTCTTATGAATACATTTAAGCCTTTTTACCAAAATTTTAAAGGGAAGAATCATTTATGCTCTCTCAAAATAACACAAAAGCATTTTTATTTTTCAAAATCGAGGGGTGGAGAATTTCAAAGATGAGGGCCTGGGAGAAACAAAATTAACTTCTTTTCTTCTGATCTAAGTGACCTAGTCAGGTGGTAGCGGGACATCATATCTACTAAGTTGTAAGTGCAAGTCTGTTGATAGATTTGTAGACTAAACAAATCATTTTGAAATTAATTCTTTGTTTTAACCGCTAATCATTGCAAAGCACGTCAAAGGATGGGCACTGGTGTGCCCCTACGTGTTCCAAAGACCAACCTAATCACCACATTTTGGGCTACGTGTAATCATTGTAGCTGCTGTTTAGAAATAGCAGCAAGGATGGTATTGGCAGAATCTAGTTTAGAATTAACTAGTGAGCTCACTAACACTGGCGCATCTGGTGGGGCTAGATAGTGTAGAGCTGTTTGTAATACTGAAGCGTAAGTATACTGTTGGCACTAAAGCTCCCACCTGATGGTGATGGTGACAGCCTAAGTTGAACTGTCAGTAGAATCAACATTCATCTCGTTATAGGTAAAGATGGTGGGTACACCAAACAGAAAGTGTTGGGGAATAGTATCAGTATAATCTTTAGATAACCATTTGGTCCCAACAGTATAATTTCAGTGTTCTTAGGGTTGAGCTGTAGTTTATTCAGTGCCATTCATCATGAATTGTATAATGTTTGCAAAAGACACAGAAGGATCTTTGACTCGCAAATATAGCTTTTTGTTTTCTGCATAATATGGTATGACAAGTGGAATTTAGACATAATACTAATCAGAGGCTTCATGTAGAAATCTCATTAAAATAGGGGACAGTGAGGATATTGAAGCATATTGGAAATAATCTAATTTGATAGGCCTAAATGTCTGATTGGAGTGCCCTGAAATGATACTGCAATATACAAAATAATAATGACAGCATGCTTGAAGGAGAATTACATGGACGATGCTACATGGAATCTCAGCTCATTTAGGGTTTCTTCGTCATTTGCCCCTGGGTCAGTTTCAGATGACAATTATATTTTGTCACTATGAAAAAGCGTCCTGTTCAGATCAATAACAGCATGATGGCTGAGATACACAATAAAGACTGATAGATGTAAATGTGGTCTCTGGGAAACATTGGTGCATCTTTCCTTAAGCAGGTTATCTACATAATCTTCTTAAAAAGGGTTCTTTCTTTTGTTGGGGGAGGTGATTTGGTAAAATCATTTACACCAGATTCAAACAATTACAAACAAAATACATAGTGTGTATAGGCACTTAACCATATCATATCATATTCTATAAACAAGGCATTCCTTGGATGCATCAGTACAAAATCCATACCCATCCCAGAAAAACTCCTTGAAAAGACAGTGACACTCCAACGCCAATCCTAGTTAAGGAAAAGCAACTTACTAGAGAGCATCCAGGTTGCCCTCTGCCTTTTTGTGCAACCAATTCTGTGATCGAATCAGTTTTGGGTGATATATGATACAGGTGAATGTTGTACTCCTTGACCTGTTGGCAGATTCTAGCACAGCTGACCACCATGTTTTCCTCTCCCATCTATTAGCATCTTGGAATCAGTATTCTACTGGATTGCCGCACTTCTGACCTTCTTGCATTCCAGAATGTCCTGACTGCTTGACTTTTGTATGAATATGAAAACCCTCTGTCCCTAATGTGGTCAGAAAACTAAGAACCTCTCTGGAGGTGAACTCTGTGTTTTTATAACAAAACAAGCTTGATGATTATGCTTCTCCTAAGAGTTGCTGTTCAGCAGCAGCACAACATGTTTTTACCTGTTTCTGAGTGATTGGCCCTTGCTAATGCACTAATGCACTGAATACCCACTACACCAAAAGGACAGCAAGGATTAAGATAAGTGCACATTGCCACCTAACAGGGGCTTCCAGTCTGTAAGTATACCCTCCCCGTGAGACTGCATGGTGAATCTATGTGATCCTCCTTGTTCCTTACAATATCTGCTCTTGGGGTACGCTATGCATATTTTCCACCTCATGTATTGTATATGCACAGGTACTGATTACCTCTGCTAACGTGTTATTAATACAAATGATCTGCATGGAGACTACCATTTCCTCCCAAAAATGCACACCCAAAATGTTAGCCATGCAATCCCTACTGTAAATTCAATGTGTGTACCTCGCAGGACACATGGCAGAATGTGTCCTTTGTGCCAGGTCTATTTTTACAATAATGAGGATGCACAAGGATGCACAAGTCTCTACACAAATCCGCTGGACCTTTCGATAACAGCAGCCCCTTCTGTTCCAAACAGGCAGACATGCATGATTTTATTGACGGTGGGATATGCTTCTGGAACACATTATTGAAGCTTCAGCCAAAGCTTAACTTGGATGTGTGCCATCTGAGCTACTGCAGGTGGGTTAGTCTGTTACTGAGCTCCTGCTTTGGTGCACCAGTGGAGTCCACAGCAACCTTCTGACTCTTGGCTACATTAACGTTTTTACACCTAACCCGTGGACAAATTTATATTTCTGCCACATGGGCAATGGTGGTCCGTGCAAAGTGGGTGCTGGCTCAAAGCCAATCATAGCATGTACAGGTGTTCACACACATGTCACACAAAGCACTCCTGGTCCCCAGTGTTCTTCATGATGGAACATTCAATTCAAATATTCCCTGCAATGTGCAGGTAGTAAGGACCTTCTGGCCCTCATGTGGGGCAACGTCTCATATAAAAGCCTGCACGACCTCTAGCCCTGCAAGCATCAGGTGCATAGTACTAGCTTGTAGGAATATATGAAAGCATCCGTTTTGATACTCAGGGAGGGAAGTTGTCAATATTCTGTTTTTTTTATTTTTTTTATTTTTTTTTTATTTGCCTTTATCAATTCTATGATTTTGCAAAATGTTTTGATGATCTTCTTTAGTTATTTGCGTTTTCTTCATTTCTTTTTTCCTCTTCAATCTTCTATTACTTCTATTTCTCTTACTTTGTCTTTAGGTACTCTGTATAGAGTCCGTAGCTTTTCATTGTACTTGACTAGTCGGCCAAACTCACTGTTGGTTGGTCTGTCTCTTGTTTAGCGCATTCCTCTAAGGCGGCCCTTAATATTTTTGCCGTTGCTAGGGACCATGAAGACTTTGAACCACTCATTAGACGGCACCACCACACTTCCTCTTAAAACAAGCAGAGTGGTTTGATTAAAGGTCCAAGAAACGCTCTTCTCCATTTAATGGTCTTTGAGCATTTTAGCAAAAGATGCTTCACTGACTCCTTTTCTGTTGGGATTTTGCACAGGCGACAATGGTTTGATGTAGAAAGCCCCCTGACTGCCCGAACTTCGTTAGTTGCCAGTAAGTTCAGCCTGGCCCTTAGGAAAGTAAGGCGCAACGCTCTGTCCGGAAACCTTTTAACGATTTCAGTTGTGAAGTGCAGTTTTGTTGCTTGGGCAGGAAGATGTACCAGTAATTTGTTCTTTTCTGCAGTTGCTTGGGTGTCGATCCAGTCTTCTTGGTCCATTTTCTTTTTGACTTTGGTTGGATTCTGGATCAATATCTCTTCTGTGCATGCAACGTTAGCCTGGCTTGCTCTTTGTTTGGCAGCCCATGCTGTCAGTGCCTTGCAGCTCTCATGGTTCATTTCCATTTTTATCAGATTGTATAGTGGTGGAGATTCAGAGATAAGCACTTTCCTGAACAGGGTCATTTCTCCTGCCTTTTTTACTGCTTTCAGGGAGAGAAGGCCCAATTCTCTTCTGATGGCTGCAATTGATGTTGAGTTCGGAAATTGGAGAACTTTCCGCCAGAAGTACCCCTCCAGTGTTTGCCAAATTGTTGATGGAATCGCAGGCATTGCTTCTCCTCCGTAGACCAGGCACGGCACGACTTTCCCTTTATAGAATTTTAGCACCGGTAGCAGTGTGAATCGACCATATTTTCTATCAATAACACTCACCTGTGTTTTTAGCTTTCGTGTTTTTTCCCACTGTTGTTTTTGCATTGATACTTCAGTCTTAGAACTGTCTATCATCATTCCCAGGTATTTGAAGGTTTTGATTATCTCCAAGGGTGCGTTTTAAATGTGCCAGCTCGATTTTTTTGATTTCTTTCTGGGTGGTTTTTCCATTATCAAGATTTTGCTTTTCTCCTTATTTATCCCCAGGTTGTTTTCTGATATGTAAAAGGCCAGATTGTCCAGTTGTCTTTGGAGGCCGATTTCTGTCTGGTCGAGGAGGATAATGTCATCAGCATATAGCAGTCGAGCCAGGGCTGCTTGGCCAATTTTGGGCGGAAAAGATCTTAATCAGTTGGCACTCTCTTTGTAGTCGCCTAGAAATGAGATAAACAGTGCTGGGGCAAGGGGACATCCTCGCTTAACTCCTCGGAATATTGGTATTTCCTTGGAAAGTAGGCCATTGTGGGTCAGTTTGACTCTCACTGAGGTTCCGGTGTGAAGGGCTTTGACAGGCTCCAGTAATGTATTCAGGCAGTTCCAGGAGGCCAATTTTGACCATAGCAACTCCCTGTCAATTTGGTCGAATGCCTGGGTGAGGTCAATGAAAGCGAGAAAAACCTTTCCTGGTCCTTCCATGAGATTATTCTTTAAGATGCTAAGGATCATGATATTCAAAGTTGTTCCGTAGTTCTTCATAAAACCCGCTTGGAAAGGGTCGTTAGACTGAGTGGATTTTGCCCAGGTTTGAAAGCTCTTTTGCAGGAACGAGCCGTAGATCTTACCAATCATGTCTAGGAGAGCAATTGGCCTGTAGTTTCCCGGAACCATCCTGTCTCCTTTCTTATAGATTGGTACTATCACCGAGGTGGTCCAAGAACCGGGGATTGTTCTAGAGAGGGTACAGTTACCTCAAAGGATGTAATCCGAGTAAGCATTCCTTCCAATGTAAAGATATAGTCAATGGTTCCGTTTTGAGCACCTCTTTCCCAAGTCGGGATATGGCATACTGGGGGAAGGGCCTCCTCGATGTTGTGGAGGTTTCTGGAATTCATGAGTGATTGCCATTTCTGCCCACGAGATTCTGCCTGCATTTTAGGTCGTGAGTGATTGGTTTTTTGGCCGTTTTTCGGGCATTTGGTGTTTAGGTCGCCACTTATTATGATTAGTGTCTCTTCCTGTGTCGCCAAGATACCGTCGATCTATGATTCGATGGTATTGAGGAATTTCTCATCTTTGATAGATTGTGGATTCCAGTATGTTGTAATTATAGCTAGCCAGTTGATCGTCATTGTTTTAGTGGCTGGAACAGATGGTCTCACCCACTCCACCAACACTGCGAGATGGTTCTGGGTTGCTGCTAGTCATTTCTTAATTGTCAGACCGGCTCCAAGCCGGACTACTACCAAGAGACCGGAGGACGGGCGACCCAGTCGCCCTTTGCTGGCTGGTGAGACCATTACGGAGAAACCTTCTATTCCCAGTTTGTCGACGAGCCATATTTCTTGTAGCGTTATGATGTCGTAATCCGCTAGGTTGACTTCACCTGGTCTTGTTAGGTGGCTGAATCCTCTAGTGTTCCAAGACATCATTTTAAGGTCTGAGCTTCCTTCAGTCTTCAAGCTATGGCTGGTCATTGAAGGAGGTGATTGAGTCTTTTCTCTCATAAGCAAAATCATTGGTGTTAATTGCTATTTCTTCGTCAAGGGCATTGGGGCTTTGGGCAGCCACGCTAGAAGTTGTTTGATTGGGGCGAATGTAGACGAGGTCTTTGGAGGTGGAGGAAGGGGCCTCTCACTCGGTGCTTCTTTAGCCTTGCCGTTCAATTTTTTGATTGTTGTTTTAGGAGTCCCGTGTGATTCTGGACTTGGGTATCTCCTTTCTCTTACCCAACTTGTAGGATTTTGGTTGACTTTCCTGTATGTACGTTTGACCTCTGCACCAAGGCCGGCGAGAGAAGCCTTCCGATGGCTCTCTGGTTTTGGCTGTTCATGCGGGTTCCCATGTGCTGCCGCTATGGACGACTTTGACTTGGGGTACTTGTCCGACGTTGGTTCGATGGTTTATAGTCATAATGTAGAAAGTCAAAATGTAGAAAGTCAAAATGTTGAAAAATAAATGTAAAAAAAAAATGTTGAATTTTATTTTATGACATTTTTTATTCAAAATGGGGGGGGTCCTCCAACCCCCCTTTTTTTGTTTATTTTTTTGTTTTACCCATTTTTTTTTATTCCCGGACCCCAAAATAAACATATAATTAAAAAAGTGGGAATTCAACATTTTTTTTTCTACATTTATTTTTAGACATTATTGTCATTCTACATTTTATTTTCGACATTTTGACTGACCACCGGGTTCGATTTCTTTCTCTGTTGAGGATGTCCACTCTTTGATGATATAGCCACGTTTGAGTAGGTCGACTTCCCCTTCTCTAGATCTCCGCCTCACCGCGTTCACTTTAACGTGGAGAAAGGCCTTTGCCTTGTGCCCTTTGTGGTATGGATCGACTAACGTTAAGTCAGCCGCCATCAGGTGCTTACGATCTCTGACGTGCTTCAAAATTTTTAGGACTGTGCCCCTGTTCAGGGTTATCACTTCAGAGTTTTGCGGGATCTGTTCTAACTTAAAGGTGATAGAAGGAAACAGACAGCGCTGTGGTCTGTGAAGTCGCGAGATGTATTTTTGCCTGCATGGACTGCTTTGGTTTTTCGGACTAAATCCTCTTCGAGGATTGGCCGGACTACTTCTATTTCTAGGCTTTTGTTTCTTGCGGGTCCGCAGATCCGCTCCATTATGTTGATTTTTTGGGGATGATGAGAGGCTTCTTAACCGTAACGGACCTCTTGGAGTTCTGGGGTTGTTTACCTGGTGCTCTTCCGTGCGGGGGCCACTCTGACACCTATGCTTTTTTGATACTGGAGAGACCATCTTTTGGTGGTTTGTAGACGCAGTTTGCTTGCCAACGTGCCAATTTTGGGGGTCGATGGCACTCGTGGGTGATGGATGGAGGGTTACATTTATGAAATGTTCATCTCTCATGAAGTCCTCTTCTGTGATCGGTGATTGGTGTGAAGAGGCCTGGTGGGGACTTATCTCTGTCTGAGTGTTCTTCGAGGTAGGCCTCGAGAGTTCCCTTTCCTTCAGTTCTTTCTCTTTTGGCCTGACCGTATGTACTACTTGGTGAGCCTGCTCTTTTCTCTTGTTTGGGTCGGATTGTACTAAGGCTTTGTCAGACTGTGGTGAAAGTTTTGCTTTCTCGACCCGCTTTGCAGGAGTCGGTGCGCCAGGCTGAGTATCTGGAGGTTTCGCCTTGTCTGGGAACTTCATTGAAGGTCCTTTTGATTGTATGGAGGGCTTGGCGGCCCCCTGTTTGCAGCCTCCGATTGAAAATAGGTTGGGTAATTCGGAGTGACCAGGGTGAAATTTGTTCTTTTTTTGGGGTACTTGTCCGACGTGGGTTCGGTGGTTTATAGTCATAATGTAGAAAGTCAAAATGTAGAAAGTCAAAATGTTGAAAAATAAATGTAAAAAAAAAATTGTTGAATTTTATTTTATGAGATTTTTTATTCAAAATGGGGGGAGGGTTCCTCCAACCACCCTTTTTTTGTTTATTTTTTTGTTTTACCAATTTTTTTTTATTCCCGGACCCCAAAATAAACATAATTAAAAAAGAGGGAATTCGACATTTTTTTTTCTACATTTATTTTTAAATATTATTGTCATTCTACATTTTATTTTCGACATTTTGACTGACCACCGGGTTCGATTTCTTTCTCTGTTGAGCATGTCCACTCTTTGATGATATAGCCACGTTTGAGTAGGTCGACTTCCCCTTCTCTAGATCTCCGCCTCACCGCGTTCACTTTAACGTGGAGAAAGGCCTTTGCCTTGTGCCCTTTGTGGTATGGCTCGACTAACGTTAAGTCAGCCGCCATCAGGTGCTTACGATCTCTGACGTGCTTCAAAATTTTTAGGACTGTGCCCCTGTTCAGGGTTATCACTTCAGAGTTTTGTGGGATCTGTTCTAACTTAAAGGTGATAGAAGGAAACAGACAGCGCTGTGGTCTGTGAAGTCGCGAGATGTATTTTTGCCTGCATGGACTGCTTTGCTTTTTCGGACTAAATCCTCTTCGAGGATTGGCCGGACTACTTCTATTTCTAGGCTTTTGTTTCTTGCGGGTCCGCAGATCCGCTCCATTATGCTGATTTTTTGGGGATGGTGAGAGGCTTCTTAACCTTAACGGACCTCTCGGAGTTCTGGGGTTGTTTACCTGGTGCTCTTCCGTGCAGGGGCCACTCTGACGCCTACGCTTTTTTGATACTGGAGAGACCATCTTTTGGTGGTTTGTAGACGCAGTTTGCTTGCCAACGTGCCAATTTTGGGGGTCGATGGCACTCGTGGGTGATGGATGGAGGGTTACTTTTATGAAATGTTCATCTCTCATGAAGTCCTCTTCTGTGATCGGTGATTGGTGTGAAGAGGCCTGGTGGGGACTTATCTCTGTCTGAGTGTTCTTCGAGGTAGGCCTCGAGAGTTCCCTTTCCTTCAGTTCTTTCTCTTTTGGCCTGACCGTATGTACTACTTGGTGAGCCTGCTCTTTTCTCTTCTTTGGGTCGGATTGTACTAAGGCTTTGTCGGACTGTGGTGAAAGTTTTGCTTTCTCGACCCGCTTTGCAGGAGTCGGTGCGCCAGGCTGAGTATCTGGAGGTTTCGCCTTGTCTGGGAACTTCATTGAAGGTCCTTTTGATTGTATGGAGGGCTTGGCGGCCCCCTGTTTGCAGCCTCCGATTGAAAATAGGTTGGGTAATTCGGAGTGACCAGGGTGAAATTTGTTCTTTTTTTGGGGTACTTGTCCGACGTGGGTTCGATGGTTTATAGTCATAATGTAGAAAGTCAAAATGTAGAAAGTCAAAATGTTGAAAAATAAATGTAAAAAAAAAATTGTTGAATTTTATTTTATGAGATTTTTTATTCAAAATGGGGGGAGGGTTCCTCCAACCCCCCTTTTTTTTGTTTATTTTTTTGTTTTACCAATTTTTTTTTATTCCCGGACCCCAAAATAAACATAATTAAAAAAGAGGGAATTCGACATTTTTTTTTTCTACATTTATTTTTAAATATTATTGTCATTCTACATTTTATTTTCGACATTTTGACTGACCACCGGGTTCGATTTCTTTCTCTGTTGAGGATGTCCACTCTTTGATGATATAGCCACGTTTGAGTAGGTCGACTTCCCCTTCTCTAGATCTCCGCCTCACCGCGTTCACTTTAACGTGGAGAAAGGCCTTTGCCTTGTGCCCTTTGTGGTATGGCTCGACTAACGTTAAGTCAGCCGCCATCAGGTGCTTACGATCTCTGACGTGCTTCAAAATTTTTAGGACTGTGCCCCTGTTCAGGGTTATCACTTCAGAGTTTTGCGGGATCTGTTCTAACTTAAAGGTGATAGAAGGAAACAGACAGCGCTGTGGTCTGTGAAGTCGCGAGATGTATTTTTGCCTGCATGGACTGCTTTGCTTTTTCGGACTAAATCCTCTTCGAGGATTGGCCGGACTACTTCTATTTCTAGGCTTTTGTTTCTTGCGGGTCCGCAGATCCGCTCCATTATGCTGATTTTTTGGGGATGGTGAGAGGCTTCTTAACCTTAACGGACCTCTCGGAGTTCTGGGGTTGTTTACCTGGTGCTCTTCCGTGCAGGGGCCACTCTGACGCCTACGCTTTTTTGATACTGGAGAGACCATCTTTTGGTGGTTTGTAGACGCAGTTTGCTTGCCAACGTGCCAATTTTGGGGGTCAATGGCACTCGTGGGTGATGGATGGAGGGTTACTTTTATGAAATGTTCATCTCTCATGAAGTCCTCTTCTGTGATCGGTGATTGGTGTGAAGAGGCCTGGTGGGGACTTATCTCTGTCTGAGTGTTCTTCGAGGTAGGCCTCGAGAGTTCCCTTTCCTTCAGTTCTTTCTCTTTTGGCCTGACCGTATGTACTACTTGGTGAGCCTGCTCTTTTCTCTTGTTTGGGTCGGATTGTACTAAGGCTTTGTCGGACTGTGGTGAAAGTTTTGCTTTCTCGACCCGCTTTGCAGGAGTCGGTGCGCCAGGCTGAGTATCTGGAGGTTTCGCCTTGTCTGGGAACTTCATTGAAGGTCCTTTTGATTGTATGGAGGGCTTGGCAGCCCCCTGTTTGCAGCCTCCGATTGAAAATAGGTTGGGTAATTCGGAGTGACCAGGGTGAAATTTGTTCTTTTTTTGTTTATTTGGTGAACCAGACAGTTTCCAGACAGAGACGTTTTGTCCGGCACTTGTGGTTTAGGAACTGGCTGCGGCTCGTTTGTGTTACTAATTTCAGTTTCTGTGGCTTGGTCTATTGAATCCTTGATAACTATCGTACTCTGGAGTGGAAGCCCGAGAGTAGGCACAGTTCTTGGGGCGGCCAGCAGGATTTTATTGAACGATTCAGTGTCCAATTTTTCTTTCGCTGTGATGTATCCTTCTAGGAAAGTCCGTTTGGTGTGAGTCATTGCAATTAAGGTTGTTTGGTCATTGAGTGAGTCGCTTATTGCCTTGTATAGTTTTCTGAACGGCGCAAGGGCAATTGTTATTGCAGACATTAAGGTTGTTAGGTCCCGTCTTTTTGGTGGAGTATCTTTCTGCGCGTCGTCCTGTTGCTGCTCTTCTGATTTACTTTTACTCCTTGGTGTGGCTGGGGACTGGTTCTGGGGGGCAGGGACCTGTGTTGCGCTTTTTGTTGGCCTTTGGGCCTTAGGTATTGGAGATGAAGCTGGTCGTTGTGCAGGACAGCCTATTGCAGGGCTTGTGTGGTTTACCACTGGTTCAGTCTGATTAGGAGAAACTGGATGATCCCCGGACGGAGATTGAGATCGCCGGTCTCTCACCAATGGTGCTTGGCTGGGGGGGAGAAGCCGCGAAAACTCAGGTTCTGTTATGGTTGGTGCTGGCGAAGAGTGGAGGGGTAAATGAGGGGTTTTGGCTTGCAAAGGGTCTTGACTCAATGCGACACCACTGGAGTTGGAAGGAGAGGGTAAGTTGGTCGAAATTGAGGAAAAAGTGAGACGACTAGGCCTCTGAGTTTCAGCAGTTGCAAAGGCGTCGCCAAGAGTGCCCTTTGTTTTGCTTTGGTCCTTTGTTGCGACTAAGGCGGTTTGACTTTGACTTTGTTTTGGTCCTGCAGGGTGTTCTATGGTGACTTCTAGTATTTCTGCATCTGTGAGTTCTTTTAGAACATCATATTTTCTTTTGCCTTGGCTCACAAAATATTCCTTCAAGGAATTGCATATGACGGTTTTTGACATAGCCTTTAAAGCAGGTGTTTATTTTTTTTGAAGAGTCTGGTGAGTTGTTTTTTTTTTTTGTAGTTGGTAGATGGTATGCTTTTGGTCCAGTTTTTGTTTTATTTTTCTTTTTTGGTGGTGGGGTAACAGTGAACAAGGTGGTGGACTCACTTGCTTCCACCATTTCTTCCATTGAGTCATGGGCCTGATCGAGAATTCCTGGAGGAGGGCCGCTCATCTCTCTCCCCTCTGACGTTCGCCACCTGTCACCCTCCTGGAGCCTCCCGACCGCGCCCCCAGGCGCATGGAACAAGGCTTCCACTAGGCCTTTGTTCTGATGACGTGCAGGGGATGGGGGAAGGCCCACGCCCCAACATCGCGAGACAGTACCCGCGCCCAGAACTCCACGAGGGCCCGTCGCGTCCCTGGACTGCGGACTGCAGTCACCCGTCTCTGGAGCCGCGATGCCAGTAAGTTCGAGTGTAGATGGAGGGGAGGGCTGAAGCTCGATACTTACAACAAGCCCGGCGGCGCAACTCATACCTGCAGGCGTGTCCCTCGCAGACCGCCCTTCAGCAGGCTGCACTGGGGGCGAGCCGGGAGTTTTTCCCACCGGTGCTTGTTCAGGCTGTCTCCGGTCTTCCAATGCTGCTGCCATTTCCATTGCAATTGGGGTGGAGAGTTTGCAGGAATCAGCCAAGTCTGGTGTATTTAAGAGAAGGGCGGGTTAAGCGTCCCACACAAGGGGCTGATGTTAGAGCATTTTCAGCGTTTCTAGCTCCCTTTGGTTCTTTGGGCAAAGTCAATGTCAATGGTGGGCGGCCACGAGGGCCTGGGGACGAACGAGCCAAGGGGGCCCGAGTAGATTCTGGTCTATTACGTGTTAAGCTGGTACTCTGCATCCAGCGACCCTCTTTGTTAGCTCCACCCTGAGCGTTTTCCGACTCCATGAAAATGTGGTCTGCCAGTCCTGTCCATAGAGTGCCACAGACTGCAGCAACTCAACTCAGCTGCTAACTCCGCGGCCGCTCTGCAGAAAGTAAGGGTTTATATGGATCCTCCCACAAAACTGGAACTGGAACTGAAGAGAGACTCAGGTCTCTGTAGTGAAGGAGAGAGTGGACTGCCACAGACTGCTGCAACTCATTCAGCTACCAACTCCGCCAATATTGTCAATATTCAACAAAGTCCTTTCCAGCTTTTTATGAACCTACACCAGATAAGAAGATCCATACAGATGTTTCAGCTCTACTGTGCTGAGAAAATAAAAGGGTAAAATAACAATTGTAAAATGAAAACTAGTTGTTGTGTATGCATGTCTGTTACATGTCCGTGTAGGTTTGTGACTAACTATTTATGGACTAGTGCTTGTGTATGCTTATGTGTTTGATTTTCAACTATGCACATGTACATATAAGAAGATGTGGGGGTTGAGCGAGTTTGTACATGTGTGTTTGTGTGCCGATATCAACAACATTTATTCAGACATTTAATTTTATTTTTAAGGGTGCATGATTCAAAGTTCACACAGTCAACATGGTGCAACATATCTTGTTACGCAATTCATCAAAACCAGAAATACTTATATCTGAACATGTTTGAAAGTAAAACAAATTAATGGTATTTGATTATAAAAAGTATTCAATAAATAAACAAATCACATGAAATATGTTTTCATCATTTTACGTAAAATGAAAAATAAATAAATATTAGATTGTTGCCTTCCTGTTGTAACATATATTAATGCATATACAACAACAGCTTATGCATTCCAATAGTTGTCATTTATATGATACGACTAGTTTAATCATATTATTAAAACTCTCTTTTTCCATGTCCGGAAGTGATATAGTCAGGAATAAACATGTTGAACCTGGATTTACACATTCTTCACAACAATTGTAGAATTAACTGGTAGATACCAAATGACAGCTGTTTGTTTTAGTCATCTCTCTTCTCATTCTTCAATAACTCTTTCAAAACTATAGTACCCACACTTCTCTAAGCTATATCTGAAATAAAAACCAAAACATACTTTCGCAGTTCACAGCAGTTCACAGCCAACATGGATATTTTCGTGCCAAATCATTATTCCTAATATCCTCTGGTTTAGTATCAGAGATGAGCAGTGATTGAGAAACAATTACAATTTCTCTCAGGAATATGCCTTGACCATATTATCTGTCTGAATCCCCAATCATTGAAGGTTTTACTTTATTTGGGATTGGTAGACTTCCTGAACTTTTAAGATATTTGTGTAAACGTGTTTGAGCAGCACAACCGACAGACTTTCTCTTGGAAAGCTGTTGGGGCTCTTCAGCAGTCACTAGTAAGCTTTCAGAGAGAGAGCTGTTTCCGATTGTTTGAATGGGTACACACAAACACAAATCAAGCGGTTGAATTTTTAAGTGGGAAGAGAATATATTGGGGTGCTATAACAATTGTTGGAGGTATTGGCGAGCAATAAGTTGCAGGATTGGGTGAGTGACACATACATCACCTACTTGAGCACACTGTGAGCTGGAGGCCAGAGAAAGCATTAATGCTGCGCCAGCTTGTTTTGAACAGGAACACTGACACACAAACAAAGCAGTTGAATTGTTTTCGGGAAGGGAACATTTTGATGTTCCAGTACATTTAGGATGTGGTGGGCAAATGATAGCAGATTGACTGGCTGTGTGATGCATCACACCACCTGCGTGAACACGTAAGCAATGGGCAGGCATAGAAATGTGCAATGGGCCAGCATGTTTGCATATTCACACACAAAATAAACAGTTTGTTCACATGCTCAATTTGTATGTCCCTCCTGTTTTATGTGGGTGGGGCACACCTTTAATTGTTTTACATCTCCTCCTATCTCGCATTGATGGGCGTACATACTCCATTTGTACACATCTCTTGCCTTGCAGGATTGGGGGCACTTCCTGAATTTATTTCTCTCCTGTCTCACATGGGTGAAAGAGGGCACACACTCAGTACGTCCCTCCTGTCCCCAATGGGTGTTGGCACATGCTGAATTTTGACATCACTCTTTTCTCACACAGGTGGGGGAAACCCTGAATCTGTACGTCTGTCACAGCGGACACGTGCTATAATAGGAGGTGTTCAATGAACCACTTTGAAGTCTGAGCAGAGTACCTTCATGTGGCATAACTCATTGCAAAGCACCATTACCAAATCGCAGAATGGCACATGGGTAGACTTTAAAGCATCCTGAATACTTAGAGTTTGTTGTGTTAGTAAATACAACTGTTCCTATTTACAGGTTTTCTCCTTAGATAAGCAAATGGTGCACCACTTGTTGAAAAAATTGAGAGACTAAAATCTCTGCACAGTAAATGTTACCTAATTCCAATCCTATGAAACATATTTCCATCCAGAATCCCAAAGTAGGCCTCCTTCTTTTCACATTCCTACCATGAATTGAATGTTTAGTGTATAACACGCAAAACATTACACCAACTAAATTCAAGTCTAACATGTAATTTATTTGGGTGATTTTTTTCTAGTTTATGGAAATGTCTCTTAGAAATTTGGAATATTTGTATGTTTTATGTAATGTATTTAAGGTAGGTAAGAAGGAAACAAAAACAACATTAATAGCAAGACTCCAGAAATAAACACACATTGTGTAGATCATTGCGACACCAAAACAGCACACTTTTCAGCATTTTTAAGCTTGCCAAGAGTGGCTCATATCAAAATGATGCTGTGCACTGCCCATTAGTTCCTTATCCCCAAGCAGAAGATATGCCTAAACACTAGGCACAATGTTCTGATCTTCTGCACAATGTTGTCCGTGATGCTGCACACCTGAACCTCCTGAATCGGTCGCCCACATTCTCTGGAATCTCACCTAGAATTAGCCTGACCCGTCTATGTGTAGGTACAATCCCTTAACTCCATGAAGAGGACTCGCTCACTGCTATGACAGGACCCCAGGCACAAGGTGTATTCCAAGGAAGCAGCTTCTGATTGTGTAACATCATCACAAACTTTAAAGTAATTGAAGGCTCAAGAAGATGATGGCAAAGAGGGAACTGTATTCTTGACTTCCCTGTTCTTTGTGGGCAACAGCATGGCCTTCCTAAAACACTCACTGGGCTTTGTGACCCCTCCTAATGTATGTCGTGCTGTATAGCCTGCTCCTGGTCATTGCGGGGCTGGTTCTCCTCCTGACCTCTGCAGTATCTCACCTCTGTGTCCGTGTCACCACCATTCCACCATCACTTCCATAACCCCCATTTGCATCTGCAACACCACCAATCCCTCAGACTATATCTGCAGCAACAACATCTGCTGGAGGTGGCAGGTGTTCCTCAGCCCACAAATAATAATAAACTGTTCATCTTCCTCTCCAGATTCCAAGCAGGATAATTCAAGATAAATCTCCACAAGATCTAGATCACTGTACTTGTCCTGCAAATATTTCTCTACAAAAAGAGGTGCTCCTATACATTATACAAATATGGGCTTTTGTTATCTAAGAAAAGAATATGTATCAACGGTTTCCCCTAAAAACCTCTGAAATTAACTGGCTTCCAAAGTAAGACAATAATACAGGTTCCCCAATGTAAGAGAACATTTTTTTAAAATTCAAATCACAATACAAAAGACAAGGATCCCTAGTAAATGAAATAAATGTCTTTCCAAACAAGTTAAATACCACAGACAGGGGAACCCCATCACCTGCTTCCGAATGGACAAAAAGAAACAGGAGAATTGGCTTGATTTGAGACTTCATGTACTACATATGGTACTAAGTCGAAATGTAGTTTTAATTGAATTGATCAACAAACAAAGAACTAGCATGCCCCTACTGCACACGAGCGCGTGCAGGGTCTTACAGACAGGAAGCGTGAGAAGAAAAGGGCGTCCCGGGAGGTATGTTTGTTTTGTGTGTGTGTGAGTGTTTGTGTATGTGTGTCTGTGTGTGTAAGTATCTGTGTACGTATGTGTGGGGAGTGAGTGTGTGTTTGGCTGGGAAGGGGGTGGTGGGTAGGTGAATGGATGGTTGAGTGGAGTTAAACCCCCTTGATTAAAAAGAAAACTTGTGGGAGAGGGTGGGGTGGGGAAGGGATCGCTTTGCAGGGGGCAGGGTATGTGATATTTCAGCATTTTAAAGCCGACACAAAAATTACAAAAAAAGTGTGTTTTTTGTGTTCAGGCTTTAAAATGTGTAAATATGACATAGAACCCTACATATAGATTTAGGGGTCGATTCATGGAAGTAATGTGCGCCGAAAATTCCCGCGCAGAGGTGCCAAAACGTGCGATTCGCAGTAAAAGTGCGAAAATCGCAGTGTAAGTGCGAAAATCACAGGGAACCCAGCGCACATCGATTCATGGAAGTCCGTGCGCGAGAAAAACATTGGATGTGCGCTGAAAATGTGCGCCGCGCACGCCGGCGCACAGGTCATCCAACAGCGTGCGCCACGGCCACTGCAAAATCGCACATAGCGCGGTGCACCTCACAAAAGTAGGCGGAACACGGGGTGTAACACTCGGAATGGGGGACAACGCGTGAAAATATGGGCGTCACGGGGGAAGTACAGGGGGCAAGTGCGCGGAACGCCCACACGCTCGCCTACAACCCATATTCATGAAATCGAATAGGGCAAACCAGCGCACGGTCAAAGACGCGCACAGGGCCAAACAAGTACGGCACAAGAAAGCAGGCGGTAGCGTCCCTGAGCCTGAAAAAAATGTGCGCCAAAATGTGCGCTAACAAAAAGCACCCATATACAGCAATGATGAATGGTTCATACAGTGGCCCTCTAGGACAAATGAGGTGCAAAGGGGTACTGTAGGGTATTTTGTGGAGATTTGGGGCCTGACGGTATTTTATTACCGCCGAAAAATAACTTAGCAATAATCACTCTTTGTATTCAGATTTGGCCATGTGCAACAATAATACAATGGACATGCATTATTTCAGCACCCAGACCTGCATATTTGGTATACATGGTTAGTAGGCGCGGTTGGTGGTATTTTGGTGAGCATAATTCCCTTGTTTTATTTGTGGCCCCAATGTCCAAAATCCCTTATCTTTGCTTAGATTTTTCGTGTGATCACTAGAGAGACCTCAGACCTACATTTTAGGAAGACCACATTTTTCAGTAATAGTGATGGTGTGCCACCATGGGCGAACTCACTGACTTATTTACGACAGAGAGCTATATATGGTAGTCTTGTGGTAATTTCCACTACCTTATATACGGTAGGGAGCTATGTTCAGAGAGTCTCTCTTCCCGTTGGCTCATGTACCTCCAACAAGCTATGCTACGGTCACTCACAACTGTTCATACTGATTCTGACATGCACACATCTGTCTTAAAATGACCATTGCACTGTTTAAAAATCTCCCCACATCATCGGCATTGTAATGGTAAATATTAAATACACCACCCGTCTGTTTTCAAATATTTTTCTGTATTATAAAAGTTGCATTTAAACACGATCTCATTCTTTACAGAAATAAATAAAATGGTACAGTAAAAGCATTGTCTATGACACACTGTGAAGAGCGTGGCGGAGAACAGAACTCAAATTGCAACATTAGCATTTGATTAAGGCATGCACAGGAATCCTACACTGACTGCATATTACCGTACACACTCAGCTCCCACACTTCTCATTACCTTATCTTTTTAGTTGTTCTCTTTGGCTGTTCTCCTTGTGAATGTGGCTCCCTTGGATTGACTCCAGCAAAAAGGAACGCTTGCCTTCTCAAACCGGGTCATTGCCTGGAATTCTCAGCTTTTGCAGATAGGAATGCCTCAGCCAGTGGAAAGGTCCTTCTTTCAGCTGTCCCCAATCTCGACTGCCAAATCTTGACTGTAGCAGGACGCAGGGATCTGCATTCAGTCAGGAGTCCCACAGCCAGGTCTTCTCCCCAGTAGTGCAGAAAAATGTCTCTCCGTCTTTTTCCCCGATACTGCCCACTAAAACTTTCATCTCAGCCCTCTGTATGACGTGTCCCAATGAAATCCATCATCTCTCATCCTCCTACTCTCAACAATAGCTTCGCTTATACATTTGCAATTGTTGCAAATCTGACTTCCTTCTTCCTGCAGTTACTGTGCACAAAAACACGGAGAAGCAGACAAAGAAGAGAAGAAAAAAAATCTGCACACACATTTAAATGGTTTTCAGAGTATGCCTAATTCTGCAGTGGAGAACACATTTCATTAGTGGGTTATGTTAAATAAGGTTTTATTAGTCAGGTTAATGGTTAATAGGTTAGCTGTTAATTTTCAAATGTGTCTCTCGCACCATAGGCATTTCAGGTGAAAAATAGTGTGCATTTTTAAATGAGCACGTGTGCTTTTAACTGTAAAAATAGATTTGCATCTTATATGTTAAAATCGTTTTTGACTGAATAGCCTGTCTTTCCTTGTTAATCTGGTAACCCATATAGCAATGCACCGCACCCTTGTGGTGGTGCTGCAAAAAAAAAATGTGCTACTTGTGCAGTAGTGCTGTACTCTGTGCTGTTTGCTACCTGTGTAGTAGTGCTGTACTCTGTACTGTAACACGCCAAATATCCTTACATATACCCTCCTTTTGTTTTTAGAACTTGGCTATAATCCAAGCCAATTCCTAAAAACAACTTGTTCTCTCTTTATTTTTTTACAATATAGCAATCCAACAAAATGAATATTCATGTGCATCAATGAAAATTTGCAATCAACATTTCATCTGAGTCCATCAGTCCATAAAATGTTCCACATTTGCCTTCTCAGTGGAAGTGGCATTACTTTAAGTTTAAATTTTCCAAGTCAATTAAAAACAACGAAATAAAACAACTAACTAAAACAAATAATTAATATAACAAATTAAAATAAATAATTAAAATAATAAATACGTGGAACTTCATATGTCGGAACTTTTGTTTTGTCTCTTTTGGTATGTCCCGACCAGCGATGTTATTCGGTTCATTCGAGTATTTTTTCATCTTGGCAATCTTGAATCCACAGCAGTCATCTCTTTTGGCATTCCGGTTATTTTGTCTTCACCTCCACCTGGAGGCAGGCATCTTTTGGTCTTCATCCAGGGGACTCCAGGACTCCATCGTCTCCCGTGGCCTCTGATCCCGGAACCTCCGACCAAATAATGTTAATTGTCTAAATCAAAATAGAAAATAAACAAATTAAGTACATAGCATAATACTAACTTCATCCTTTTGCCAAAAATAAAACATGCTTGGTAAAAATATTTCTTTTTTTTTTTTTTCTGAAATTAAACACAAGTTAAAAGAAAACAAGCAGATATTCAATATTTAACACACTTTCTCTCTGCACACCAACCATGAGCTTCCATTATATGTGCATTTATTTATTTATTTATTTATTTATTTATTTATTTATTTATTTATTTATTTATTTATTTATATTATATATTTTTACATATACTACAGTGTTTATGTGCCATCATAACAATCAACTTTTTAACTTCTTTGTCACTGCCTCCTGATTGTACCCATTTATTTTCCCCTTTTTTTTTTTAAGGGACTTTATCTGTCTCTACATGCTCAAGCTGCCTGATCTCATGTCTGGGATGGCATGGTTTGATTTGATTTACATGGACAAACTGCTCTATTGCTGTTTCACCTTCATTTTTCAAAATTTTATACACTACAGGAGAGACCTTATCTATAATTCGAAATGGCCCCTGCCAGGCCGCTAGAAATTTAGAATTTTTCTGTTTACTTTTTCCAAAATGAAACTTGTACACCTGATCCCCTACACTGTATTCCTTTACTGATGTCTTTTTATCATAATATGACTTTGCACTGTCAGCAGCTCTTTCCAGATTTCTCTGCAAAAAAGCAAATGCATGTTGCAAATGTCTCCTCAGTTCATCAATATATTCATGAACTGTGGATGCACTCACAAGGGTTTGCTCATGTGTTCTGTATAGTAGGTGTTGTGGTAACACCATTTTCCTACCTGTTAAGACCTCATGGGGGCTAACACCTGTTGCTTTGGCAGGAGTCGACCTGATTGCCATCAAAACCAATGGTAAACGCAAATCCCAGCTGGAACCTGCTTCTGCCACAAATTTCTTTAAAATATCCACAACAGACCTATTGCTTCTTTCAACTGTACCTGAAGACGCCGCCCGATATGCGATATGTAGTTTCCTTTTCACACCTAGTATTTGCCATACCTTACTCATTAGAGCACTTGTGAAATGACTTCCTCTGTCTGACTCAATTCTTTGTGGCAACCCAAACCTTAAGAACACATGGTTCACCAGCAATGTGGCTGCTGTTTGCGCACTACAATCTGGTGCAGGAATGCACTCAATCCACTTCGACATCAAACATACCACACTCAAAATATAACGGTGTCCCCTGCTCGACCTTTTTAAAGGACCTACATAGTCTATTTGCAAATCTGACCATGGGAGAGTTAGGCCTCTTTTCATCAATGGTGCTCTATGCATTGGTGAAGCAGGTTTAAATTGGGCGCATACTAGACATCCTCTAGTATATAATTCCACATCTTGGGACATATGTGGCCAGTAAGCATAATCTTTTAATATTTCTAATGTTTTTTGTGAACCTCTATGGCCCGCAGTTATGGCATCATGTGCATGGTGTAGCATCAGTCCTCTGAATGAAAGGGGTACTACCCACTGTATTTGTCCTGTTATGGACTCTCTAATCATGAGTCCATCCTGTAATCTGATTCATGTTTTGTTCTTTAATAACACCCTCAACTCTTCTTTTCCCATACAATCATTTTCTGTTAAAGGATTTTGTTCAGGATCTATCAAATGATTATAATAGATTCCCAAAATGTGATCATTCTTTTGTGCCTCAATCAAATCTTGGTCTGGCGTGTCATGGCTCCACTGCACCACCGGTTGATCTACCTCCTTTGGTGCTTTAGAACGTGTGACTGCATCAATTTGTATTTCACCCATTAAATAATCAATAGGTAGCAATTCTCCCATCACAGCCCCAATCTTAGCCAGATGGTCTGCCTTATCATTTCCCTCCTTATCCTCTCCTGGTGTTTTTAAATGCCCACGAATTTTTCTCCAGTATATTGTTAAATTATTTTCTGACACCAATTTGTCTATGGCTTGTATCATTTTTCCATGTTTAAGTGGCTTTTTGTTGTATGTAACCATGCCTCTTGCTTTCCAACCAGGCAAATACTCCACAAAGCTATTCCGTGCATAGTCAGAATCAGTCACCAGGACAATTTCACTGAACTTTTTATCAACTGCAGTAGCAATTGCTTTATAGATGGCTGCCAATTCCGCCACCTGACTGCTCCTATCTCCAATCCTCATCCCTATACTGGGAATGCCTTCACATTTCAACCAGACATTTCCTATTCCTGCCACTAACTGTTTATTACTGTCATTTTCAATGTGAAAAGCACAACCATCCACATATACAGTTGGTAAATCCTTGCATGTTTTTTCATCAAAAGCTTTGTGTGATGATTGTTCAAATTCCTGCAAACTAGTTTCCACTTCCATTTCATTTGGTATTTGTTCAGCTGCACAATCATGTAAGTCAGCTAACCCTTGAACAATTGGGCTCTTTTTATTTTGTCCATATCTCACTTCTACGGGAAAACCTTGTAATGCCAGCGTCCATGAAGTGATTCTGGATTGTGCTAGATTGCCTGATCTAATTCTTTTACTCTCTAAAAATTGCAAAGGTTGATGATTTGTTTCAATAATCACCTTTTCTCCCTGAACAATGGGGCGGAAATGTTGTAGCGCCCACACAGTGGTTAATAGGGCCTTTTCACATTCATTAAATCTCATTTCAACTTGGGAAAATGCCTTACTTGCATATGCAATGGTTTTGTGATTCAAATCGTGTTTTTGTGATAATACTGCTGACATACAATGTTCAGAAAAACCTATTTCTATAAAGAAATCCCTGTCCTTTATGGGGTATGCTAAACATGGTGCCTTTACAAGACATTCCTTCAATCTAGCCACTGCATCAGACTGCTCTCTTTCCCATCTCCAGGGAGTATTTAGTTTAAGCAGTTTAGTCAATGGTTGAGTGATTTCTGCATAATTCTCAATGAACTTTCTGTTATAGCCTGTCATCCCTAATAAACATTTTACTCCTTTCACATCTTTAGGATCTTTTAATCTTTGTATGGCCTCTATTTTCTTCCTTTGTGGATTTAGCCCACGTTCAGTCACTTCATGCCCTAGAAAGTTCACTTTTTTCTTGCACCATTGTGCTTTTTGCAAAGATACTTTGGCGCCTGCTTTCTGCAATTGGCCAAGCACATGTCTTATTTCATCAAAATGGCTTTTCAGGCTTTCATTTTTTATCAGGACATCATCCACATAAACTATTGTTCCTCTTTCCGCTGCATCCGGCATGGCCTTTCTCAAAAATATGCCAAATTCACTCCCACTATTGATGTACCCGAACGGAGCTCTAAGCCAGGCATATTGAGTCCTGTCAAATGTAAAGGAAAATAAGTGTTGTATCTCCTCTGCCAATGGCACACACCAATATCCAGATGTGAGATCTAACGTGGTAAATACATTTGAACCATGTATCTGAGCTAGGCCCTGATCAATGAATGGTAGTGGCCATCTAGATACTGGTACTCTTTTATTTAACTCTCTTAAGTCTGCACACAGCCGCCATTGACCATTTGGCTTTAACACACCTAAAATAGGCGTATTGGATGTGCTATGAATGGGCCTGATTATTCCCCGTGATTCCAAATTTTTGATAATCTCTGCCAATGATTCTAAACATGCCAGCGGTAGTCTATACTGGCGTACAAACACTGGATTTCTGCTACAACCTTCTGGTAGTGTGGCCACATGTAAATCAGTTAAACCACAATCATAAGCATCTTTTGCAAATACATCCTTAAACTCCATAAATATTTCCCTCAGGTCGTCTCTATCCTTATCGCTGTCACATGCATCCGCTAAGGAGATCTGCTCTTCTACCATTTTGGAAAATTCTGGAAACTCTTCTGGTAAAGGATTCTCAGCGCTTTCCTCTAACTGTGTGGCTGTGTCTTTTTGTAGAGCTGCCACTTTTAAATATTTTGGCATATCAGCTTCCACTTCAATGGGCTGATTTCCTGTTTCATTTTCATTTAAATTAAATATTATGCAATCCTCTTGATGGCAGCACACTGTCTCATTTGAATCATAAGGATACACAGAATGAATTTTAAATATTCCTTTGGGCTGAGAGTCCAGGTGTTCTGGCAACTCGCCCTTGGCATCTACATATTTTTCAGGAATATTCCCAATCACCATGTTATTTAAATCTGCCGTATAATGTGATTTTTGTATGGCCATTCCTAATGGGGAGTTTTCCTCTAAATGAATATCCTGACAACCTTTATTATTTACCATGATTTTTACAGACCCCTCACCAATGTCTACCAATGGAATGTATTCATAATCCAGGCCTTGCTGTTTTATGGATTCATTCAGGCATACAAATGCATCAGAGCCTTTCATCTGCTGTCCATTTTTGCATTTCAGTGTTATTGCAAACTGTTTTGTAAATGCAGGAATAATAGTATTTTTCCTCATTTGTAATTCGACTGCATAAGGAACCAGTTGTGCACAATGATAAGCCCTTCTTTTGTCTTCAAATTCAGGTGCCGGACCACCTAGGCGTGACCAAATTTTTTGATTAAGTAAATCTAACACCATACACATTCTGTGCATGATGTCATTGCCCATGTAAAATTCATTTTGTGCTCCACTCACTATCCATACATTATGGTAAATTGTTTTCTGCCCAATGCTAATTTTAAGCATGCATCTGCCTGCAATTCGGTTTTCAAAGTCTGGACTGTCCAACCCAGAAACATATTGGTTTTTAATCCTAAATTTCGGGATTTCTTCCCTCTCCATAATTTTTTGCAACAATTTCTCATTAATGAAACTCCTTTCATGTTCAAGTGCTAAAGTGGCTTTTATTGTTTTAAGATAATCATTTATACCAACATGAACCCATGGTTGCTCATCTTCCATGTGTATTTCTGCCAGAGTGGTAATGTGTTTTTCTGAATCTGTTTTAGGAGCAATATTCTGTTTGCATGTTTTCTCTTTTAAATAGAAACGTAATGTGTGCTCATCTATGGCAGTCTGCCAATCTTTCCTTGGGTCCAAGTATATTTGCACAGGTAGTTTTTCATTGTCGCTCTGCATTTTGTCTTGACACATTAATATAACAGTGACACTAGGTATGCAGCTATTCTGGAGATATACCTCCACAGCATCATTTGTTTTGGCAACGGTGTGACATTCATTTATATTGCTGTTTTGTGATTTTAGTTTCTTAGGCCTCAATGGTTTTTTGGTTAATGACCACAGCACCCCATTCACCCCATCTATGAGAGGAGACAATCTTTTCAGGCAATCTGTCCCCATCAGAAATGGAATTTCACAAATAGATGTGATCAATACCTCTTGTTTCATTCTGTGCTTTCCTATTTTTATGTCAACCTCAGTTACACCTATGATGGGCACCTTCTCCCCATTAAAGTTATGCACTGGGCCTTGATTTGCCTTCACTGTGATCTGACTCTGTGGAGGCCTCCCTTCATTGATACTCTTTACCAGCTCCTTGGACATAATTGTGGCCTGTGCGCCAGTGTCAATCATAGCGAAGGTGTGGCATTTTTCTTCTACAGTGATGGGTGCATAATATCTGTCCTCAACTTCCTCTAATACACATAAGAAATGTGAATTCTTACTGATTTCAGGGCTCACCTTTCTCAGATCTTTTTCACTTTTGGCTAAGCACATTGGTAAATGAAAAGACATTTTTCCCTCCTTTTTACCCATTTCTGTGCGAGATATTTTATTCATTTCTCCATGTTCAGAGGTTTTTTGGAGTGTGGCCACTGTTCGCCCATCCATCTGGGTAACATCAGGGACCACATTACAACCTTCCAACTGAACATGTGTAACAACATCATTCAGCAATTTGTCATTTTTTAATTCTGTGCATTTGTGATCATTTAGTGTAATACCAGCCCTTTCAGCCTCTTCAAAAATATGTGGCTCAAAGAATTCTTCAGGTGATTGACTTGTACCCTCCTTGTGAGTATTTCCTTTTTCTGTCTGTGTTTGGTCATTGTTTTGCTTGCCCAGGGAAGGAGCTATGGCATCCCCACTTACCCCCTGTTCACTGATATTCCCCATGCATGAGTCATTTTTCTTAAATCTGTTCCTTTGTTCTTTTGGAATTCCTAATGTTTCTTTTTCATTTGTGCAAATCTTTACTGTTTTATTTAGCTCTAAGTTAAACCGTACCTCTTTTTTAGAAGTATTTGCACTTTCTATCACAATTTCATTTACTGGTACTTTCATTTTTAATCCATTAGTCATCTCAGAGTTGTTATGCAAAATTATATCAGAGCAATCTGTCATTTTGGCACTGCAGTTATCATGAGTACTTAGTCACTTTTCGGAAGCCCCCCGGTCATTGCTATGGCCATCAGCCCCCTCTTTGGAAGGTTGTTTTTGCGCTGTATAGAGCTTTCCTATTTGCTCAGCTAACATTTTCACTTGGGCCTCAAGGCACTGGAACCTTTCCATCTCTCTAGGATCCTCTTTCTGTGGCCTAGGTCGATATTGGTTGTTTTCCCCCTGATTGGATCTATTCTGATACCTCTCAGGTGATTGATGTCGGTTGGGATGGTTTCTGAACTCTTGATTCATTTGTGGAGGGGAGCGGGTTGCACCCATCCTTTGATTATAGTCCCCTGGTGGGGAATCATTGTACTGGCGTGGATTGTAGTTCACGTTTTGCCTTATGTCCTGTCTCTCAGATTGTGGGTACTGGCCCCTATGTTGATTTCCATTATCAGTAAATCGATCCACATATCGGGGCCTATCCTGATTACCATATATCATGGTGCTGGGATCAAATCTGCTCTGTGTCCCCAATGACTGGTAGGGACCATCATTTCTTTGATCTTGATTTTGTCTCTGGTTATTGTTCATACCTGCCATATCAGGCCGATATCCTACCCGGGGTCTATCCCCTAAATATCTAGGGCTGATGTAGCTCTCTCTATTACTAGGATCATGTGTTTGGAACATTGGTACAGGAAATGGCGATCTTTGTTGATTACCCCTTTGTTCAGGGGTCACATTATTTTTACCTTGGCTTTGAGCAGACTCAAGGGACATTTTGGCTGACCTGATTTCCATTACTGTGGCTGAGGGTTCTTTAGATTTAGGCCTGGTATCTTTCATTTTATCACTTTCTCTACCCTGACAATAGAGTACCTCATATAGCTTTGTGCTTTGATGTACAATCCATTCAAGGGACTTGTCACGGTCAAATTCACGGACCAATTGGGATATGATGTCTTTCTGTAGCCCATAGAAGTATGCGGTTTTAAACTCATTGGAATTTGAGTCAAAAGATACATCAAAGCGAGAGAATGCTCTTTTTAAGTCTTGTAAAAATTGGCGAGGGGATGTATTAGGTCCAGCAGTAATTGTGTACGCGACTTTCTTTGCCTCCTGCAATGACTGAAAAGGAGAAAAATGACGCCTAATTTCTTTTTCAAACTCCAGCCATGTCATATTCTGCTGTTCATTTAATCCCCTTATGATGCTGGCCGTCGGGGCATCTAAAGTTAAATGAAAATATTGTCTGTACTGTTCCCTAGGTATCTGGAGTGCTTTAAAAATGTCATGTACCGCTTCTAAGTGATCCTCAATGCAGCATTCACCTCCCTTTTTAAATGGTTTGATCAGGGCTTTAATGGATTTCATTATTTTTATGGGGCTACTTGTTGCAATGCATGGAATTGCACTATTTTGCGACTCAATCCTGTTTTCAGGTGTATGAGATTGGTGGCTGCCCCCAATGGGAGTATCAAATCCCCCAAGGGCGCTGCAACCAAGTTCAGTCACCGGCCCAGTCACTGGGGCACTAGCTCTTTGGGCAGAGCTAGAATTCACCTCCACTCCATTGAATGTGGTACCCTGCAGCCTCTCCTGGGACCTGGGAATGCACATTTGCTGTTCTAAGTCCTTACACTTTTTAAGGAGTCTGTTGGCTTCATCTTGCAAATAATTATTTTCATCACTCATTTTATTAATCACCTCCTGCATATCGCACATTTGCATTTGGCATTCATTGAACTCTTTATTTCTCTTGTCTCTTTCTTGAATCATTTTAATCATTTCTTGTTCTGCACTCTGGAGATCACCTTCTTTTTCGCAATGTTCTTTTTGTAAAATCTGCATTTCTGAAACAACCTCATCTTTATCCTGCCTAATGTGATCCACTAAGGCTTTTAAGTGTGCCAATTCTTGCTCACTATCTTCAAATTGTTTCTTGCTTTTGGATAACTGAGTATCAAAGTCTCTGCATTTTAATTGCATGTCTTTTTGGCATACATCCAATTCTGCTCTCAACATTTCCTGATTTTTACTTGCCCCCTCTAATTCAGTCTTTAACCTGTTAATTAGCTGAGTATCATTCTCTTGCATTCGCAGGGATTTGTTTAAAATAAACCATATTTTGCCGCATAGCCGTATTAAACAGTCTTTCTCTGCACTTTTATCGGCTGCATTCAATAATCTTGTAAGGCAGACCTGAATTATGCTGCCTTCTGCAAAAATATTGTCTAGTTTTTCTTTCTGCACCTCACCCTGAATGCGGTTACTCCATTCTAACGTGCTATTCGAAGACCAATTCCCATGTGCAAATAACTTTGCCTCTAAATATTGCACTAGATCTGAGAATGTGGTTTCCCTTTGTGACATTCTGAAATTCGTTTTTAGTGGCACACTGCTATTATAAAATGGGTTCCCTTTAATGTGCAAATGGCAGTGTGAGACACACTTGCCACGCCCAGTAGGTACTCTATGATCACTTTCCCGGCCTGCAACGCACCATAAATATTTAGGGTATTTTGTGGAGATTTGGGGCCTGACGGTATTTTATTACCGCCGAAAAATAACTTAGCAATAATCACTCTTTGTATTCAGATTTGGCCATGTGCAACAATAATACAATGGACATGCATTATTTCAGCACCCAGACCTGCATATTTGGTATACATGGTTGGTAGGCGCGGTTGGTGGTATTTTGGTGAGCATAATTCCCTTGTTTTATTTGTGGCCCCAATGTCCAAAATCCCTTATCTTTGCTTAGATTTTTCGTGTGATCACTAGAGAGACCTCAGACCTACATTTTAGGAAGACCACATTTTTCAGTAATAGTGATGGTGTGCCACCATGGGCGAACTCACTGACTTATTTACGACAGAGAGCTATATATGGTAGTCTTGTGGTAATTTCCACTACCTTATATACGGTAGGGAGCTATGTTCAGAGAGTCTCTCTTCCCGTTGGCTCATGTACCTCCAACAAGCTATGCTACGGTCACTCACAACTGTTCATACTGATTCTGACATGCACACATCTGTCTTAAAATGACCATTGCACTGTTTAAAAATCTCCCCACATCATCGGCATTGTAATGGTAAATATTAAATACACCACCCGTCTGTTTTCAAATATTTTTCTGTATTATAAAAGTTGCATTTAAACACGATCTCATTCTTTACAGAAATAAATAAAATGGTACAGTAAAAGCATTGTCTATGACACACTGTGAAGAGCGTGGCGGAGAACAGAACTCAAATTGCAACATTAGCATTTGATTAAGGCATGCACAGGAATCCTACACTGACTGCATATTACCGTACACACTTAGCTCCCACACTTCTCATTACCTTATCTTTTTAGTTGTTCTCTTTGGCTGTTCTCTTTGTGAATGTGGCTCCCTTGGATTGACTCCAGCAAAAAGGAACGCTTGCCTTCTCAAACCGGGTCATTGCCTGGAATTCTCAGCTTTTGCAGATAGGAATGCCTCAGCCAGTGGAAAGGTCCTTCTTTCAGCTCTCCCCAATCTCGACTGCCAAATCTTGACTGTAGCAGGACGCAGGGATCTGCATTCAGTCAGGAGTCCCACAGCCAGGTCTTCTCCCCAGTAGTGCAGAAAAATGTCTCTCCGTCTTTTTCCCCGATACTGCCCACTAAAACTTTCATCTCAGCCCTCTGTATGACGTGTCCCAATGAAATCCATCATCTCTCATCCTCCTACTCTCAACAATAGCTTCGCTTATACATTTGCAATTGTTGCAAATCTGACTTCCTTCTTCCTGCAGTTACTGTGCACAAAAACACGGAGAAGCAGACAAAGAAGAGAAGAAAAAAAATCTGCACACACATTTAAATGGTTTTCAGAGTATGCCTAATTCTGCAGTGGAGAACACATTTCATTAGTGGGTTATGTTAAATAAGGTTTTATTAGTCAGGTTAATGGTTAATAGGTTAGCTGTTAATTTTCAAATGTGTCTCTCGCACCATAGGCATTTCAGGTGAAAAATAGTGTGCATTTTTAAATGAGCACGTGTGCTTTTAACTGTAAAAATAGATTTGCATCTTATATGTTAAAATCGTTTTTGACTGAATAGCCTGTCTTTCCTTGTTAATCTGGTAACCCATATAGCAATGCACCGCACCCTTGTGGTGGTGCTGCAAAAAAAAAATGTGCTACTTGTGCAGTAGTGCTGTACTCTGTGCTGTTTGCTACCTGTGTAGTAGTGCTGTACTCTGTACTGTAACACGCCAAATATCCTTACAGTACCGACAAACACGGACACCCGCTGTGTGAAAAATAGCATGTGCGTGTGTACCTGGGTGCCTGGGAAGTCCCACACGCGATTGGCCTGGGTACGTGTACTTCAGGGTGCACGGGAAGTCCCACACGCGATTAGCCTGGGTACGTGTACTACGGGGTGCGTGGGAAGTTCCACACGCGATTAGCCTGGGTACGTGTGTCTCGGGGTGTGCGGGAAGTTCCACACGCAATTGGCCTGGGAACGTGTACTTCTGGGTGCGCGGGAAGTTCCACACGCGATTGGCCTGGGTACGTGTACTTCATGTTGCGTGGGAAGTTCCACACGCGATTGGCCTGGGTATGTGTACTTCGTGATGCGCAGGAATTCCACACGCGATTGGCCTGGGTACGTGTACTTTGGGGTGCGCGGGAAGTCACACACGCGATTAGCCTGGGTACGTGTACTACGGGGTGCGCGGGAAGTTCCACACGCGATTAGCCTGGGTACATGTGTTTCGGGGTGCGCGAGAAGTTCCACACCCGATTGGCCTGGGTACGTGTACTTCGGGGTGCGCGGGAAGTTCCACACGCGATTGTCCTGGGTACGAGTACTTCGGGATGCGCGGGAAGTTCCACACGCGATTGGCCTGGGTACGTGTACTTCGGGGTGCGCGGGAAGTCCCACACGCGATTAGCCTGGGTACATGTGTTTCGGGGTGCGCGAGAAGTTCCACACGCGATTGGCCTGGGTACGTGTACTTCGGGGTGCGCGGGAAGTTCCACACGCGATTGTCCTGGGTACGAGTACTTCGGGATGCGCGGGAAGTTCCACACGCGATTGGCCTGGGTACGTGTACTTCGGGGTGCGCGGGAAGTCCCACCACACGCGATTAGCCTGGGTACGTGTACTACGGGGTGCGCGGGAAGTTCCACACGCGATTAGCCTGGGTACGTGTGTTTCGGGGTGCGCGGGAAGTTCCACACGCGATTGGCATGGGTGCGTGTACTTCGGGGTGCGCGGGAAGATCCACACGCGATTGGCCTGGGTACGTGTACTTCGGGATGCACGGGAAGTTCCACACGCGATTGGCCTGGGTACGTGTACTTCGGGGTGCGTGGGAAGTCCCACACGCGATTGGCCTGGGTACGTGTACTTCAGGGTGCGCGGGAAGTCCCACACGCGATTAGCCTGGGTATGAGTTCTACGGGGTGCGCGGGAAGTTCCACACGCGATTAGCCTGGGTACGTGTGTTTCGGGGTGCGCGGGAAGTTCCACACGCGATTGGCCTGGGTGCATGTACTTCAGGATGCGCGGGAAGTTCCACACGCGATTGGCCTGGGTACGTGTATTCCGAGGTGCGCGGGAAGATTCACACGCGATTTCAGCAGGGTACGTGTATTTAGGTGGTTCCGGGGAATGCTACACGTGATTTGGCCGTGTGGGTCCTCCCAGGTGTTCCCTCTACACCCTCCACGGCCCCTGCAGGCAGCCCACACAACAGGGGACTACCCTGCACCCCTGCTCATGTCCCACAGGCAACCCATCCATCATGGCCATGCCCCCCAGCCAACCCACAAGTCACCTTGCACTACTGATCACCAACACATGTCTCCCAGCAACCCCCACCCCCCAGCATCCAGGGGCACCCTCCACCAGGCCCCCACACATGTCCCCCTGTACCCCCACCCCCTAGCAGTGCAGGGGCAGCCTCCACCAGGCCCCCACTCATGTCCCCTATCACCCCCACCCCCCAGCATCCAGAGGCAGCATCCACCAGGCCACCACTCATGTCTCCCACCACCCCCACCCCCCAGCATCCAGGGGCAGCCTCCACCAGGCCCCCACTCATGTCTCCTACCACCCCCACCCCCCAGCATCCAGGGGCAGCCTCCACCAGGCCCCCACTCATGTCTCCCACCACCCCCACCCCCCAGCAGTGCAGGGGCACCCTCCACCAGGCACCCAATCATGTCTACCATCACCCCCACCCCCCAGCAGTGCAGGGGCAGCCTCCACCAGGCCCCCACTCATGTCCCCCTGCACCCCCACCCCCCAGCAGTGCAGGGGCAGCCTCCACCAGGCCCCCACTCATGTCCCCTTGCACCCCCACTCCCCAGCAGTGCAGGGGCAGCCTCCACCAGGCCCCCACTCATGTCTACCAATACCCCCACCCCCCAGTCGCCAGGGGCACCCTCCACCAGGCCCCCACTCATGTCTCCCACCACCCCCACCCCCCAGCAGTGCAGGGGCAGCGTCCACCAGGCCCCCACTCATGTCTACCACCACCCCCACCCCCCAGCCACCAGGGGCACCCTCCACCAGGCCCCCACTCATGTCGCCCACCACTCCCAACCCCCAGCCACCAGGGGCACCCTCCACCAGGCACCCACTCATGTCTACCATCACCCCCACCCCCCAGCAGTGCAGGGGCAGCCTCCACCAGGCCCCCACTCATGTCCCCCTGCACCCCCACCCCCCAGCAGTGCAGGGGCAGCCTCCACCAGGCCCCCACTCATGTCCCCCCGTACCCCCACCCCCCAGCAGTGCAGGGGCAGCCTCCACCAGGCCCCCACTCATGTCTACCACCACCCCCACCCCGCAGCAGTGCAGCGGCAGCCTCCACCAGGCCCCCACTCATGTCTAGCACCACCCCCACCCCCCAGCCACCAGGGGCACCCTCCACCAGGCCCCCACTCATGTCTCCCACCACCCCCACCCCCCAGCCACCGGGGCACCCTCCACCAGGCCCCCACTCATGTCTCCCACCACCCCCACCCCCAAGCAGTGCAGGGGCACCCTCCACCAGGCACCCACTCATGTCTACCATCATCCCCACCCCCCAGCAGTTCAGGGGCAGCCTTCACCAGGCCCTCACTCATGTCTCCCACCACCCCCACCCCCCAGCAGTGCAGGGGCACCCTTCACCAGGCCCCCACACATGTCCCCCTGCACCCCCAACCCCCAGCAGTGCAGGGACAGACTCCACCAGGCCCCCACTCATGTCTACCACAACCCCCACCCCCCAGCAGTGCAGGGGCAGCCTCCACCAGGCCTCCACACATGTCCCCCTGCACCCCCACCCCCCAGCAGTGCAGGGGCACCCTCCACCAGGCCCCCACTCATGTCCCCCTGCACCCCCACCCCCCAGCAGTGCAGGGGCAGCCTCCACCAGGCCCCCACTCATGTCCCCCTGCACCCCCAGCCCCCAGCAGTGCAGGGGCAGCCTCCACCAGGCCCCCACTCATGTCTCCCATCACCCCCACCCCCCAGCAGTGCAGGGGCACCCTCCACCAGGCCCCCACTCATGTCCCCTAGTCCACACGTGGATTTCCACCAATCGCGTGTGGAACTTCCTGTGCACCCCAGAAATACACGTACCCAGGCCAATCGCGTATACGCTCACTTCCCTCCGATTACACGCGATGACACTCGAACGTGCTGTTTTACCACGTGTGCTCTGTCATCACGTGTAATGAGGGAAACACCCGCGCGCGTCACGTCACAGACGCGCTTACGCGCTAAGGGCCTTTGGTCCAATGAAATCGCATATGCGTGCTGATGTGCATACGCGCTAAGGGCCTTTCCTCGATTTACACGCAGACGTGCAGGATTTTCACGTGCAAAATCACTCTGTATTAAGCTGGCCACGCGTAAGCACACGGAAGACCACGCTCCTGCTCACAAGGCCGAATTACTGCCCCCCAGAGCCCCGAGCACGCTCCCACCTGCCATCTGCTGCTGCCTGACTGCCTGCTGCCCACGTGCCCTGCCATTTGCTGCCTGCACATCAGCCAGGGGTGCTGTTGCTGTGACCACCCCTGCTGGAACCGAAGACTCCCGACTGGGATTCCATCGCTCCACAGCCCAGCCCCAGGACACAGTTGCCCACCCACTCCTGCCTCTGGGGTTGTCATGTCGGGCACTGCAACATCTGGCACCACTGACAACCCCCGGCCAGAGAGGCAGAGGGGCACCAGCTTCAGTGCCAGGGAAGTTGGTGTCCTGGTGGAGCAAGTCCTGGGGCAGTATGATGCCCTCTACGGAAGGGTGCGTGCCGACAAGGAAGGACGGACTCGGATCTGGACGGACATCGTGACTGCCATCAATGCAGAGGGGGTGGCAGTCCGTGACTTCCAACATGTCAAGAAGCGCTGGGAGGACTTCAGTTCCAGGACCCTGAGCAAGGCCCGGCGCCTCTTGAAGGCAGCGGATGCTAAAGGGCGCTGGGGCCACTTGTCGGAAGATCAGATGAGGGTCCTGGAATGCATATCCCCAGCGCTCCACGTCCAGGTCCTTGAGAGGCAGACCCGTCTGGAGCCGAGCGGTAAGTATACATGCATCATGATTGTAAGCTGTGCGTGTGGTGATGTGCCAGTAGTGTGCCGGTTGCACATCTGTTTGTATGGGGCCGAGTATGGGTGGGGGTGTACAGGACCGTGAGGCTAACACATGCGAGCGCTGTCATGTGTGAGACATGGATGGTGCTTGTGTGTGTGGGCTTGCATGCCAAATGCAGTTGTGTGGGCACACATGTTTGGATGAATGTGTATTTAAGTAGGCATGTTCCTGATGTCACGCATGTATGTTGTTTTCAGCTGCATGTATCAGCACTGTGTACATGTGCATGTGTGTGTATTTGACAAGGGTGCAACAGTGATGCAACATGGATGCATGTGACAGCGGGATGTGGAAGCCTGATTGGCAGATGTGACATGGATGCCCATCGGAACACTGCGACAGTTAGCTGAGGTGTACACATGCATGCAAGTGTGGTGGTGTGCGTGCATGTGTAGTGCACTCCCTGTGTTGCATGTGATGTCTGGCTCACCTTTGCCTGATCATGCTGTTGTATGTGTATGGATGGTGCTGGCAGTTGCGATGTAGCTGTGGTATGGCTCATGTGTGCATGTAGAAATGACATGTGTGTTGCCGATTGTGATGCCATGTCTGAGGTTTGCCAATGCCACTCATGTGCAACTGTCATGTGTGTATGTGTCCATTGTACAGTGCCCTGATGCCTGTGTTTTATTTCTCCCTGTCTGCAGCGTCAACTGATGAAGAGGGCGGAGAAGGTGCTGTGGAGCACAGCGGCGGGGATCGCACCGCCAGCCAGAGACGCAAGGCCCGGCTCCCCTCCCAGGTTGTGATCTCGTCGGGGAGTGAGGAGTCCGGTGCCGCGTCCCAGGCCGCAGCCGCCGGGGGGAGGTCCAAGAGGCGGAGGTCGGAGTTGGACTCCTCTGCAGCAGAAGGGGCAGCTGGGACCCCACAGGGCCCAACGGGGGAAGATGGCACGGAGTCATCCAGGTTGGTGGGGGGTTTGGTGGAGGAGGAGGCCGTGCAAGCAACAGAGACAGGGTCTGGAGGTAGGGATTCCACTGGTGCTAGTGGTGCAGTGCAGGACCAGCGACAGGAGGCAGCACAGGTCGCCGCGGAGGTGCCTGTGTGCAATCCTGTCCCTGATCCTGTCACTGCACCATCTTGCACCAGCAGGGATGCCTACGTCCAGACCCGTTTTCAGGCAGGGGATGAGCTCACGATACCTGGCCTTCCTCTGCCTGCGGACGTGGCTATCCGGGTCCGGGTTGAGCCTGTCCTGACTGGTGTGGCGTTGCGTCAACGGGCCATGCGAGGTGACCTGCAGTCTTTTCATGAGGAGACTGCACGTCATCTCGAATGGCTCGTTGACCGCATCAGCCTACTGGGACAGGTCACCCAGGCCGGATTCCTCCGTTTGATGGGGCTTGCTCAGACTCCCTCCTCAACTGAACCCCCTATGCGCCAGTCGTCCTCCGTGCCATCTTCCCACCCATCAGTTGCCTGGGTGCCCTGTGGAGCTGCCTCTGACGGTGCAGCCAGGCTGGTGGAGGAGGCATCCCTGCCACAGTCGGGAGTCAGACGTCCAGCAGGGGTGGCCACATCAACGACTGCACCCCAGCCATCGGAGGATGTGCAGGCAACAGGAGGCAGTGCACGGGCAGAGGCGCAGCAGCAACGTGGTGGGAGCCATGATGGCTCGGGGTCTTCGACATCGGAGGGGCATGCATCGGCCGGAGGGCAGGAGGACCCAGGACGGGAAGTGTCTTCCGTGTGGCAGCGGTTGGGCCACGATGGTCAGGGAGGAGAACTCCATGCGGAGGGCCCTGAGGCGGGCCGAGTGCCTCGAGGCAATCCGCAGGGAGTTTGGGGGGAACATGTGGACGGCCCTGCGGACCCTCGGGGCCATGGAGGAGGAGCGCCTCCGGGACATTGAGCAGGAGTTCGATGATGCCCTGGCCCGGAACATCCCGAAGTGAGCCGTCGGACCAGCCCGCTTCCCTTGTAAATAGTTCTGTAGTTAGTGTTAGGTTTCCTTTGGTTTAGCATTTTTTTTGGACCTTTTGGACAATGGGCCACAATTTTGTATATATTCTTTTTTTTTTAGGTAGTGTTATTAGATAGGTTTCATTTCTTCGGTTGGGATCATGGACCCTGGATTGTTTATCTGTATATAGTTGACATTTGGATTTTCATTTTTTTTTTTATGATTTCCCCATGGAGCTATGGTTTTCAATTTGAATTTTCCATTGGATTTACTTTTGTGGACTGTGACTTTGGACACCTTTCGTTTGCATTATGATTTGTGGATTTGCATTATTTCACGTACCTGCTTGTTTTTTTTTTAATAATTCACATTATTGTTTGTTTATTTTTGGTTCAATTTATGTTGCGTTTAATACATATTTTTCTTCAAACTTCAATGTGTAGTATCACCTCATTGGTTTCATGCATATCATGATATGTGTTTTGACATTCACTGACACCCATTGGGTGTATGTGAGGGACATGTGTTCATTTCAAAACTTGCAATTGTGGTTATATCATGTTTTTGCCATTTCTAAGTGGGTGGATGCAATACTCAGGAGGGTGTTTGGCATTTGGAGGCTGACCTTAAGGGCCAGGGATCTCGATGGTGTTGACATGTTGGCTGGGGGACATGAGTGGGGGCCTGGTGGAGGCTGCCCCTGCACTGCTGGGGGGTGGGGTGATGGGAGACATGAGTGGGGGCCTGGTGGAGGCTGCGCCTGGTGGCTTGGGGGTGGGGGTGGTGGGAGACAGGAGTGGGGGCCTGGTGGAGGCTGCCCCTGCACTGCTGGGGTGTGGGGGAGAAAGGGGACATGAGTGGGGGCCTGGTGGAGGCTGCCCCTGCACTGCTTGGGGTGGGGGTGATGGGAGACATGAGTGGGGGCCTGGTGGAGTCTGGCCCTGGTGACTGGGGGGTGGGGGTGGTGGGAGACATGAGTGGGGGCCTGGTGGAGGGTGCCCCTCGTGGCTGGGGGGTGGGGGTGATGGGAGACATGAGTTGGGGCCTGGTGGAGGCTGCCCCTGCATTGCTGGGGGGTGGGGGTGATAGGGGACATGAGTGGGGGCCTGGTGGAGGCTGCCCCTGCACTGCTGGGGGGTGGGGGTGCTGGTAGATGTTAGGCGGAAACCTGTGCAGTTCCCTCTGGGACCACTGCAAAAGATTTAGGACTACAGGTGTTTGGCAGTAAACCCACTTGGTAGCAGTCTGTACCACACAGATTCACTGTTGGTAGCTGTGGCTGAGCAGTCAGACTTCTCTCAAGAAGAGTTAAGCAGTATGTGGAGTATACAAGATAGGGCAATTCTTCACAGTAAAACAAGCAAACACGCAACGAGGCTCAGTGTAAAGATATTAAGGAATTTATTTATAACGAAACATCTATCAAAAACACTATGGCACTATCACGGCAAACAAATCAAACACAATTACTCTACGAAGAAGAAACGATCAATCCCCCTAGTTATATTTCGACAAGTCTAGGTTTTACCGGCACCACTTATTTACAGACAGAGGTGTATGCCTCAACCTAGATGGCACTCTAATATTAGTTAGGACGGGAGAGAAAAATAGGCAGGTTATGAAATCAACACAGTTCAATACTTCATGGGAAAAATGCAAGGCAAGAAGGCAAGAACCACAATAGATCATAAAGTTCAGAGGCCAGACCCACTCGGAGAGAGGCAAAGCGATATGTCCCAAAAGTCTCTAGTGGAAATGCGTTCGAGTCTTTGTAGCAAATTGTTATCGGCAGATTGAACCAGTTCAGAACAATATGTGAGAAAGCTTGGAGGCGACCCAACGGAAAGGAGAGGATTAAGGCACCTCACTCGAACCGATCGAAAGGGAAGCCAGGCGGACACGGTACCTTGTTGTGGAGGGCAGCTCCGGCGGGGGCAGTTGTTCCTGGTGGTGGATGCACGTCGGGTCTTTGCCAAGAGTAGAGATGTCCTCGTCATCGAAGAAAAGTGAAGTCCGGTGCACCACCAGGGAAGAGACCAGCCGCGGAGTGCTCCGTCACAAGGCACCACCTTTTGGTCACGGTACAGGGGTAGTGGCTATCCGGTTGCCGAGGTGCTCTGCACGGGCAATTTGACCACTGCGTCCTGGGGCGAATAAAAAGCAAAGGGGACTGGTTGTTCCCACCAGTCAGGGGAAGAGACTCTCCGGCAGGGAGATCTCCTCTGTCGTCGGGAAGTGGTGAGTCGGTTCCGCAGGGCTCCACCGGAGGTGTCGTCATGCAGGTCGGCTCAGCGTTACCCTCGTCGGATTCTTAGGTCCTGTGGCGACTTCTGAAGATCCAGTCCCAAAAGCCCTGCTTTTATGCAGAAAACCCCCATTCATTCAGCCTAGCTGTCAATCAACACATGCTAAGTGGTGAGCGGGGAGGCTCACCACTTGGGCCAATCACTCCAGAGTGCGACCGGAGTTGGCAAGGCAACTCGGTCCAAGGTGCCTAAACCCCCTCCCACACCCCTGTGGTAACCCAGACAGAATGGCACCACTTTGGAGGGTCTCTGTACAGAGCCCGCCAAAAGTAGAACAAAGGGCTCAACCTTTGGCTTAGGAGTCACAGAGACGAACACAGATGCCATTTTACAAACCGAGTTCTGGCAGAAAATACCATCCGATAAACTTATTTAAGATAAGTAGACCGGTGGTACGTTAGAGATTAACGAGAAAAAGTATCAATCGCCAACAATGGGACGAATCCCATAGGGTTATGATCGGGGTTCGGACATAACAATTAGTTTCCACTGCCACAAGCCAAAACTCGACGAGAGGGGACGGGACAGTTCCCCCTCGAATAACAGATCCAGGAGTAATCGAATTACCCCTACTAGTAAGTCCACAATAAGATGGTTTGTACTAGTTCTGTTAGTAAATTTAGGTCTAGTAAAGCCAATGGTGACTTTACATGCCCGGGGAGACAGTAGTCAGTCCCCGGGTATGGAGTCTATGGTGGGGGTCCGCTAGGACGCCCCAGTGCTACGGCACGTAGGGTGCGGTGTAACACACATAGAAAAACATATGAGACCCTATGGAGTAAAAGACCCCATAGCCCATAGAACACATTGACATTCAAAGGAATTACACACATACATGTCCAAGAGTGGGAGCAAAAGAGTCTTACTCTTGGCAGGATGGAAAAAAACAAACTCCCGAAATCCAGCAAAGCTGCTGGGGGACTCACTAGGTTAGGAAATTCAGCCTAAACAGAGAATTCTCCCTAACAGAGACATGGGTGGGGGCCTGGTGGAGGCTGTCCCTGGTGGCTGGGGGGTGGGGCTGATGGGAGACATGGTTGGGGGCCTGGTGGAGGCTGCCCCTGGTGGCTGGGGGGTGGGGGTGCAGGGAGACATGAGTTGGACATGAGTGGGGGCCTGGTGGAGACTGCCCCTGCACTGCTGGGGGGTGGGGGTGATAGGGGACATGAGTGGGGGCCTGGTGGAGGCTGCCCCTGCACTGCTGGGGGGTGGGGGTGATGGGAGTCATGGGTGGGGGCCTGGTGGAGGCTGCTCTGGTGGCTGGGGGTTGGGGGTGCAGGGAGACATGAGTTGGACATGAGTGGGGGCCTGGTGGAGGCTGCCCCTGCACTGCTGGGGGGTGGGGGTGGTGGTAGACATGATTGGGGGCCTGGTGGAGGGTGCCCTGGTGGCTGGGGGGTGGGGGTGATGGGAGACATGAGTGGGGGCCTGGTGGAGGCTGCCCCTGCACTGCTGGGGGGTGGGGGTGATGGGAGACATGAGTGGGGGCCTGGTGGAGGCTGCCCCTGCACTGCTGGGGGTTGGGGGTGATGGGAGACATGAGTGGGGGCCTGGTGGAGGCTGCCCCTGCACTGCTGGGGGGTGGGGGTGATAGGGGACATGCGTGGGGGCCTGGTGGAGGCTGCCCCTGCACTGCTGGAGGGTGGGGGCGGTGGTAGACATGATTGGGGGCCTGGTGGAGGGTGCCCCTGGTGGCTGGGGGGTGGGGGTGGTGGTAGACATGAGTGGGGGCCTGGTGGAGGGTGCCCCTGGTGGCTGGGGGTTGGGGGTGATGGGAGACATGAGTGGGGGCCTGGTGGAGGCTGCCCCTGGTGGCTGGGGGGTGGGGGTGATGGGAGACATGGGTGGGGGCCTGGTGGTGGCTGCCCCTGGTGGCTGGGGGTTGGGGGTGCAGGGAGACATGAGTTGGACATGAGTGGGGGCCTGGTGGAGGCTGCCCCTGCACTGCTGGGGGGTGGGGGTGATGGGAGACATGAGTGGGGGCCTGGTGGAGGCTGCCCCTGCACTGCTGGGGGTTGGGGGTGATGGGAGACATGAGTGGGGGCCTGGTGGAGGCTGCCCCTGCACTGCTGGGGGGTGGGGGTTATAGGGGACATGCGTGGGGGCCTGGTGGAGGCTGCCCCTGCACTGCTGGAGGGTGGGGGCGGTGGTAGACATGATTGGGGGCCTGGTGGAGGGTGCCCCTGGTGGCTGGGGGGTGGGGGTGGTGGTAGACATGAGTGGGGGCCTGGTGGAGGGTGCCCCTGGTGGCTGGGGGTTGGGGGTGATGGGAGACATGAGTGGGGGCCTGGTGGAGGCTGCCCCTGGTGGCTGGGGGGTGGGGGCGATGGGAGACATGGGTGGGGGCCTGGTGGTGGCTGCCCCTGGTGGCTTTGGGTTGGGGGTGCAGGGAGACATGAGTTGGACATGAGTGGGGGCCTGGTGGAGGCTGCCCCTGCACTGCTGGGGGGTGGGGGTGATAGGGGACATGAGTGTGGGCCTGGTGGAGGCTGCCCCTGCAGTGCTGGGGAGCGGGGGTGGTGGTAGACATGATTGGGGGCCTGGTGGAGGGTGCCCCTGGTGGCTGGGGGGTGGGGGTGATGGGAAACATGAGTGGGTTCCTGGTGGAGGCTGCCCCTGGTGGCTGGGGGTGGGGGTGCAGGGAGACATGAGTTGGACATGAGTGGGGGCCTGGTGGAGGCTGCCCCTGCACTGCTGGGGGGTGGGGGTTATGGGAGACATGAGTGGGGGCCTGGTGGAGGCTGCCCCTGCACTGCTGGCGGGTGGGAGTGATGGGAGACATGAGTGGGGGCCTGGTGGAGGCTGCCCCTGCACTGCTGGGGGGTGGGGGTGATGGGAGACATGAGTGGGGGCCTGGTGGAGGCTGCCCCTGCACTGCTGGGGGGTGGGGGTGATAGGGGACATGAGTGGGGGCCTGGTGGAGGCTGCCCCTGCACTGCTGGGGGGTGGGGGTGATGGGAGACATGAGTGGGGGCCTGGTTGAGGCTGCCCCTGCACTGCTGGGGGGTGGGGGTGATGGGAGACATGAGTGGGGGCCTGGTGGAGGGTGCCCCTGGTGGCTGGGGGGTGGGGTTGATGGGAGACATGAGTGGGGGCCTGGTGGAGGCTGCCCCTGGTGGCTGGGGGGTGGGGGTGGTGGGAGACATGAGTGGGGGCCTGGTGGAGGCTGCCCCTGCACTGCTGGGGGGTGGGGGCGATGGGAGACATGGGTGGGGGCCTGATGGAGGCTGCCCCTGCACTGCTGGGGGGTGGGGGTGATTGGAGACATGGGTGGGGGCCTGGTGGAGGCTGCCCATGCACTGCTGGGGGGTGGGGGCGATGGGAGACATGGGTGGGGGCCTGGTGGAGGCTGCCCCTTGTGGCTGGGGGTTGGGGCTGATGGGAGACATGGGTGGGGGCCTGGTGGAGGCTGCCCCTGGTGGCTGGGGGGTGGGGGTGCAGGGAGACATGAGTTGGACATGAGTGGGGGCCTGGTGGAGGCTGCCCCTGCACTGCTGGGGGGTGGGGGTGATAGGGGACATGAGTGGGGGCCTGGTGGAGGCTGCCCCTGCACTGCTGGGGGGTGGGGGTGATGGGAGACATGGGTGGGGGCCTGGTGGAGGCTGCCCCTGGTGGCTGGGGGGTGGGGGTGATGGGAGACATGGGTGGGGGCCTGGTGGAGGCTGCCCCTGGTGGCTGGGGGGTGGGAGTGCAGGGAGACATGAGTTGGACATGAGTGGGGGCCTGGTGGAGGCTGCCCCTGCACTGCTGGGGGTTGGGGTGATAGGGGACATGAGTGGGGGCCTGGTGGAGGCTGCCCCTGCACTGCTGGGTTGTGGGGGTGGTGGTAGACATGATTGGGGGCCTGGTGGAGGGTGCCCCTGGAGGCTGGGGGTTGGGGGTGATGGGAGACATGAGTGGGGGCCTGGTGGAGGCTGCCCCTGGTGGTTGGGGGGTGGGGGTGCAGGGAGACATGAGTTGGACATGAGTGGGGGCCTGGTGGAGGCTGCCCCTGCACTGCTGGGGGGTGGGGGTGATGGGAGACATAAGTGGGGGCCTGGTGGAGGCTGCCCCTGGTGGCTGGGGGGTGGGGGTGATGGGAGACATGGGTGGGGGCCTGGTGGAGGCTGCCCCTGGTGGCTGGGGGGTGGGAGTGCAGGGAGACATGAGTTGGACATGAGTGGGGGCCTGGTGGAGGCTGCCCCTGCACTGCTGGGGGTTGGGGTGATAGGGGACATGAGTGGGGGCCTGGTGGAGGCTGCCCCTGCACTGCTGGGTTGTGGGGGTGGTGGTAGACATGATTGGGGGCCTGGTGGAGGGTGCCCCTGGTGGCTGGGGGTTGGGGGTGATGGGAGACATGAGTGGGGGCCTGGTGGAGGCTGCCCCTGGTGGTTGGGGGGTGGGGGTGCAGGGAGACATGAGTTGGACATGAGTGGGGGCCTGGTGGAGGCTGCCCCTGCACTGCTGGGGGGTGGGGGTGATGGGAGACATAAGTGGGGGCCTGGTGGAGGCTGCCACTGCACTGCTGGGGGGTGGGGGTGATGGGAGACATGAGTGGGGGCCTGGTGGAGGCTGCCCCTGCACTGCTGGGGGGTGGGGGTGATGGGAGACATGAGTGGGGGCCTGGTGGAGGCTGCCCCTGCACTGCTGGGGGGTGGGGGTGATAGGGGACATGAGTGGGGGCCTGGTGGAGGCTGCCCCTGCACTGCTGGGGGGTGGGGATGGTGGTAGACATGATTGGGGGCCTGGTGGAGGGTGCCCCTGGTGGCTGGGTGGTGGGGGTGGTGGTAGACATGAGTGGGGGCCTGGTGGAGGGTGCCCCTGGTGGCTGGGGGGTGGGGGTGATGGGAGAGATGAGTGGGGGCCTGGTGGAGGCTGCCACTGCACTGCTGGGGGGTGGGGGTGATGGGAGACATGAGTGGGGGCCTGGTGGAGGCTGCCCCTGCACTGCTGGGGGGTGGGGGTGATGGGAGACATGAATGGGGGCCTGGTGGAGGCTGCCCCTGCACTGCTGGGGGGTGGGGGTGATAGGGGACATGAGCGGGGGCCTGGTGGAGGCTGCCCCTGCACTGCTGGGGGGTGGGGGTGGTGGTAGACATGATTGGGGGCCTGGTGGAGGGTGCCCCTGGTGGCTGGGTGGTGGGGGTGGTGGTAGACATGAGTGGGGGCCTGGTGGAGGGTGCCCCTGGTGGCTGGGGGGTGGGGGTGATGGGAGACATGAGTGGGGGCCTGGTGGCGGCTGCCTCTGGTGGCTGGGGGGTGGGGGTGGTGGGAGACATGAGTGGTGGCCTGGTGGAGGCTGCCCCTGCACTGCTGGGGGGTGGGGGTGATGGGAGACATGAGTGGGGGCCTGGTGGAGGCTGCCCCTGCACTGCTGGGGGCTGTGGGTGATGGGAGACATGAGTGGGGGCCTGGTGGAGGCTGCCCCTGCACTGCTGGGGGTGGGGGTGATGGGAGACATGGGTGGGGGCCTGGTGGATGCATGCGTTGGTGGACAGTAGTGCAAGGTGACATGTGGGTTGGCTGGGGGGCATGGCCATGGTGGATGGGGTGCCTGCAGGACATGTGCAGGGTAGGCCCCTGTGGTGTGGGCCACCTGCAGGGGCCGTGGAGGGTGTAGAGGGAACACCTGGGAGGACCCACACGTGCAATTCACGTGTGGTGTTCACCGCGCACCCCTGTAATACACGTACCCTGATGGAATCACGTGTGATACTTCCTGAGCACCCCTGAAATACACGTACCCTGTTGCTTTTGCGTGTGATACTTCCCGCGCACCCCTGGAATACACGTACCCTGATCGAATCGCGTGTGATACTTCCCGCGCACCCCTGAAATACACGTACCCTGCTGATTTTGCATGTGATACTTCCCGCGCACCCCTGAAATACACGTACCCTGCTGCTTTTGTGTGTGATACTTCCCGTGCACCCCTGGAATACACGTACCCTGCTGTTTTTGCGTGTGATGCTTCCCGCGCACCCTTGGAATACATGTACCCTGATGGAATCGCGTGTGATACTTCCCGCGCACCCCGGAGATACACGTACCCTGCTGCTTTTGCATGTGATACTTCCCGCGCACCCCTGAAATACACGTACCCTGCTGCTTTTGCGTGTGATACTTCCCGCGCACCCCTGGAATACACGTACCCTGCTGTTTTTGCGTGTGTTACTTCCCACGCACCCCTGATGTACATGTACACAGGACAATCGCGTGTGGAACTTCCCGCGAACCACTGAAATACACGTTTCCCGCTTGGCGTTTGCTGTTTGCCAGCTCTGTGAACTGATCCAGGGTTAGCGCAGCCCTTTGCGATGATTTGGGGATTTTGAAAGCTTTTCCTTGCGCAAGGGCGTTCTTGGGGGCGTAACTGGCGCTGCTGCAGGGTCGCTGCGCGACTCTGCACCACGGCTGGTTTCGGAGGCTAAAATCCATGAATACATTGTGCGATGAAAAGGATTTTTTCGCACGCGGCTGGCGCAGTGTATCGCACGGGGACACTGTGCGCCAGCCGCGTGCGCCATTTTTGTGCGAATTTCTATGAATTACCCTGTAAATGTTGTTCTCTGACCCTCATCCTATTCCTATATCCCACAGAACATCTACAAGCAAATTCTAAATGCAAATTCTAATTCAAATAACACACACTAAAAAATACTATCAAAAAACAATAATATGCTACTCATTATAAATCTAATAACACACCATGAAAAAATGCTACAATCAATTATATACTACTTGATATGCTATATATACCACATGTAAGACATCATAAATCTTTTCGCATTCTATGACACATTTTGTCTGTATGTTCAACTAATGCTTATATAGGCACAGCGTCAATTTAATTGATTGGGGGGTGGCTAAGCGCCGTGGAAAGATGGCCGCCTAGAGGTGCCGCTCCGCCTCGCATATTATAAATAATGCATTAGGCTTTTTTTTTTTTTTTTACTTACCTTTGATTCGGGTGCATCGAGTCGCTGGAGCCTCGGGGGTGTTTGTGGCGTTTTTGGAGTGGCCCCGACACGCAGACTGCTTGTTCTGTGGCAGAGTCGCACGCGGATGAAAGGACACCGAGAGCACATCGTTCGTGCACCGCACCTCGTGTGGAGAGGTGCAGCGTCGCACATTAAGAGACGCGCTGGTTCGGGCCTCACAAAACGGGCTCTTCACATTAATTCGCCACCTGGTGGACAAGAGAGAAGAGGAAAAAAAAAATATATATATATGTATATATATATTAGGGTAAGCAGTCTTACGGCTCATGTAGAAACACAGAGCAAAGAAGAACACAGACAAGTTTTAAAGGTGAGAGGAAAGGGAGGAGGGACTGCTGAAAAGGAAGGGTGTTATAAAATGTTAAGTATAAGAGCAAGAGAGGAAAAAAAAAGAACAGAGAAGAGTGGAAAAATAATTAAAACATACGATTGATATTAAAGTTCTCTGCACTATATATTGAATTCTTCTTCCACAGACACTCCTTTCCTCTAAATAACAGTTGCCACATCTTCTTACCAGCAATATTCATCTATTAACTATGCAGACTGGAATATTAAGACCAACCTTTACACCTCCACTGCTCACCAGGCTTGCACCTCTCCTTATTATAGACTGCTCTGGAAAACTGCTTTTGGATTACTTTATGATAACGCAATTGCCAAAAGGATCTCTTCAATCCTTCAAATTTCCATAGTATATGCCTTATTATTCTCTGTTTTTCCATTTTTGGTCTCTTTTCCTTAGAGTAAAACATGAAGAATAATATGGAGGTAATAATTGTATACTATGAGACATCATTGAAAACATCCACAAAGATTTAAACACCTCAATAATATATGTCAGTCAACAAGTGTTCTACTATGGCCAACAAAGCTAACCAAAAAAATGGCTCCTCTACTAAAGATGCCACCTCCTCTTTGACAAATCTTAAAAGACCTAAAAGTGACTCACCACCTCCACTAGGTATTTCAGTTCCCTCCATTGAAGCCATTCTCGCGGAAATCAGGGCACTTGAACCCTTCATAGAAACCACAAACACTTAACTACAGCAATTAGATGAAAGGTGGATGGGAGTCAACAATAGAGTGGAGGAGGTGGAGAAAAGATTGGGTGATCTTGAAGACATATCCCCTAGGGTTGCACAATTGGAAAAATCTATTAAAGAACACCAAAAGCATAATGAAGACTTGGAAAATCCCAGCAGGCGCAATAACCTACGCATTTCAGGCCTACTAGAAGGAGCTGAGGGTACCGACCCCATTGTTTTCTTACTAAAATTCTTACCAGCCATACTACATTTGCCCTTGGAAACTACATTTAACATACAACGGGCCCATAGAATCTTCCACATCTCGTCCCATGCCAAGGACACTTATATTTTACCTTTTGGAATACTCTCAACTACAACTTATTATCTCCACAGCAAAAGAACTCAAATCACTCATTTGGCATGGCAGCAAGCTATTTATTTCACAGGATGTGGCCAGAAGCACGGCACAATGAAGAAAAGTTTTTTCTAGCATTCCGTCCTGCTCTAAAACAACTAAATATCCGCTATGGCTTATTCCACCCATGCTCCTTTAAAGTAACACATGAGGGTCGCACAGCAGTATTTGATGATCCAGCTGACTTGAGGTTCTTCATACAATCCATTAAAAGTGACAGCATGGACGCCTCCTCTCCTGCAATGGCTTCAACATCACCTACTACTTGAAATGTAGTCTTTATAATCTTATATTTGTGTTATTATTTACCTAATGCAATGATTATCCAATTACATTAATTAAGTGGGGCGGGCTCTCTTTTGGTGTCCCTCTTCCACTGATGGTTGTTTTTTTCCTTTTGGCGACCTAGTTGGCTTTACTATCCCCAGTATATCTTTCCTCCCTGATCCTTCTCCCTTGTCCTGTTTGATCTCTAAAACCACTTATATGACATTGTGTGTGTCCTCTCAATGTTCGATCAGACCCCTTCCTCCCCTCCCTGACCCCCAATGTTCTATCCTCCTGTATATCTATTTGGGTATATATGATTTGAACCATATGACAAAGGATATGTTTCTATTATCGTTCTACAGCTATAAGTTGCATGTCTATCAATATATTTATGATTAAATGATCTTTAAATGCATAACATGGAACATCAAGGGATGTAAGAATCCTATCAAAAGATGCAAAGTCTTATCTCACTTGAATAAATTTAAACCAACGGTTGCTTGCCTACAAGAAACCCACTTACCCACAAAGGAACAATGAAACTTAAAAATATCTGTGGGTTAAGGAGGTTATCTCCAGTCGGCTATATCCAAGAAAAATGGAGTTGCTATATTAATCAGTAAAAAACAACCCTTCAAAGTTCTTGCCCAGGATGCTGACACCAATAGCAGATGGGTCTGGGTAAAACTCTTAATTGACTCCACACAAGTATCAATTCTAAACATCTATGGGCCCACATTACCAGATCCCCCCTTTTGGAATGCTATTAAACACATGATACTTAAAAATAACTTTACCAATTTGATAATGTGCGGAGATGTCAATCAGGTCCTTGACCCTTTTTTAGACCGAAAATCCAGCTGCATGTTTAAACCCAAAAAAACTCACAAGTCCTTTGTTAATTGCCTAGCGGAAACAGGACTAATTGATTCATGGAGGCTATCTCATCCCACACAATTGGACTATACCTTTCATTCCCCCCCTCACAACACAGTATCACGTCTTGACAATGTTTTTGCTACTAAGACCCTATCTGGATCCATTATGGATTCTAAAATCTCCAATATTATTATTTCAGACCACGCACCGGTTATAACATCCTTTTGCCTTACAGATACGAACAGAGTTGCCTCAAGATGGAAACTTAATAATGTCCTTTTAAATGATTCACAGTTTATTCAATCTATTAAAGCTTTCATTCAACAATATTTCAATAACAACCAAGACTATGATACCTCTATTGTTAATAATTGGGATGCTTTCAAAGCGGCCCTAATAGGCCACATAATGGCCCTCTCAGGTACGAACAAAAAACTTATTAAAAAAAATACCTAGATGACCTTTATTCTAAACTCATCCTTGCAGAGCAACGCTACTATGTTGACACTAACTCAACAAACCTACAACAAGTTATTAAAATACGCTTTGAAATCAATAAAGAAATCACAGAGCTTGCTGCAGGTACCACACTTAAATACAAACAAAGATATATCAAACCTCAAATAAAGCGGGCAGAATGCTTGCTTCCTATTTAAAAACCAAAAAGGAAAAAGTTCAAATCTCTCACATTAAAGACACGCAAGGGATTACTCATCATCGGTCTGATGAAATACTTGAATGCTTTAGGAAATTTTATACTGATCTCTATACTCCAGAAAGCTTTATTCCCAAAGACAATATTGATTCCTTTCGGAACAATATTAGTCGCACCACATACTCCAGAGCTGACCTATCTTACCTTGAAAATGATATTACCTCCTTGAGATTACTAAAGCTATTCACAGCCTCGGTAAAGGCAAAGCACCCGGCCCCGAAGGATTATCCACCAAATTCTACAGTAATTTATCCTACGTATTAACCCCAAAACTTAAAACACTTTTTTCATACTTTATATCAGACAAATCTTCTTCAGGTTCCTTCTCAGAAGCTTTACTTATCATTTTCCCTAAACCTGATAAAGACCCTACCCTTCCCAGTAATTATCGACCCATCTCCCTTATCAAAATAGAAAGCACAATTTTTGCCAAAATACTAGCCAACAGAATTGAATCCTCACTCCCAAATCTGGTCAAAGCAGATCCAAACAGGTTATGTAAAAGGACGTAACATATCCTCTAATGCCAGACTCCTACTTAATGCCATTAACCTAGCAGCTAAAGATAAAAAAGACACTCAAGGCTATGCTGCCATTGCATTGGATGCAGAGAAAGCTTTTGATTGTGTAGATTGGAATTTTATGTTTCAAACCCTACGCTGGCACGGTTTTGGTGAAAAAATGTATCTCACTTGTTAAACTCCTTTATTCTGCCCCCAAATCCGCTATCTACTTAAATGGTCAAACATCCTCATTCTTTCCCTTGCTTAGAGGAACGCGGCAGAGATGCCCCTTTTCACCATTATTATATATCCTCTCTCTTGAACCGTTACTAGAATTAATAAGGTCTAATAAGAACATCCCAGGAATTCAAGTAGGTGCCTCAATTACTAAAATAGCTGCATATGCGGACGATATTCTTATCTTAATCAAAAACCCCAAACTTCATATTCCTAACCTCTTGGATGCACTATCGCAGTTCGGTCATGTTTCTAGATACAAACTAAACAGAGACAAATCAGAAATTATGCCCTTAAATCCTTACTGTCTTAAGCATGACATTGACATTTTCGGCCTCAAATGGTGCATTGGTCCCATCAAATATCTAGGACTTTGTTTTGCCCCTACAATCCAAGAAACTATCAAACTCAACACTATAGCGTTACTGGATACTCTTAAGGATCTTACATACAAATGGTCCCCACTTTACCTTTCCTGGCGGGGCATCTAGATACAATTAAAATGATGCTAACTCCTATAGTTCTATATTATCTGCAGCTTCTCTCCGTTCCATTATCCCTTTCCTTTTTCAAATCCATTTATTCTATACTACTAAATTTTTGGGGAATAGGGAAAAGTAAAAGAATTGCTCTAACTAAACTTAAAGCACCCTACAAAATGGGAGGTGTTAGATTCCCTGACTTTAAGTTATACCACTCTGTGTTTCTCATAAAACAGTCTCACCAATGGTTCATGGATCCCGAATTCGCCGACACCCCGACTTGGTGTACATTAGAAAAACACACAGTTTAACCACATAATATTACTGATTATATATACATATTTAAAAATACCTCAAAAAACATTTTGGAACCTATTAAAGCATCGTTTTAGCACTACAAACTTTTCTCTTTCCCCATACTAAAACCCCCAATAAGTATCTTTCCCCGTTACTATGGCATAATAAGAATATAGTAATAAATAATAACATCCTCAATCGCAATGCATGGATTAAAAAAGGAATCAGATTCATCCAACACATTATAGATGGTCCTTCTATTCTCTCCTTCCAGAAATTCTCTACCATATTTAACATACCCAAGACAGATTTTAAATTTTACAATAAATTAATCAACTCCTGTCTTGATGCACTCAGCCACTTTTCTTATGAGATTCTTACTCCAGACGCCCTCAGACTATTGCACCTAACCATGACTAGCGAAGTTAGAGCCTCAAAAATATATAATTTGCTCACCTCAACATTTAAGATTTGCCCAATTCTTCTGAAATGGGAATTTGACTTAGGTTACATGTTTGAAGATTATATTTGGCTCTGCCTGTTTTCCAAAATTAAACAATTATCGGTGTCAGCAAATATTACACAACACTATTACTTCTTCATTCATAGAGCACTCATTACTCCAGCCAAATTGGCTAAGGCTAACCCGAATTATGATGAAAAATGCTGGTCATGTGGCTTATTTCCCGCTACGTATATGCAATTGTTCTTTGAATGTTCATATATTGTTGAATTTTGGCATGACATCTGGAAGCTTCTCAAATGTATCTTCTGTGTAGATGTTCCACTCTCTTCTGTAAATATATTTTTAGGAAGCTTGGCTATTACAACATACATTCCACCTGACTCAGCCAGACTATATGATCTATTTATTTGTATAGCCTTAAAATGCACCACAGCTAACTGGAAAGACTCTCGTTTGTTTTCTACCAAAGTCTGGTGGAATGTTATTTGTCACACTCATAAATTGGAAATGTGCATGGCTAACAATCAAAATACAATTCCTAAATACAATGCTAAATGGTACTATTTCACCTGTTATCTTAACTGTTTCAACACAACTGCTCATGGTACATGAACATATATCCTTATTTCTTCTTCATTAACTTGATGACTATACTCATCTTGAAATGCCTGGTTTATATTACTATAGAAATGAACAGATCAGTTTTATGAAATAATCTATTATACCCATCCCCCCCTCATCCTGTTCCCATCTGTTTCCAGTATGTCTCCTGTATGTCTCCTAGTACGTCTCCCCATATTTCTATGCTTCTCTCCATATTAGTTACTCTTTGCAGCCTTGATTTACAACTACTCATATGTAATCAGTAATATCTACAACTTCAAGTCTACTCTTGTTTAAATTGGTACATTAATGAATTTAACCAATGAATATGTTATATAGAAATCATAAAAAAATAAAAGTTCTGGTAGTGTCTATTGGAACATTATCTGTATGCATGTGGTCTAAATTGCATACCAAATTGCATATTTTAGCCTTTTATAATTGTGTTCCCAAATCAACTGCCTGAGGTCCTGGCACATAAAGTAGGAACCCCAAAATAAAGGTGTCTGAGCTAAAACCAAAATAAAGCACAGATATCGAACAGTCCTGACAAACCCTTAAAATATCTATTCTTCTCTCACTGTAGATTAGCCCTGCCTAGCCTTTATGCAGCCAATCAAAACCCAAAAAGAAAAAAGGCAGTTGCTTGTTTCTTATGCAGGCTTAGAAATTCGTTTTCCACCTAAGAACTTGAATGAATCCATGCGAGTATTCTCAAATCTGGTGTCACTATGATGCCGAAGGCCAGACCCTAAAACGTTCTATTCATCTTTGCACAGGGTTCTTAATCGCTGGTGAATTCAGATTCTATTCTGCCATTGCAATTCTTGGGAGAGCTCATGTGCATTGACCATAATGCAGTAAATGAGTTTGCACGGATCTGTTCGGGGTGCGGGGCAGTGTTGACGATGTTTGCCAATGCTAATTTAGGAATTGATTGTATTTGCTCTGTACTGGTGAACCCATGGGATATCCCTGCAAACTCTCACATGAGAAACTGCTGCCCCTGTCCTTGCCGTATACACATTAAAGATTACTCATTCTTTTTAACACGTAGCATTGACATGTATTTGCCTAACATAGCTTCACTTTTTTTTGCAATTCGCTTGCATTTTTTTGTAGGATTCTGCAAGCACAGGCCAAATGATTTTTTGTAGTTCAATGTAAAAGGCTGGATGGAGTGTGCCTCATACGAGCAATCTAATCTGCATATGCCTATAAAGGGACATTATTTTTATTATGTCACTCCACGTATATATTTGGCTGATTGCAAGACAACATGTTTCAGGGAATTCTGTCATATAGTGAGAATCGAATGGCTGCAAGACAAAGGGCTAAATTACATAAACATTGCATTGGTTCACATGCAAACACAACTCCTGTAAAAATTGATCTACTGTAACATTACACTTGCACAGGTGCAAATATTTTCTAATGCTGCCGACATGTTTTGCATTGTAATGGTGCGTATAGTGGCCACAGCCAGTATGAAAAGGTTTTTAGTGAAAATGTTCACATGAAATGGTTACTGGCTGTATGAAACCATTTTTAACATTGATTTATTGGCATGCATTTGACACACCAGGCATGAAAATGTGCTTAAAGCAACAAATCGAAATGATCAGATCTCATATGTAATTATTATAGCATCTTGATCATATAGCAAATACACACCTCCTCCAAAAACTCACTCGAAAACAACATGCTTAAACTCCAACACTGCCCAATAGACACACAAAACAGCCCATAAAGACTCTCACCAGAACACTCACCACCTAAAAGCAAACCCAACACACAATGACGTTTTTTTTTTTTTTCTGAACTGGAGGTAGCAACCAAAATGCACTCTAGCGCTCTCCTCATGCTCCCACTCACAAGCCCTCCACACGCCCTCTTTCGACAGACGTACTAGAGTGCATTAATACCATAAAGATTGCAGTGGCATGTGGTATTAATCACATTAACATAACATATATTTGGGAACCACCAGTATGTTGATATGATTGAAGGCACTACTGGTGAACATGTTAGCAGCCCTGGCAACAATACATTCTTAAAGTAACAATATTGTCATTTATTGGGTACATGCAACATGGACACGTTTTTACAGTAGCAATACTATAATATATTATCCAAAGTCAGACTATATATGTATATTAAAATGGATTGATATAGTGTACTGGGAAAGCCAGCCTTAAAATGTGGTTTAGCAGTAGCAATTCTGGCATATTTTTGACACAGCCATAATGAACACATTTTAACATGATAATACTGGCATATAATGGCCAAAGCCAGCCTGAGCTTACTGTTTTCTGTGACAATAATAGGGTATTGTTGGATCTGCATTAATGGAAACCTTCAAACAATTGCAAGACTGACATGTGTTTGGCACAAATATCATGGACATGAATGTTACAGTGTCAGGCATAACTGTGTTGGCCACAACCAGCATGAAGCTGTGTATTTACCGTAGCAATACTTTCATTTAGTGCAAACTGCCCCAATGCAATTATTCACAGTGACAAAATTGGCCTATATTAGGTACGCAGCTTCACAGTCAGTGAAAGTGTTTTTTTAGTGGCAATTCTGGTATTTGTTATTTGCGGGCATCAAAAAAATATTTACACAGGCATTGTTGAGACAAGCCCCAGGGTGTGTGTGTGTGTGCATGAATATAGCGTGAATTAGTGTTTTTTTTTTTTTTTTTATTTGTTTTGGCTCGATGAGTCTTTACAAAAAGAACCAAATAAAAACAAACATGTTACATAAATTTCTTTACAAATATACATTTTTTTAATCTAAAAAATAAAACGTTGTTTTCCCTTTTTGCCAACCCTGCCAATTTTTCTGGGCATTTGTTCTTTTTTGATTTTATTCTTTTCCACGTGCCATTTGGGTGCGCAAAGTTTTTTGTGGACTATTTTCCTTATCTATGCACGTTAAATGATTATTTCGCAGTTGGTTAACACCTGTATGGCTGCTGACGTCAGCGCGGCTTTGGTGCCAGATATGAGTCTGTCCCACAAGAAGTCTGATATAATATCCTCCTCTCTGCGCACAAAGTTCCTGAAAAGTCTTGACCGATGTATCCATTAACCTTCACAGTCCATTAATAAATGCCTTAATGTTTGTTTGGCAGGGTTTGTGCAAATCGAACACCGATTTTTTGCCTTATCCCCTTGGTTGCGCTTTTCCAAAACCACCCCGCAATGGACAAGATTTAGTCTCATTCTGAGGAAGTTTGAACGCAGCTTTCTATTTGGGAATTTCATTTGGTAGCGTGAAAGATACCCAAAATTTGTGTTGCAAAATGATCCTGCATGCTTTTGGTCACTAAATGCTCCAACTGAGACTACACCAGGTGCATGGTGCTGGTCAATTGTAACATTTTGCTTCTTGAGGATGTGTCATTGCATGGTTTTTAGCTATTTTCTGTAAAATCACATGTTTTTTTCTTTGGTACAGTTGGAATTACAGAACTACCGACATGAGTCGCTAACAATAGCATTGCTCCCAAAATGAAAAAATGAATAAAAAATCAGGTTCATTGCACTGAGCTTTTTTGCACCAGGCTTGTTAAATGGAAAAGATGTGCCCATGTTTTAATGTATATTAAATCTAAGGCTTATGATCTTACAGTTCGTAACTCGTAGCTTTGTTTTATTCAAATGTTTAAGCAGATACATACATTCTATTTCTATAAAGGCTCATATTAAGGTATTATTATATTGTAAATATTGTAAAACAATGTTTTTGAATGTTTTTATGAGGTCACGTACTAATTTCAAAACGAATACCAGAATACTTGTTATAAAGCAGTAGCTTGCTTGCCTCTTTGCTTCTCTTAAGCGCTGTCACAAAATGTCAGACCATAAAAGAATGTCTTCCCAGTGAACCGCAATTTGCTCTTGCAGAGTCTAGGCCACAGAAATAAAGACAACAGCCCCATTTACAACCCAGGCGTTAAGGGTTTAACGGCGCCGTCGGCGCTGTTAACCCTTAACGCCTGATTACCATTTTAACGCCTGCTTTTAGCAGGCGTTAAAATGCAATGCGCTAACCCGCCTTGGTGCTAATTACGGCACCGTAATTTACGGTGCCGTAATTAGCGCCTTTCCCACTCCCATTATGCCCTATGGGGCAAAAATGGGAATGGAGAAGGGTAAATGGGGAATGGGGATTTACTGCCCCACTCACCTTGGAATGGGGCGCTAAATCCGCCATCCACCATGGTGTAAACAGAGTTTACACCATGCTGGTAAAGTAGGGAACTTACCGCCTGGGTTGTAATGAGGGCCAACATCTGCATGGTTTTCGCATGGCCTGAACCCGCCAAATCCCAGGCAATGTCACTGCATCCCAATCATTGCTATACAACTGTTATTACTAAAGCCAGGCCACACTCCACCTTCCACAGTGTAGCAGATCTAAAGGTAGAACAATGCCATGCTTTACCATGATCAGTCGTTTGGAAGATTAAACCAAACAATGCACGAATTCCCAATAAGAGGGAGAATGTATGTTATTTATTTACAAGTGTATCTATGGCGTGTGTCATTCAAGCATAACGTCCAACCGAGAGAAACTGAACTTGTACATCGAGATTTTAGGACAGGAAATGAAAGTAGACGAAATGAAATCTGAACTGTATTTTCTATAGTTGGCAATGGCGCGAAAAGTGACGTCAGTGATTGAAGCCCAATGCCACAACCTTTACAAAATGTCCATAAATACTATTCTTTGACGTAAATGATTGCAAGAAGAGGTAAGCGTTTCCTTTCCTTCTGTTGAAAGCCACCGGTCTGGCCTTCATTAAAAAGCTGTGCTATTGCACATTCTGCGTTGGTTCTTTGCCTGTAATGTGTAATGGAGGGAAACAGTGCAATCATTTCAAACGTATCATTTTGTAATCATGATACGCATTGATTTTATTTTCTATTGCATCAAAGCCCAACGAGATAACACGTAGAAGCTAACAGTGTGTACAACGCTACTTAGATATTACCAACCATGCCTGATTAAGAGTTTGGCAATAATAGTAAAACATCTGGCAATTAACATCCTCAGGGGTTTTACCAATCTGACCATTTTTGTTTTTTTTCGAAACTCTAATTGCCACCTGCTTTCGTTACCTCTACACAAAAGCAGTACCTCATGCAGTACTTACCACATACAGAAATTACTGGAGCTCATGGAGTCTATGGGACTCTAACATGGGGAAGATCAGAAAGGTTTGCATGACTTGAATCATGTGGACCTTTACGGGCCGCCGGTAGTTATTACATGCAGTAATGATAACATTCTGCAGTATTACCAGAGGTATTGTCACCAAGCCCGTAATCAGGGCTGGTAAATGTTTTCAGTTGAGGGTCCTACATTGTTCCCCAAAATAGCATGCATGTGATTTACAGTGACCATTACTGGCATAATGTGACTAAGGATTGCGAGGCAGCCCAAACTAACCAACGGGCGTTCTCCATCTGAGAATTCTTTAAAAATGGTACGTATTGCAGCACTATTTTTCAGAAAAATGTGGTATCAATCCATTACAATTGGATATCTTGGGTAACATGAAAAAATACAATTCATTTCATAATACACCCAGTCATGACATGTCAATATTTCGATCTATGTCTATATGGCGGGAACAAAAGACCGACTTTGCAGAATCTAGGTCTTTGAGGCGAACTCTGCAAAGTCAGTCTTCTGTTTCTGGTCCCCTCTCATGGTCCTTGCCCCCATACCTCCCCAACACTACATTCCTCCCGTAACCTGTACTTCCATCCAGCAGGCTTCGGCACCTTGCTCCTTGCTCTGAAATCTGAAAGCTTGGAAGCTCAACATTCAGCATGTCACTACCTTTTATTTACCAGGCTTTCATGCTCACAGCATACAGATCGAGAGCAGAATATTGTAAGCGGAGGGGCCTACATTTTTCCCCAAATTGTAGTAAGCAACCAAACATAGCGGGGAATCTTCAATATATACAGGGTCTTTGGTGTTCACCTCCGAAGAACGTGTTTAACATTGTGAAAAATGAAGTAAAAGAAGGAATACAATTATAATTAGTTCTCTAGGATAACACGTGAAAATAAATCCAGCATGTACCATGATACCAATAGTACACAGGGGCGCCAAAAAACATTTTCTTGAGTCTGTGGCCATGAATTATCTGTGATACTAATGGACACCGTAAATCTATTGAACACAGCTGATTCCACAACCTATCTATGGCATCAATGGACATAGGTTAAGAGATTATGAAACATGTTAAGGTTTTCAACATGTTAATGATGGTATTTATGCCATGGTGATTTAGTGCCTATATCACTTTCAATTAGGCTTTGTTTCTGCTGCAGTCAAGAGAACTTTTTTAAGTTGTCAAGGGACGTGGCTGGATGGCCAGGCAGTGCAAATATCAAACATAATTAATAATCAAAATGTATATTAGCATTAGGGGCCTCTTGCCAGCTTAACTAGAGCCCAGTCATTTTGAACTAGGCCATGTTGAAGTTTCTGTTATTACACTAACACCAAAGCTATACTAGGCCTCATTCCTCAGCTCCTGTCATTTTGTTTATTTAGCCTAAATGTCGGCTTCTTTCAAGAAAATCTTATGGTCGCCAAGGTTCGCAGTGGAAGGATGCAGAGCAAATATTAGTTATTATTGCTAGATTTATATTCCTGTATTAATTTCTCATGCAGATTTTCCCAGAGGATGTGAGCAGGGTGAACTATATCAGCGTATGTGTTTAGCATTAGGATGAAGATAATACAATAGTTGCAGATGACATGTTTGGTGTGAACCAGGCCTCGGGTTGAGGCATTGCTAAAGTGCTGAATTGGGCTGTGACTCTATTGCCCCCTAGACGATTCCCCGATCGTGGAGTTTGTGAAAGAGTAACTGCTAGTACACATACTATAAGACATTACTCATTGAGAATGGAGCCGCTGCCACATATTTTATGAAGCCCTGCAAACTAGCAGTTTCTGTCTTTGGCTTAGCTAGAAGGATAAGTAATGGTGATGGCAACATGTTTCAAATATGGTAGTTGCACAAGATATGTTTCAAATGTGAGGAAGTTGCAAGGTCTGAGAATAGTCTGGATTGCCAGATGTCTAATTCCATGGGAGTGGATTTTACTGTGTCAAGTTTAATTGTCATGGGGTTGTGGCATCACTCTTCTCACTGATGACTCACAGGATTAGGTCATCTGCTTCGGAATGCACTCATAATGTCACCAGAATTATATTAACCAATAGAGCGGGGTAACATATAGTGTTCTTTAGATTCCTTTATAGGTAGGAAATGGGACGAAGCCCAGGGTATTGTCAATGCTCCCATGGGGAAGCCCCTTACCATAAGGCCAGATAGATGAAGCAGCTACCCTATAGTACCCCTGGGGGTGGTACTCAGTGGGTGGATTTCATGGGAGGGAAACCCTTCATGGGACCAGTGACGATGGCCCTAGGAGACCACGTTATGCACCCCCTCCATTGGTGTTACCATTCTCCTTATACCCCACTCAGTCCAATCTGGTCGCCCATACTTCTATGTGTTACAGCAGAGTAGAGGTTTTCATTAACCATACTGGGACGAGGAGGAGTGAGACTGACACAGGTAAAATACAAAATACCACTGACGCAAAGAAGATGGTACAAGCAGGTGAAAGCTCAACTGAGAACCAACACACACAGTGCAGCTTACAAAAGGCAGCCACAATCACAAACATGGATGAAGGACTGGATAAAGTGTCAAACCAGCCCAGGAGGAGTGAGGAACTAGATACCAGTTCTGTGCCAAGGGACTCAAAGACTGGAAACCGAGACGATGTAAAGGAGAGACGTGACTTTCCAAAAGGTCCAAGCAACAGGGGTCTGCCCAGTGGCAGAGAGAAGAGAAGTCTGACCGGTGAAAGCAGACCGAGAACGTGTGAAGCCAGAGACATGACAGAGTGTCTGCATCTGCAGAGCCACAAGAGACAGCACCCTGAGCACGGAAGAAAAACTGAAACTCGGCTCTGCCTCCAGAAGAGACTGGAGATCGCACTCAGACTTCCTAAAGGTAGGGAGAGGGTCAGACCAGTTATTGGGGTATTGACAAGGCATAAAAGGGCATTCCGAGAAGCAAAAGGGGATAACAGAGGAATTATACAATTTGATAAAAACTTTGTAAATCATGTAAATACATTGCTGGGAAGCAAAAGGGATAACAGGAATTATAGATTTTGATACAAACCTTGTAAATCACGTAACTACTTCCTGAGAAGCCAAAGGGGGCAACAAGGGGTTATACAATTTGACACAAATTTGTTAATACCATAAATATATCCAGAAAAGCAAAACAGGATGACAGAGGAACTATACAATTTGATGCAAATTTTGCAAAGCACATACATATGGCACAAGAAGTAAAAGGAGACAACAAAGGAATTATTCAAGTTGATACCTGGCAGCCGAGTACAACAGGTGTATCCAAGTGGACAATACATGAAGCAGGGACAGGGATCCCACAGAAGCAGAAGGACAGGGTCTGGGTCCTATATGAAAGTGGGGATGCCCTGCCAGTGTACATCAGGGTCTGGGACCCACGTGGAAAGGGGCAAAGCCTATCAGAAAGATATATACGGGTCAAGGACCCAAACCAGTACATACATATAACACATGGGATAGTGCCCAGTGGAAGTTGGGAAAACCCAGAGAAAATATAAAAGGATCTGGAACTTTGAGAAAAGAGAAGCAAATGATAGAGAACATGGTTTTGAACTCTAAATTATGTAAACACGTCTGGCAGGATAGTGAAACAGGCTTGATACCACATTGGTGGTCTAGAGATAGTAGGAGATAGTGTTGTTGAACAAAAAGGAAGGGCACAATCAAGTCTGGCAGGAGCGAACCAGACTTCACACTGTATTTGCAACCTGAAGATATTTTCAACATTGCAACCTGAAGATATTTTCAACATTGAGGTATTTCATAAATGGTACAGTCAGGTCTGGCAGGCTAATGAATCAGGCCCGATAAATTGCAGAACAGACAGAGGAAGTGGTTAGCTCCAAAAGAGTGTGGAACGGAATTTGGTTTCGCAGAAAGAAGAAGGGGCTCCCTCCAGAACATTGGTAAGCTCTATTTTATGGTTGATGGAGAGAAAAAGAGGTTCCCTTCTGAATATTGGGGAACTGTGTTTTGTTTATGAGTTGAAGCACGTACAAAGAAAGAGGTTCTCTCCAGAAGACTGGGGAACAGGGTTTTGTTTAAGTTGGATTTAACATTCAAAATGTGCTATTGAGGGTAAATATTCTTTCACAAAAACTGAGCTTTGGAATCTCTATCAAGAATGAGAGCAGCCTCCTTCTGGATTAAGAAGGCAATGCATTTATTTAGTTAGTTTAAAAGTGTAATGGACAGAAATAGGTTTAGACACAGGGCAGTTGACAGTTTAATTTATGGACATCCTGATTGAGTCTATAGTATTTTTGTTGAGGTAGTGCAACCGCTCATAGTAATAGCATGAGATAGACTTTTCTTTTATTTGACCTTTATAAGTAAAGGTCTATGGCAACCAAAACATCACTGCTGTGTCAGACTTAAACTTCTGCATCCTTACAGAGCCAATTGGGACAAGCACATTAACATACAGATGACATTTTGTAATGTCTTCACACTTTGTGGTTTCTTGTCATTAAATATTGTAAACCAATGTTGGCAGGTTGAGAGTTCTCAGCGTTCAGTTCCTTCGAGCCTAGACTGACCTCCCTGCCGTTAGTCGCATGCATTATATCTGTTTTCCTTGAAATTGGTGCCTCCCATTATTGTTTCCTGGATTCCGGGATTCATTTTTTGGCCTACGCTTACATTTTGTTGACCTGCCAACATGATCTCATGTGCCCCCCGAGAATGCTGGGGGTTCCTAGCTGCTTCCCCGGGACTGCAACACCCCACCTTCTGAGAGCAGAATTACCACACACAAACAGAAAGGTGAGCAGACGCTGGGGTAGGTCTGCATGGTTACCGGGGAGGTTTGCTGTATCTGGCAGTGCAGACACTTAAGGGAAAATGACATTGATGGGACTCTGAGAACCTATTGTATGTGAGTGTATCTTTTTTTGTGAAAAACTGTGTTCTCTCTATCATTATTTGTCAATTGCTAATAGTTATGAGTTAATGAGATAACGAAGGAAAAGTTTCGCTGAAAGGGGAAAGATAAAATTCTGGAATATTGCATACAATATTGATAAGGCATTGAAGTGAAGCACCCTTTGGTGTGGGGACATCAAAAAAGTTATAAAATATATGAATTAAGGAGGGGTAGCTCCTCATTGCAAGGAACGACATCACTAAATATAAAAGTGTTGAGCCTATAAAGGGCAGGATATCCCTCAGCTCTAGAGTGAAGGGAATTTGAATACCCTTCTCTCGATGTAAGGAGACACAGGAAGGATCTTCATCATTGTGAAAAATACTCGTGATTTTTCAGAAATTTGATTTGTGCATTGATATAATTGAAAGGACTGCTCTCTCTGTCTCTCTCTCCCCCCTTTCTTTCTTTCTCTCTTTTTTTATTTATGTATTTATAACACACAGAATCCCACAGGCTTTGGGGCTCACAAAGACACAATAAGTACAAACAATTATAACGGGACAGTGAAGGTCAAGTGAGGGGGAAGGATCATCAGAGTTTACTCAAAGAGGAGAGACTTTAACGATCGCCTGAAAGTTCTTGTATTTGGTTTTTATTTTAGGCCCAGGGGAGGAGTATTCCAAATTATAGCTGAGCAAACAGCAAAGGATTTACTTAGACCTTTAGTTCATTTTAAGCTTGGACTGCACGCCTGTGTTAGGCTACACAAGCAGAGATATCCTATTGGTTCGTCGGGTGGCATCAACATTTTCAAATAGGCTGGAGAATTCCTTTGAAGGTCTCTGTGCACAGTGGTAGCTGCCTTAAATTGTACTCAGGCTTTTACCGGCAGCCACTGCAGTGCCTTTCTGCAGAGGGATACATAATGACTTCCAGGTAACCTTTTGATGATGTGAACAACATCATTTTATACCACATGGAGTTTTTGCAGGCTCTTTTTGTCTGCAGCTATAAGAAGGGTATTGCAGTAATCAAGCCTGGACAAAATGACAGCTCGTGCTAGGGTTACACAGTTGTTTTCGGAGAGAAAAGGACAAATGTTTTAAAGTAGTCCTAGATAGTTTGAAAAACATTTTTGTTACCTGATTGGGGTGTGCTTCTGCGCTCAAGGACGAGTCAAGTTATGTGCTGAGGGTTTTGACCTTGCCTTACCATCTTGTATGTCGAATAACTGGTAATTAGGTTTCCATTTGGCTCTTTCCTGAGGTGATCTGATGATCAGCAACTCAGTTTTCCTTCCATTGAGGCACATACAATTTTTAGTCATCCATGACTCAATCCTGTTGTAGATGTGTTCTAGGTAGTCATAGTCCCCGGTGATCTCTAGGAACAGCTGGGTGTCATCTGTGCAGTTGATGAAAAAGACCTTTGTTTCCTCTAAAAGGCTACAGTACCAGGAACATACAGGCTCCATGAGGCACACTGCAGTTTGTTGGGGCTTGAGGGAGGATGCATCCCCCCAGCAGACTCTGGACAACCATCCAGTCAGGAAGGATTTGACACATTTGGATGTTTCATCTGTACAGTGGCCAACATCTCTCAGGGTATTGAGGGGGCCCTCGTGGTCCAGGAGGTCAAATGCTGCAGATAGGTCTAATAGGACCTTTAGTCACGTTTTTCCCTTATCCACATTTTCCAGCATATGAGGCTGGAGATCTATCAGGGCAGTCTCTGTTCTGTGGGAAGGTCTAAAACCCGACACAATGATTATTTCCACAAAATCCTGGAGTTGTGCAGTGTCTACCTTATCCATCATTTTTGAAAAGAAGTTACAGTTACTTATGGGCCTTAGATTATTGGTATCATTAGGATCTAGCCCTGAGCTTTTAGTAGGGAGTTAAATGTGACATTCTGAATACTTTCAGGGAAGAGGCATTGACAACTCTAACCAAAAAGGGGCAAAGGTGTCCTTGTTGTCTAGGATAATTTTGGGTGGTATGAGTTCTTGCTCTCATTTTCTCTCTCCTCTAAAGGTGTTTTATTGAATGTACTGTAAACAAGTGTTAATATTATATATTGTAAACCATGTGTGCATAAACCTTAGTAATTGTGTGGATGATAAAGTTTTGTGACTAGGAACTGTTGACAAACGAGGAGAGACAGGTGTTTTAGGGCCAGGTGCTTTTTGTTGGTTATATGAGTCATTGGTTTATTAGTGTGTAGTGAGCATTGTTGTATTTGTGTTTTATGAGTAAGGTTAGAGCGTGTGGTACTATGGATACTCCATTGGAGCATATGTGTAAGCACTTCCAAAATACAGAGAAAACGTTTTAAAAATATCACAATGAATGGGTTCAGGGTACTGTGGGTAAGCTGTTTAAACCATGGCCCGAAGATGGCATGCACATGAAAGAGAAAAATTACTGCAAGCTCATGTCTAGAAACAATGATTAAGAAGGAAAAAGAATGCAGGAGGGGGATTCAACGCTATGTGACTGTCTAACCCTTGATGGAAGAACACCCTGTCACCATTTAGCAGCATAGCAAAGTGGAAGATGACACGGGCATCACAGCTATAAAATTAAAAGAGAAATTAAAAACAATATGGCCTATTCTAAACACAGGGACATGCATTCTACCAGAACCCCGATTTGCTCTCAAAAGGCGGAACTCTAATCCACCAACAGGACACTCTGCTTGTGGCCAATGCTCCATGTGTGCCCAGAAAAGGAGAACCACGAACATCGAGATGGACTGGCACACCCCTTGGGTGCAAAAACCATTTACCAACTGCAATAGCAGAGGCGTTATTTACATGATCACTTGCCCATGTGGATTAAGATACATAGGAATGACAGCCCGAGCAGTAGAAACTAGGATGATTGAACATCAGTCCTGTATTAGAACAGGCAAAGTAACAGCTCCTCCTGTCTCCCACTTTGTAGCTGAGGGGCACACAGCAGACAGTTTCGAATGGACTGTTTTGGAAAAGGTCAAACCACCAACACGAGGGGGCACTATCACAATATTCTGTTCAGGCTTGAACAGAAGTGGATTTTCAAATTAGACACGTGTCAAAAAGGTTCCTAATGAACGTATTCAGTGGCAAGAACTGGCAGTCATACGATGACTGCCCCCCCCCCTTCACAATCGCTTCCATCAAATAACCACTCCAATACCTTCTAGCACTGCTGTGTTTCTCTCAGTGAGCTTCTCAACATCCGAGCAGAGCCAGCTCCCCAGAACAGGACCTGCACCCCTTTTCCACCAGCAGACAACTCAGTCAATTAAGTATGTGTGGTTGCAACACAGACGACACGCTTTGCACACTTTTTTATGTGACTGATCTCCATTTTTGCATCACACTTTTGGCCCGTTCTACTGACACCTATATTGTTGGTCCGGCATTCTGTCACATTACAGCGCCTTCCATGGATTCCAGTTACGCTGGGCACCAAACATTTTTGTTGGTTTTTCACTGTTTCTCTTTTTCTCTAATCTTTCTATACCACCATTCATTTTCTGTTATTATATATATTTTTTTTGTGACAAGGTTGGTGCTTCCCACAGGCATTCTGGTAGCTCCATGGACACGCGATCTGCAATCTGCAGGCCATCGTGTGTTAAAATAAACATCTTTGTTTATATTTTCCACCTCCCTTCGCCCCCTCAAACTCTCTGTGCATCTAGCTGGCACTCGATCGTGTGCTCTTTTGTCAGTTATCACACGTCACACTGACGTGGCCCAGTGTGATTGGGCCACGCGGGTAACTCAGCCTCCAGCATCGTACAATCAGAAAGTCTTGTTCCTGGTGCGGGCTCCCACAGAGGAGCTCCATTTACCTTTGCGCTTTATGGATGGTTGCCGCCTTTCTTCCACACACGCTTGCTAGCAGGTAAGACACTATATTATGCTTGTACAGATGCGCAGTGGTGCGCTACTGCTGTGCTGATATGGAACTACACCTGTTCCATATTCACTGCCATAGCAATGATCAACAGCTCCACTTGGGCTGCTCTCCCCTTTTTTAAGGGCAAGGCATTTGCAACTAGCCCTCGTTTGTACCTGAGCATTCCGACTGACTGGCTCCATAGCTACAAGACACTCAGGTGGGACTTTTTGGCATTTGCCATTAGGTTGGGTCCGCATGAGCAAAAGTTTAATTTTCATTTAATCCCTTCACCCTTCCTTCCTCACCTACACTCTCTCCCTCCCACCACCTCCCTCTCAATTAGGAGTGTTAGAAGCTGCTGTTTTGCTACACAGCCAGTAGTCATGCATATTGCTATGCTTCGCTCGTTGATTTTTTACACTTATAAATGCTTCCGCCTGATCTCTGATGAGTAACATAGTTGTATGTTACATCTTGAGATAGCAACTGGGTTTACTTATACCTTGCTTTGGTCTATTAGCTTGTATCTCCACTACAGGAGACGGAGCAGCCTATCCACACCGTGCCCCCTTCCTTGTGCATGTTTGGAAGACAGACTCACCACATGATTAATTAGATGGTCCTGACGAAGATGGTTTGAATTCCCCTACTCCATCGAAACAGGTCAATCCTACTGGTCATGGGTGTTTTCATGGCCATTCGTTGATATCCCCAACAATAAGGGGTGATATTCTATAAGTAATGCAACACCAGTTCATCACTCACAAGCTGTGAGCTTTTTATGGCACTTTACACATATGGGCACTAATGTACTAAATTATCTGCCCTTTTTAGATGTTAACAAAATCCACTACTCCATCATGAGGTCAAACTAAATTTCCTTAGAGTGAATAAAACACGGATAGAAAATCCCATGGTTATTTCATTGCTCATGTAAACTATCATAGCTATGTTGGACAGTGATCTGATAATTAGTCCTGCTGCACCAGAAACATTGGAGTTGGATGTGTTTGGTTTTGTGTTGGTTGGTCTCATTTTTAGATTTTTTTGTCCAGAAGCAGTAATGCAGGTTGGGGCATCCATACTTTTGGTAGATTGAGGGACAGTTTCTCTTTACCCTATCCCTATTAGATATGCGTTGCACCACACGCTGCCTAGTGATAGGCACCCCTGTGTAGGAACAATTTGTTCTTCCAACAAGGGTTAGACAGTCACATAGTGTTGGTTCCCCCTCCTGCATTCCTTTTCCTTCTTAATCATTGTTTCTAAACATGAGCTTGCAGTAATTATTCTCCTAAGAATCGTTTGCATTGTGATACAACATTGCTGACATAATGGTTATGGAATGAAAGTTTTCCTATCTCTCACTATCTTACCCTGATGTTTCATAATGCACAAGAAAGATGCATTAGAACACATACACATGCATTTGCTGTCAATGTATAAAGGTAAACAGTTGAAAAATAGACAGAGCAAACTTGATTTGAGGACAATGTCAGTAGAGGGGAGGACAGAGGGACCAACAGATGGTGAAAGGGAAATGGGAGGATTGCCAAGGAAGAGATGGAGTTTTCAGAGAGGTTGAGAGGGTGGATATGGGGTCATGAGACCCAGATTCAGGGGACAGTGTTGGTTCTGTGAGAGGATAGGTCATTTTTCATGAGAATGCAGAAATAGACCAAACATGCCCTACCACACTAATACCCCAGGGGGAGGAAGAATAGCTCAGGGGCAAGGCGTTTGTCCCTGAGAATGGTAGAGTGGGATCCATTTACATTCATAGTCAAGACACCGCCCCCCCCCCCCTTATGGGTACTACCCTCTGCAGCTTGCCTTATGATACACTAACCCCAAGTTCAAACACCAAACTTAAGACACAAAGGAATCGTTAAGGAAACCCCAGGACAACACCAGAAATCCATTAACTTTAGAAATTGAGAGTTAGGCTCACCACCAATTAGAAGCAGCATTACATAAGGCAGAGGAGCAGCTAGCAAAATCAGCACATGTGAAAGGGATGGGGCAGTGTGCACCAATTGGCACAAACTAATGAGGGCAGGACAGATTAATTTTTAGATTGATAGTAAAGCTATTGAAGACCCTCAGATAGCCACAAAAGTGTTAACACCCAATTTATAGAAGGCTACAGGGGGGCCACAATATATGGACAGGCACAACCACAGTATAGTCTATGACTCAGTATATACAGATGGAGAGGTAGAGGACAATGATGATGGGTGGGAGACAGAGGACCCGGAAAAAGTAAAACCATGGGCCCACAGGCCCAGACTGCGGCTCAGTCGAATGGCCCTCACAAAGGGTAAGAAGTGAGGGAAAGAGCTGCAGCATAAAACAACGAGGATCACAGTACCTGATGCTGCAGAAGGGACCAGGACGATCTCAATATGTGCCTTGGCCACACATGGACTAGGATAGCTTAATGTGCACCTTGCCCTCCCTCACTACAGGAGATGGCAAGTGGATCTATGAGCTTGAAAAACACACAGCAGGAATCACTTTAGCTGATGGACACATGAACAGTTTGCCTCTCTATTGGTAGATCAGGCATATGCAATATGGAAAAGGGCAGGGTATAGGGGAATAGCATTGAGTGATACTGGCCACAAAGGCGCCTTGCTTAATAACTGTCTAACACAAGTATGGAAAGTTTTGGGGAACATGTACCCAGACAGACCAAACATAAACTCCATCAATGCGACACACAAATAAGGTAAATGAGGACCCTACACTCTATATTCAGCAGATACAGGAGATGTGGTGGTTAGAAACAGGAGAGGGATAGGACCAAAATATTGCCATTTTCTATCATATGTTACACAATAGTCTCCATTCAAAAGTACAAGCAGATTTGAACAAGGTGGTTGGGATCGAAGCAAAGAGATGGCCCAATATACAGACACACACAAAACATTATTGCAAACAGAAACAGGAGAATGATACGGATAAGATGGAGCAAGCCCAGATGGAAGAGGCAAAGCTGGTGCTGAAGATAGCATGGAAGGGGTAGTAAGACCAAGTGCTGTGGAGGGGCTAGCTGAACATAGCATTCTGAAGGGGAGCACAGAGGGACTGACAGATGGTGAAGGGGAAATGGGAGGATTGCCAAGGTGTAGATGGAGTTTTCAGAGAGGTTGAGGGGATGGATTTGGGGCCAAGAGACCCAGATTCAGGGGACAGTGTTGGTTGTGTGAGAGAATAGGTCATTTTTCATGAGAATGAAGACATATAGCAAACATGCCCTAACACACTAACAGCCCAGGGGGAGGTAGGATAGCTCAGGTACAAGGCATTTGTCTTGGAAGAAAGACAACGCCATACAACATAGGTTTCAATCCCGATTCCGTGCTTAGAAACCACTCGCTGTTATTAAGCGGGTTATAAATGAACAATAAAATAAATAAAATCATCCCAACGTTTTCCAACATCCCAATGATTTCAGCCCAGGTTTTCCCCATACACCACAGGTTCGGTGCAATAACAACCAATGCAGTACCCAGTACCAACACTTATCCAGCCACATATAAAGCAGCTACCTGTTTAACTGTGGGATAAGAACCCCTTACCACAGGGCACAGTAACACACTGTACAAATGCAAGTGTGTTAGGGAGCAATCCTTTCCCACTCCCAGCTACAAATGCCAATTCATAATAGGACAGCCCACCAATGGAGAACTCTAACGTGCCCAGTACTATCATTAACTACTGTGAGGAGTCAGAAATAAAAGTCGGACACAAAGTTGTCATTTTGACTTTTATTAAATGAATTGGGTGGGAAGAAATGCCTGTCTATCCTTGCACTAAGCGGAGTTTCCTACTTATAACCAAAAACTTGGTGTCAAGATGTCAGAAATCAAAAGCTGTCCTTGCATCCAAACACTTTAATTCTGACTCTCACAGTATAAACACTATAATAAACTGAAAACATAAATGTCTTTAACCTGATGTTTGAAAAAGTGTTCATAAAAGAAATAGCACAGCTCCCAAGTAAATGTTCACCAAGATGAAAAGGGTTTAGTTCCAGAGGGGGGGTGGCTCCCTTTGCCTGGATTCTGCAATGGCATCTCAATGTCTCTTGGACAAACAGTTCTTTGTGTTTTTTCTTGGCCCACAACATTCTTTTACAAAAAGTGCTTTCTTTGACAAAAGCTTATTATTAGTTCAACACATATTGCTTTGTAGGTTTTTTTTCTCATAAGTTTGCAATTTGCCCGGTGTGCTCTCCTGCCAGGACTGTCTGTTTCTTGTACTCACAACTGCCTGGTGTACTCTCCTGCCAGGACTTGTTATATACTTGTACCTCACTGGTATACTCTCCTGCCAGGGTATCTTGTGAACTTGCAACCTCCTGGAGTACTCGTGTGCCAGGATTCCTCTTGCACGCACAATTGTCTGGTGTATATATTCCAGGAATTCTCTTCATTAGCAAGTAGCATATACCCTTCTTGGCTTGGTATATCTACTTTCTCCCAGTTATCCGTTCCACACAATATCATTCACTTGTTATGTGGGCTTCAGGTTGGCATTCTGCCCTTTTTCCTTTTAAAATCAATTCTTGTAGTATTTCACTTTCTGTAACTTTCATCAATAAGGCTTGAAGTAAATTTGCTTTCTGTATCTTTATAACATTCACAATCTCTTTGGCGCAGTCGGCCTACAATCCCCACTCTGCATTTGCAGACTCACCAGCTATGTGTGTCATCTTCGGTTGAACTTGCATTTGTGTGGCATTCCTCTGCCGCTTACTCCAAGGTCTGGGTGGCTCTGACATTCTTCTGGCTTCCTCTGTGGCTCTGCTCCTGCACATTGGCTTCTCTCTGGCTCCCGGTAAGCACCACACTGCTTCTCTCGTTGGTTGAACATCCTGGTATCCTCTCGTAGTTCCTAGGGTCTTCTCAAACCGCCTCTCCTGCACCACATCTCGATCCTCTTCTGACAGCTTCTGTGCTCTGCCACACCGGCTCATGCCACCAGCTTCTACACACTGGCTCGCGTTTCCAGCCTTTACATGCCTGTTGGTGTCTCAAGCCTCTGGCTGCTTCTGTTGGAGAAGCCCTGTCTTCTCCTGACCTCCTGTTGCTGGTACGTTGACAATAATTATTTTTTTTTAAATGTTATTGCTTTAATTTGTTACAACATTTTAGCAAATAAAAACAGAAAAAAAGAAGGCACCTGAGAAATCCTACTTCTTCCCGACTGAACGCAATTTTTAAAGGTCCCGCTTACAGGTGTCTTCCACCAGCAACTAGTATGCTTGCTGCGCTTGTTGCTCTGCATTAGTTCCTTTATCCTCCTCGTCTCAGTACTCAGGTGGTTATGGGAGTAAAAATCCATTGGTTTTTTTTTGCTGTTCAGCATCTGAAGACTTCAAATGGTAAATCAGTTCCATAAAAATGGGAATTGAAGCTTGTGCTATTTAGAACAGAAATAGCAAGTTGGTCTGGATAATTTTGGGACAGAGATGATGTATTTTCCCTAAAGGGGGAACATATATATGGCACTAGGCCATTATGGTGTTGGGTATTAAGGGGTCTTCCGCATGGGCAAAAGGGGTACAGCATGTCTCATCCAATGAAGTCAACATCTCCCCGGTAGTTGTCTCCTCCCATGTGATCCTCCCTCACATAGCCACCCCCAAGGTTAGGTACATGGGAGGAGGATACCGCTGGTGAATCTGTGATAACTCCATTGGACTCTTCACACTTCTGGCCCAGGTGAGGAACCCTGAGTGGGAGTTAAGATAGGAGATTAAACATTTTATTTTTTGGTCGACACACGGGCTACCAAGTCCTGTATTAAAGAGGGTAGGTTTCCTTTTTCTGACAGGATAATGAACATACCCCATACCGCCCCATTCCGACCTTGGCGGGGTGGTAAGTCCCCAATCCCCATTTACCCTTCCCCATTCCCATTTTTGCCCCATAGGGCATAATGGGAGTGGGGAAGGCGTTAATTACGCCACCGTAAATTACGGTGGCGTAATTAACTCCATGGTCCCTTAGCGCCATGGATTTTAAGCAGGTGTTAAATCCGCCATGGCGCTAAGGGACCTCGTACTCAGGCGGTAAGGGTCGGCGCTGTTTACGCTGCCGTAAACCCCTTACCGCCTGGGTCGTAATGAGGCCCACAGGGTTTTACTCTGGCTATTGTTTTGGTTCCTTTTACTGAAGACTTTCCCATCACTATAGGCACACAAGAAGTGACAGCACTGCTATGATATTCATGAGACAACCCAGTAAACCTGTTGGGCAAGGATCTCATGAGCAAGCTGAATATGACCATCTCATTCACAGAAGAGGGTATAATATGTACTACACCAGTCACATACAACACTAGGACGGCCACAGTGATACAAGCACTCTCTGGCCGCAGCACCCTGTGTGGTGTACGTCTCCACCAAGATGTGTTCTTCTACGCGGTAACAGTATTGTAAGGGTGGGTGCCCAGCTTTGTGCATCCCTGCAGATTTACTGTTCAGACCGGCTGTCCCCCAGGAAAGAGCACCAGGCACCATCATCACGTTGTATAAAGAAGCAGTGATCACAAAGGCAGATACGATAATCCTGGACATGGATGATATTGAGTGAGGCACAGTTGTATGCATTGACCCAACATGGCAATTGAGAGAGGTGTAACACAGAGGCCAGGGGAGATCGGTTTTAAATGGTAAGATAGTGTCTGATTTAAAGAAGAAGTTTGGTAACATGTCCACAAGACGAACTAACATTCGCCACATGTTTTTTTTCATGCATATCTCAGAATTCAGTGTAACACCTAAAGTTTTTACTGATGTGGTGACTGGAATTTGATTAGCCATAATCGAAAAATAGGAATATTTGACATCAATTTTCTTAAGGTGAGGACTGAATCAAAGATGATGAGCTCGGTCTTGCTGTTATTCAGGGCAAGAGAATTATGGGCCATCCAATTAAGAATTTTTTTATAGATGTTTTTCCGAATTTTAGAATCAATGGGCCTCATTACGAGGTTGGAGGCAGCCATGGTGCTGTTAGCACCATGGCTGCCTCCAAACTCGTTCCGACTCCGCCCTGGTGAATGGAGCAAATACCCGTCCATTCCAAGGTTGGCGGGACCGGTAATTCCCTATTCACCAGGGCCCTTCCCCATTCCCATTGAGCTCGCATAGGGCTCAATGGGAATTGTGAAGGCGCTAATAACGGTACCGCAAATTGCGGTACTGTTATTAGCTCCAGAATCCCTTTGAGGGTCCCGTTGTTAACGCCTGGAAAAACCAGGCGTTAAGGGAGGACCCGCAAAGAGAACTCGTAGTAGGGCAGTAAGGGATTACCGGCACCAGTGCCCTTACCGGTGCAGGTAATCCCTTACCGCCCACCTCGTAATGAGGCCCAATGTCATGAGTGGAAGACAATTCAAAGAGGACCTTGGTATCGTCAGTGTAACTGGCATAATGGAAACCCAGTCCATCAAGAAGATCGAGAAGTGGTCTAGTATAGATATTAAATAGAGTGGGGACAGGTAGGAGCACTTTGGCAGATGGCATGAAGATAGAAAAGGGGAAGCTTCAACTTTCTCAACTGCCACCCTGGATGTTTTAGGGCCTAAAAAAGAGGCTGCCTTCTCTGAGCAATTGATGATGTTCAGTATTATTTCATGTAACAGATCGATAAGATCAAATGCTGCAGAGAGGTCCAGCTCTCACTGTGCTTAGAGAGGCATCAGCTTCACCTCACTGATAATCCCCAACAAGGGTGAAACACGTGTATGGGGTTGCTGGTGGTACTCTCGTTCAGGTTGAAATTGCCATTGCATTTCAGTGCTGGACTGCCTCTGGGCAGGACAAAGACTGATATGCAAATGGATATTTCCCATCTGTGAAAGGCACAGTGAGAAAAAGCAGTGGCTGCAAACTCTCAAGTGTTTAATAACCACTGAACAGGTTATCAAGCCTTGTTCTATCGAGAGAGGGGCGCCCGCTACCTTTGCAAACCAAATTTCAAGGAACCTGGGATTGGTAACCCTAGGTCTCCTGGGGGCAACCAGACGTGGTCTCCCTCTCACTGTGCTTAGAGAGGCATCAGCTTCACCTCACTCATGATCCCCAACAAGGGTGAAACACGTGTATGGGGTTGCTGGTGGTACTCTCGTTCAGGTTGGAATTGCCATTGCATTTCGGTGCTGGACTGCCTCTGGGCAGGACAAAGACTGATATGCAAATGGATATTTCCCATCTGTGAAAGGCACAGTGAGAAAAAGCAGTGGCTGCGAACTCTCAAGTGGTTAATAACCACTGAACAGGTTATCAAGCCTTGTTCTATCGAGAGAGGGGTGCCCGCTACCTTTGCAAACCAAATTTCAAGGAACCTGGGATTGGTAACCCTAGGTCTCCTGGAGGCAACCAGACGTGGTCTCCCTCTCACTGTGCTTAGAGAGGCATCAGCTTCACCTCACTGATGATCCCCAACAAGGGTGAAACACGTGTATGGGGTTGCTGGTGGTACTCTCGTTCAGGTTAGAATTGCCATTGCATTTCGGTGCTGGACTGCCTCTGGGCAGGACACAGACTGATATGCAAATGGATATTTGCCATCTGTGAAAGGCACAGTGAGAAAAAGCAGTGGCTGCAAACTCTCAAGTGGTTAATAACCACTGAACAGGTTATCAAGCCTTGTTCTATCGAGAGAGGGGCGCCCGCTACCTTTGCAAACCAAATTTCAAGGAACCTGGGATTGGTAACCCTAGGTCTCCTGGGGGCAACCAGACGTGGTCTCCCTCTCACTGTGCTTAGAGAGGCATCAGCTTCACCTCACTGATGATCCCCAACAAGGGTAAAACACGTGTATGGGTTGCTGATGGTACTCTCGTTCAGGTTGGAATTGCCATTCCATTTCGGTGCTGGACTGCCTCTGGGCAGGACAAAGACTGATATGCAAATGGATATTTCCCATCTGTGAAAGGCACAGTGAGAAAAAGCAGTGGCTGCAAACTCTCAAGTGGTTAATAACCACTGAACAGGTTATCAAGCCTTGTTCTATCGAGAGAGGGGCGCCCGCTACCTTTGCAAACCAAATTTCAAGGAACCTGGGATTGGTAACCCTAGGTCTCCTGAGGGCAACCAGACGTGGTCTCCCTCTCACTGTGCTTAGAGAGGCATCAGCTTCACCTCACTGATGATCCCCAACAAGGGTGAAACACGTGTATGGGGTTGCTGGTGGTACTCTCGTTCAGGTTGGAATTGCCATTGCATTTCGGTGCTGGAAAGCCTCTGGGCAGGACAAAGACTGATATGCAAATGGATATTTCCCATCTGTGAAAGGCACAGTGAGAAGAAGCAGTGGCTGCGAACTCTCAAGTGGTTAATAACCACTGAACAGGTTATCAAGCCTTGTTCTATCGAGAGAGGGGCGCTCACTACCTTTGCAAACCAAATTTCAAGGAACCTGCGATTGGTAAGCCTAGTTCTCCTGGGGGCAACCAGACGTGGTCTCCCTCTCACTGTGCTTAGAGAGGCATCAGCTTCACCTCACTGATGATCCCCAACAAGGGTGAAACACATGTATGGGGTTGCTGGTGGTACTCTCGTTCAGGTTGGAATTGCCATTGCATTTCGGTGCTGGACCCCCTCTGGGCAGGACAAAGATTGATATGCAAATGGATATTTCCCAGCTGTGAAAGGCACAGTGAGAAAAAGCAGTGGCTGCGAACTCTCATGTGGTTAATAACCACTGAACAGGTTATCAAGCCTTGTTCTATCGAGAGAGGGGCGCCCGCTACCTTTGCAAACCAAATTTCAAGGAACCTGGGATTGGTAACCCTAGGTCTCCTGGGGGCAACCAGACGTGGTCTCCCTCTCACTCTGCTTAGAGAGGTATCAGCTTCACCTCACTCATGATCCCCAACAAGGGTGAAACACGTGTATGGGGTTGCTGGTGGTACTCTCGTTCAGGTTGGAATTGCCATTGCATTTCGGTGCTGGACTGCCTCTGGGCAGGACAAAGACTGATATGCAAATGGATATTTCCCATCTGTGAAAGGCACAGTGAGAAAAAGCAGTGGCTGCGAACTCTCAAGTGGTAAATAACCACTGAACAGGTTATCAAGCCTTGTTCTATCGAGAGAGGGGCACCCGCTACCTTTACAGTCCAGCAACATAAGTAGAGCAGGGGGGCCTTTTTCCATGATACATGAGATTGTGAAAAGAGAAACAGAATATCAAGTCTGATTACCCCAAAAGGAAATACACCAAATACAGGTTTCAAAGGAACATACAAAGTACTTTATTCTCTATCAAATACAATTACAAAAACAGTGCAAAGTTAGATAGCTATCGGCCCTCAGTACAACACAACGAACTCCAGCGTGTTTCAGTGTGTTCAGTGAGAGACTGTCCATTAGAATGCATTTGCTTTTTGTACATTTTGTGAGCGCTAGGGCCAACCCCTCTTTGGGTTAACATTCTACTTTATTTGTCATCAATTCTAGGGTTCGTTGCCGTGTCTAAAATAACCGCTTCTAACTGGTTCGTTCTTTATTACATGTAACAATAAGCTTATGCATTAACTGTGTATTCTAAGTTTCGTATTGCAGGTCTTCTTAAACATTTATAGAATATAGTAAAACAGATGTTCTTTGTCCAATGTGTAAATACATTATCATAATACATACTCGTGGATTGGTTTCATTTCGCGAGTAATCCTTTTACACATAGGTCAACGTAGGACGAGGTCTCAGTTCATGACCTCAACAAGTAGCCTGCAGGCAGATTACACATTAGCGTTGTACAGAGGTCAAGACGGCCATGTTGTATTTTACAATGACATTGTCCACCATTTTAACTCACAGGGTGACTTTTCCACATAAATCCTAAAATGGCGGTTTGACCTACAGTGCAAAGTCAGATAGCTATCAGCCCTCAGTACAACACAACGAACTCCAGCGTGGTTCAGTGTGTTCAGTGAGAGACTGTAAATTAGAATGCATTCACTTTTTATACATTTTGTGAGCGCTAGGGCCAACCCCTCTTTGGGTTAATATTCTACTTTATATGTCACCGGTTCTAGGGTCCGTTGCCGTGTCTAAAATAACTGCTTCTAACTGGTTTGTTCTTTATTACATATAACAATAAGCGTATGCATTAACTGTGTTTTCTAAGTTTCGTATTGCAGGTCTTCTTAAACATTTATAGAATATAGTAAAACAGATGTTCTTTGTCCAATGTGTAAATACATTATCATAATACATACTCTTGGATTGGTTTCATTTCGCGAGTAATCCTTTTACACATAGGTCAACGTAGGACGAGGTCTCAGTTCATGACCTCAACAAGTAGCCTGCAGGCAGATTACACATTAGCGATGTACAGAGGTCAGATGGCCATGTTGTATTTTACAATGACATCGTCCACCATTTTAGCTCACAGGGTGACTTTTCCACATAAATCCTAAAATGGCGGTTTGACCTAAAATGGCGGCCTACATAGATTAAAGGTCAGGACCTTGTAACACAGATCTCGCAAATGACTTTCGAGCAGCTTGGCATAGGCCAATATTAATATATTTATTACAATCGGAGACACGATATACATTTTATTCCGACAAGATATTGGATTTAATATTAAGTAGAGCAGTTTCCGTCCCATGTTGTGCCCAAAACTTGACTGATGGATACCCAGAAGTTTAATCTCCTCTACATATTTCTGTAATTGCAAGTATGCTACTTTATCAATAATCTTCATTAGATAAGGTACATTAGTGAGAGGCTGGTAGTTTTTGGCTATGTCACAATCCAGTGTGTTCTTTTTCAATAAGGGGGTAATCCAAGCGTTCTTCAAGGAAGCTGTCACACTGCCTTATGAAAAGGACATTTTAATCATCCTAGTGATCCATGGGAGGAGGGTATCCAGGGAACCTTTCAAGATGTTCTTAGGACAGGAGTCTCCTGCATAGGTGGTTGACTTAAGGCATCTGATGTCATCACCTTCCTCTCCTCTATCTCTATCTCTATCTCTATCTCTATCTCTATCTCTATCTCTGTCTCTATCTCTACCTGTGGTGTTCCCAGGGATCTAACCTCTCTCCCTGTCTGTTCAACCAATACCTGGCACTTCTTGCCCACTGCATTGCCGCTCTCTGCCCCTTATTTTAGTGCTATGCTGACGACACTCAGCTCATATTCAGGCTCCCTTCCGCCTCCTTTCTCCTTCTTCCATCTCTGTCTGTCCAATATCCAGGAGTGGTGTGCCACCAATGATTTCTGCCTTAATGCCAGTAAGATTGAGATTCTCTTCATCGGCACACCTGCTCCCTCCTTTCCTGTCTCTCTCTGGCCAGCCTCTCTTGGCCCTATTCCTTCTCCCACCTGTGAGGCTAACAACCTCTGGGTAATCTTCGACTCCACTCTCTCCTTCTCTCCTCACATCTCTGATGTCTCTAAGAAGTCACACTACCAGCTACACCTTTTCAGAGGTATTCTTCCTTTATTCTCCTTCCCCCAGAAGCTCACTGTCTCCAGAGCTCTGGTTCTCTCTAGGCTGGACTACTGCAACAGCCTCTTTCTAAATCTGCCTGCTTCTACTCTCTGCCTTCTGCAACTCATCCAGAATAGGACTGCAGGACTTGTTCTTGGCCTCAAGCCCTGGGATCATATCTGTTCAGGACTGAAATCTCTGCACTGGCTCCCAGTGGCTGCGAGCATTAAGTTGAAAACCCTCTGTATTGTCCACAAGGCCTTCTGTGGTCTGGGGACTCAATGCCTCCAACTCTATCTTCCTAAATATCTTCCATCTCAAGCTCTTCGCTCATCTGCCTCCAACTCCCTCGGGGTCAGTCACTTCTACAAGAAACAAGTTGGGATAGATCCTTTTCTTCAGCTGGGGCCTCCCTCTGGAACAGCCTCTCTGCCTCCCTGAAACTTGAGGAGAAAATCTCCAGGTTCCGGAAGCACCTCAAGACTTTCCTCTTTGCTTCTGCTTTCTCTCCTCCTCTCCCCTGCTGAACTCTTGACTGAAACTGCACTGGTCACCTGGCTACCCTCTGATCTCAAGCCCAGATGCCCTCCCCTGCCAGCTGCATACCTGCACTGCCTCCTGGACAACCCATGCACTTGGGGGCTGTTTCTGTATCCCTACAGTCCCCACCAGCTCTTGCCATGTGATGTCTGCACTTACCCCTGCACTTGCCACTTGCTGGCTGCACTTTTACCTATTGTTTTATTTATTTTATTTATTCTTACTGTTGATCCCATGCCCCCTTTCGCCCCTGCACTTAGCCTTTCCCACCTCCCCTGCACTTATGCGATCTCTGTGTCACCTGGCCTAGTAAGATCATTGTCTTTGTGTTTCCTCTGTTCCCCCTCGCTCCTTGAAACACTTGTGTATAGGCGTGTTATAAATGCCATATAATATCATATCATGATCCTCAGTTGCAGTGCAACATTGAAATTCGAATCTGGGCATAGGTTTCCTGGCAAGATCTTTAATACCGGTGCGCAGTGCAGATGTTTTTTCATTGGTAGCTAAATGAAGGCAGTAATTGGCAATATTGAATTGATGACTGAAGGTTTTTGCCAGAAATTCATCTTGAATACTCTGACACCAGATTGTAGCTTTGATAACCGGAGGTAAAGAAGATGAGTCATGTTCAAATTTTTTGAGAATTTTAAACAGTTCATTAGGTGAGGAATTAGCTTTTTCAATTTGATGGTTATAATTTGTAGCCTTAGCTTCGATAATGGCATTGTTATAAGCATGGGCAGCCACTTTATATTTGTTGAGGGTGGAGGCATCAGGATTTTTTCTGCCATTCATGTTCGAGAGCCCTTTTTATTTTTCTGGCTTCAGTGATATTATCTGAGAACTTGGATTTCTTTATAGTCTCTGTTTTCAATGTCTTAATTTTTTCAGGAACCAGACTATCAATAGATAGATACCTTAATGGCTCCAGAAAGATGATCTACCAAATCGGTGGTGTTATCAAAGGATTCTCTGGTGTTTAGTTTAATTGACACCAATGCAGGAAACTCAGCAGGTTATATGTTTTTAAGATTCCAACATGTTATCTTAATACTAGGATTGCTGTCCAATCTTAAAGGGGCCGTAGGTGGTATACACTCAAGATTAATTAAACAATGATTGGACCAAAGGCAAGGTTGAGAGTGGATATTGCTGTTATATAGATTTTGAGTCAGGATTCAATCAAGGGTCCGACCACAGTGGTTGGTAAGTGTTTTAACCAGCTGAGAAATGTCAAGGACTTCCATTGCCGACAGTAGAGATCCAGCATTAGTATGACTAGGGTCATTGGCCCATAGATTAAAATCACCCAGTAAATGGAGTATTAGGTTTTGTAATGCTGTTCACCTAGGCAAGCAATTGTTCCTCAATAAGAGGTAAGATCTGGGAGGGCTGATGTACGACCAGCTCCCCTCCCCATCACTGGTGGGGTCCCACAGCAAATCATTTCCATTGTTGGCACTGCTTAAACACCCAGCACCCAGTATTTACATCATACTGTCCAAACAGACCCACAATACACATGCTGTATTCTGTTTGCATGCAAACTCTTTTAAGTTATTCAAACAGTATGAGGTTATCAATTCAGTACTTAACGGTTTGGATCATTAAAAGTTCTGGGAGTTCAGGTTAGGCATCCAGACAGACAAAGGGCCTCATTACAGGTTGTGCGGTAAAAATCTCAAATTACCGACATGGCGCTCTTAACGTGTCCACCCTCGCAAGAGGGCGCTAATAGCGTACCATTATGAGTACGCGGACACAAGCATAGCGCCATGCTGGTAATGACCCTACCGCCATGCCGCTAAAGACCCCAAAAAGTCACTTACCGCCCTTGACGAAAGTGCAGATAGCACCTCCGACCTCACGCTGCATGCAAATAGTGGTCACCGCTATTAGCGGTGACCGTTAAATTGCAGAACCGGAAATAGCGTCATCGCATAGGAACGGGAAAGAGCACGGCGGCCATCTTTAAAAACACAATCCATTGCCATCCTCTGCCCCCTGGACCTGTTTGGAGTATCTTGCAGTTGCAAATCATCAGGGACACCCTCAACATGCCCAAAGCATTGAAAAAAAACACTGACCGGCAGCGGAACGAAAAATTCACCTCAGAGGAGCTAATCATGCTGACCCAGACCCTGGCTGACAATGCCGCGGTTGTCTTTGCCAACGACATGCGGCGGGAGACACTTATTAAAAAAAAGCAATCTGGGATGATGTTGCAGTGAAAGTTAGTGCAGTGGGCACCACCACTCGCAATGTGCGTGAGTGCAGGAAAAGGTGGGACGACCTCAGACTCCAGGTGAGAAGCATCCTTGCCGAAAACCACAGAATAGCCACTGCAGGTGGATCGGGTTCACCCATCAAACTAAAGGAATGGGAGGAGACCTGAGCGAACCTAAACAGAGTGGAATCCATTGAGGGAGTCAGCACTATGGAGCATGGCGTGGCAACCACTTCAGATGGAGGTGAGTGTACACATGACAGGATGCTATGTGAATGTACTGGTCCCCCCAAATGTGACCCCAGAATCATCTCATGGATGGACAAACATCCACACATGCATCCATCCCTGCCCATGTCAGTGTCAGACCCAAACACACACAAGTGCACACATCACCAGAGACAAGTGCCAAACACAACCATGCATGGATGAGGCACTGAACTGACACATCACCTCCATCCCCAACAATGAAGTCCCAATGGCCACAACTGCATTATTGATGTATTCTGCATAAGGTACATAGAAACATAACCAATGCCATCCCTGACAGGCTCTCATACAGACAGTGAGGATGCCGGAAATGCATCCCAGGCACCCCCTGTAAGTATGAGAACAATGGCACAGGACTCTGAGGACACCCCCACGACATCAAGGGGCAAGGGGGGAAGGTTCCACCTGATGAGTGTCAAGCATCGGAGGAGTGCCACTGCCAGACCACCAACTCCAGCCCCACCACCGTAGGTGAACCCACAACCACCAATCCCAGTGACAGAGGGCCCACAATCAGCTGCGTCAAGCTCCGCAGGAGAGGCAGCAGCTACTGCCCCACTATCTGATGTTGAGGACACAACAGATGTCACAATGGAGATGCACCCCCCAACCCCCCCTGGAACCCCGGAGCCATCACCACTCCAGACACCTGGGTCTGATGCCACTGGCGAGGACAACATTCTAGGTTCTATGACCCCCACGGTGGCTTCACCTGCTGACATGGATGCATCAGAGGGCACAGTAGCCACTCCACCAGCATCCAGCACTGCCCTCAACCTGGCCACCATCAGCCAGCAGCAACAGGAATTAACTGTGCTGGTTGGCCAGCATGTGGAGGAGGCTGCCCATCTCAGGGAGGAGATTGTGGAGAAAGCAAGGCACTCAAGGGAGGGGATGGAGGCCTGTACATACAGGCTGTGTGAGGAGATAGGCAGACTTAGGGAGGTCCTCACTCGAATAGCGGACACAATGGACCGCCACTTCACACCACCAGGACAGTCAGCCACATCGTCATCCGCCGGTTCAACGCAGACAAGCCCCCTCCACCAATAGGGAGTTTATGGCGAAGCTTCTGCGTGCATGGCTGGACGGAAACATAGTGGCAGACACATGAGGAACTGTTGTGGGGGGTGGGGGAAAGGGTGTTATGGGTCTGTTGTGGGGGCTATGGGAAAGGGTGTCATGGGTCTGTTGTGGGGGATGGGGAAAGGGTGTTATGGGTCTGTTGTGGGGGGTGGGTGGAAGGGTGTTATGGGTCTGATGTGGGGGGTGGGTGGAAGGGTGTTATGGGTCTTTTGTGGGGGGTGGGTGGAAGGGCTGTGGGATGTTTGGGGACATGCACTTTTTCATCTTTCCTTTACTTAATACACTGGTGTCTGATCAAAACACAGGCTTGGACATCTTCATTGTGTTTGTGTACTTTATTGGCAACAGGGTCCATTGTGTGCTTCCAAACATACACCAGTGCATTCATACCCATATCCATGTGACAGTAAAAAAACACGTTACTCAGAATATTTGGTTGATCAGATGTTGTCTCACAGCACATCCCTCCTGACCATCCCCTCTTGCATGTCCTGCATCCCCTTCACCTCCGTCCTCATCACCATCATCATCCTCATCAAGCGCTTCCATTTCAATGTCAGGGGGCAGTGGCACATTCCGTCTGATACACATATTGTGCAGTATGACACATGCCATGGTGATCCTGGCCACCTTCTCATGGCCATACAGGAGAGCGCCACCAGACCTGCTAATGCATCTAAACCGTGTCTTCAAAAGGCCAAAGGTCTGCTCAATCACGTTGCGGGTACGGGAATGTGCACGATTGTATTCCTCTGCCTGTTCTGTGGGTTCAGGGGATAGCCAACATCACCTGTATGGGGGGACGAATTGGGGCCTGTTACTGTTCAGCTCAAGTGCTGCCAGTTCATTTCAGGCTTTTTTAATTTGCATTGTGATTGAAGTGCACAATTAACAGCATACATGCAGACTGTCTGTGTGACTGGAATGTGCAAAGGTAAGGGCGACCCTGCAAGTACACATGCCCCGTCAATGCCTACAACAGTAATTGACATGTCCTGGCTGAAGCCGTGTGTTAGGGGTTCCTTGGTCCTAGGCAGATTTGGTATCACACTGCTGGTGTACTGCCATTCCAACATTGATGTTGCCATGCTGAGAGGCATCACTTGAGTTGTGCTATAAGTGCGTGGTGTAATGCTATGGCTAGGGGTGATCCCTTCGCATGCGTTCAAGGCCACAATGCATTATTGCTGTTGTGCTACGGTCATTTTGTAGGACTATGTTGGTGGCATGTATGAGATTTGTGTATTTTGAGGTATGGAATGTTGTGCAATGTGGATGTGGATGGATGTTTAATTTTTCTAGACCTTGATTGTCATCTATGTTATGTAGCTCACACTTGCATGTCCATTCATCTCTGGTACGTTTTGGGCCTACCCAGATGGATGTTGGCGTACATCTGTATGTGCATTTGTCCAACGGACAACAAGCTACACCCAATCGGAGTATGTATCTCTCTCCCCCCCAATCAAACTGCCATGTGCTTGCCCTGCTACTCACCAAGTAGCCACAAACGTTATCTGGCTTGTCGCTCCATGTAGCGTGGGATAGTTGAGTTACGCAGGACCATGGAATCATGGGTTGATCCAGGAAATCGGGCACAGCAATGAGTGATTATCTTGTTGGCGTCACATACCATTTGGACATTGATGGAGTGGAATTGCTTCCTGTTTCGGTACACTACTTCATTGTGATGTGGGACCACCAATTCCACATGGGTACAGTAGATTGCCCCGATGCAAATTGGGATGCCTGCTAGTGCATAGAAGCCAACTTTGGTGTTTGCAATCTCCTGGGCAGTCCGTGGCATGAATATGTGTTCAGGTGCATGCTTCAGGTGGGCATTGAGTACCTGGGTCAGCGTGCGTGAGAATACTGGTTGTGAGATGCCATGCATCTGCCCCACTGTATGCTGGTAAGTGCCTGTGGCCAGAAAGTGGAGCACAGTCACCACCTTGAGTAGAGGGGGGATGGCAGTTCGGATGTCTATGAGGCTCACAATGTCATTGTGTATCATGTCTACAATGCTGGTTATGGTATCCCGGTCCAGATGGTACAGGGTGTGTATCTGCTCTGGGGTTAGGTTAAATGGATTGGCTCTGATCCTGGGGATTGGTGGGTGCCTTTGTGGTATGATTAGGTGCCGTGGTGGTGCTTGCTGTGCCTATCTTGCCCTCCTCCTCCTGCGTCTCTTCTGTGCTGCCTGCTGCTGCTACTGCGCTGCGATCATGTCCTCCAGCCCATGTAATGCTGCTAGTATTGGAACAATCTTGGTGTGGAAGGGGTGTGGTGTGCTCCTTTTGTGCTGCCTGAGTCTCCATTGCCTCCACCTGTGCTGATTGTGTCCACCTGTGGCAGGTGGGAACACTGCTCAGTTCTCTTAACGGGTGGTTTGCGATGGCGGTATTGGCGCCATGGCGGTAAGGGGTTTTGGGTGCTTTTCCATGCCGCTATTGGCACGTCCGCCTGGCTTGTGATGATGTGCTAATAGCGGCATGGCATAAATTACGGACTCGAGGGTCGCACGCCCACGGACTGGCCGCTATTAGTGGCACCATACTTAGCGGTGCCGCAAATAGCGGTGAGCCAGGTCGTAATTTGGATGGGGATTTAACGTTACCGGTATTCCATTACCGGTAATGTTAAATCCCTACCACCTACCGTGTAATAAGGCCCAAAGAGACATTATACTTAGTTCAGAACCCCACTGGCAAGTACTCCTATGAAGAAGATATGAAACTGGTCCATACTTGCCATCCTAGCCTTGTCATTTTTAGGTAGGGACTTGTTGAATCAACTCAGTGAGGTGCAGCTTAATTCACTAGCAATAGCAAACAAAGCACTCACATCTGGGCATATACACTTTCATTTAGGGAGACAAACCGAAACCAACATGCACTGTCAAAGCCAACAGCTGCGGCTTTTGATTAGGCAAGGATAGGCATTTGCCAGGTACTGCCAAAAGGGTTTCACCTGGCCATAAATTAGAAACAGCAGGATAACTGTGCGAGTACCTGGGCTTATGATGTCATTAACTTGCAAATGTCTGTGTAATACCTATAAACAAGCCAAAGCTGCTAGCTTTGTGATTGCTTGTTTTAGACAGGACTTCTGTACAAGGAACAGAGGCATTGACAGAGATATTGCTTATAAAACGACTGGCTAAAGGCACACATTAAGAGATGTTTTATCACACCAGGAGCTCATTTACAGATGTAATTAAGTAATTAAACACTCAAAAGAATGCGTTAAGCAAATATTTTTGATATTTTGTGATAAAGCTTGCTAAAAGAGGTCCCAAAGGGTATGGTTTGATTGCGAGGGGCAGGTAGTTAGTAGTAATGCCGTAGGCATTCACATAGCCATGGGTAAATGACAAACACACCCATAGGAAGTGTGCTTCTCCTCATATCTTGTCTCCATCCTAGCTGTGTTCCACTGCAGAAGTTCTGGTTTACACCTAGTACGCAAAATTTAAAAAAAGGATGGATGTAGGTCTCAGAATCAATCGTAACCACTGGCATTGCTCTGGTTAGCCTTCCATACCACTGTCTGAAAATCACCCTTGGCTCTGCCACTTATGTGAGCAGCCCTACCCAAACTGCTAGACTGCTAGACCACAAGGTCTAAAAATGCCTGTGGTTGCTTGTATTCCAGTGTAGAGGGTACATGGCCTAGCAATTGAGAGTGAACTGCACCTTTTGGGGGCAGACCCAAGAGTAATTTGCTAATGGCTTGTCCCCTTCTGTAATGGCACAGAAATACTAAAGAATTATGGCATGGAATGTTGTGCTGAACAGTGAGAGTGGTAATGTTAAATCCTTGCATCTGTCGCTTTTTGCTTTTACTACTCACTCCTCCAGAATTAAATTTTTGTTACTGCCAATCTTATTTTTTCACTTATATTTATGTTGTTGATGCAGCAGAATATATATTTTCAATGTAATTTGTAAGGGCCCTGTGACGAATCTTTAAATAAAGTCCACTCTCCACATGGGGAGCCTTTCCCTGTAATGCTAGAGTGGTGCGGCTGCCAACCAATATTCACACTAGGTGTGGTAACATGCGGGTGGACCTTCCAGGTGAGGGCTCCACTCTTGGGGATGATAATGTATATTCTGGGCCACAGCCACATTATTCCCTAAATAACCCCATCATCCAGCATACCAGTACATCACCAGATAAGCCTTACTGTACTCAGATACTATATTGTAATAATAATAATAATTAGGCACTTATATAGCGCTACTAACCCTCAGGTATCTGAGTGCTGCTTATTATTACCCATGGTTTATGGTGCTCATTTATCAACCTTGGAAGGATGAAAGTCTGAGTTTTGCCCCGCCGGGATTCAAACCTGCGTTAACAAGCCCTGCACGGATGTCAAAGCGAGCGCTCTACTCACTGTGCCACTTGACCGGCTTACGTGTTAAGGTCTAGTAGTACTGGGACAAGGAAGCCCCGAGTAGGCATAGAGATCGCCTGAGTAAAACAGACAAAAGACTCTTGTAATTCTCCAAAGATGAATTCTCCTATAAACATGGAAGGACATACCTTGTTTTCAAACCCAGCTTTGAGAGGCAACATGTGCAGAAGCCAGTGGGAGTTTCAAATGCTGTGGGCAGACCAGAGTCGGAGGAGAGGTCGGATGCCAGCAAAGCGTGGAAGGAGTTCTCCCTGGGTCCAGATGACACAGACCCGAACATGAAGCAGCAGAAAAGTACCAAGCACCTTACCAGAGGGTGGTGCTGCTGCGGTGCTGTGGAAACTGGAGAGAGTAGCCGGTGCATTGGAGAGAAGAACCCCAGTCCCAGGAAATTCCGGTGGCATGCCGAAATTCCAGTCATTTCATGTCAGTTAATCCTAGTGTTCCTTCTGTGACATGTATATCAATTAATGATTAATTCTGGAACATGTATCAGGATGCCTAGTAATTTATCAACTGTGTTCCTTCAATATTTTTTTTCACTAGTTGTCCTCACACCTGTCTAAAAATGACATGCTTATCAGCTCTGCTCTGCTGATTGGTAGAGCCTAACACATCAGCAACAACAGAAAATTGGGGGATGAAGGAAAAACTATGCTTAACTTTTCTAGGTCCTAAACCACTAATTATTATTTATTTAATGTGAGTTAGTCTGAGAAAAACTCAAACTTTACACATATTATACAAAAAAAACAAATAATTATACAATATATTTTACAATTACATAAAGCAAATAGAGCAAATCAATAATTCACATGATACTTAAAAAGAATCCTACATCCACAGGTCGCTTTTTTAACACCACTGCTTTTAAAGAGGGGAGTCCTAATTCTAATCTTATAAGAGCCATCGGCACTCTGGGGGCAGTCCCAATATTCGTCGCCAGAATTTACCTTCAATAACTTGTAACCAAGTCAGATCGAAAGTTAGCAAAGCCTCCAGTCCATAAGTAATCATGGGAATGAACACTTGAACATATAATTGTTGTGTTGCCTACAACGTAAAGCCACCTTTTTTGTGAGTAAAATTGGCCATTGAGGCCGTGACTTGGGCAGCTCTGATGGTGCGTGTTTGCCTGCAGGTTTTGTAATCCCCATATGGTTCAAATTCTACCCCTAGATAACAATAAGAAGGAGCGTAAAGAATAGTAGTATTGCCTACCACAAGATTGACCTGGGTAACTCTTTTATGGGTATATCTCAGTACTTTAGTTTTCTCTAAATTAATGGTCAAACCATTGTTACTGACATATTCCCATAGTGCCATAGCCAACCTTCACAATCCGCCTATGGTGTTGTCTAGTATAACCAGGTAGTCAGCATGGGCTAGAACTGCACAAGGGGATTCTCCAACTTTAGGGGAACAATTTTTCACGGTCGCTAGTACAATTGGTATGTCATAGACATACAAATTAAAGATTAATGGTGCCGTGACGCACCCCTACTTCACTCCCCTGTTCTGCAACACCCATTAGTCAGATGTCCTTCCTGATCTAATTTAAGTCTGACTGAGGTGTTTAGGTGCAAAAGTCTAAGATAATAGAGTAGACTTTCAGGGCAGCCCATATCTTCAAGTTTCGCCCATAGCCGATCTCTAGGGATAGAGTCAAACGCTGCCTTAAAATCAATATATAATGCATAGAGTGGTGGATGCCCCTTAATACTCGCTCTTGTGCGTAGAATGTCCTTAACTATCAGATTATGGGTGGTGGAATAGCCCTGACGGAACCCACTCTGAAATTTACACAGAATGCTAGCTTCATCTACCCACTTCTGAATTTCTCTAAGCAATAATGAAGCAAACAGCTTTCCTGTGATGTCTAACATAGACAGTAACCTGTAATTGTAAGGCTCTAGTCGATTTCACTTTTTAAAAATAGGGATAAGGTTTGCTGTTTGCCAAGTATGAGATATTTTCCCTAGGACCAAGATCTTCTTAAACAAGATAGTAAGCAGGCTAGTCCAAAATTCAGGATGGTTCTTAATGTCGGCATTGGACAATCCATTGGGACCAGGAGCTCTCGAAGCTTTCAGCTCTTTGATTTTACTAAGTATCGACTCATGCGATACATGAAAGCCACCTGTTTCCAAAAATTTTACCCATACTGCTCCACTTATAGGATTGACTAGTTGGCCTTTGCTCTTCGCCCTAGGCTCGCTCAAAAGCACCCAAATGCTACACGAGGGTCTAGAACCAATCGTCTGAACCAATCGTTGGTTTGAGCAGATGTTCTCAGCCTTTTTAATATTCTTAATAGTTATCCTATATCTGTTTTTTGCTTTCCTAGACAATTGATCATATTGCGGCATAGGTAATTTCATAGCCTTCATTCTTCGAAGCTCGGCTCTAAAATCCCTCTTAGCGTCCCTTATTTCTTTATTAAAGGGTTGCATATTGCCTTCTATTCTTAGCATTACCCCCGTGGTGCTAGCAGCGTGTTTACCAGAGAAGGCCAAGATCCAATCTTCGATAGCATTAATGGACATTCTCCAGCATTGGATCTTTCATGGATTCACATGCTTAGAATATTCCCCGTCGTCAGACTGGGACCCCTTGGTACACATATATAGCCTTTTCCTATAGGAAAACTTCCAACACTTTTGTGTCCTATCTACGTCCTTCTAGGACCCGCCTACGCATGGTCCGTAGGCCGTCCCAGTATAAGAGGCCCACCCCCGCGGCTCCCCTTCAGATTTCAACCGTCTTCAAAGTAGTGGGATCTCCTCGCGTTGTCTTACTATTTTGTACAAGGTTGTATACCTGGAGTTGGATTTAGAGAAAATGTCCTCCATGTCAGGAAAAGCGCTGTTCCGTCCATGCGCGACGTGCGGCTTGAAAAAAGTTTACGAGGGGGACGGACATATGGATTGTATATATTGCCTCCACCCTCATCATTCGGCTGATAACTGCGACATATGCAAAGGGTTCTCTCATAAAAGCCCCAAAGACCGGAGTCGACGGCTGGTGGCATGGCTGAATGATGGAGCGGGGGCATACCCCCCTTCGGAGGTAGGCTCCACACAATCGGCGAAAACATCACAGAACCACCGGCAAAGAAATCTCGACCGACGGGAAAACAGTCATCTGGGAGTCACTCAGCTAGAGACTCCTCGTCAAAAAAATCATCTTCATCAAAAAAGCATGAAAAGGAAAGGCAAAAATCCTCCTGGGGCGATCATCATAGATCGACCACGAGTCGCGAGTCGAGTAAAAGCAGGCCAAGTGGGGAAAAGGCGGGACCGCCTAAACCACAAGCTAAGTCACCGTCGTCGACGGCGGTCCAGTCATCGGCCTCCACCCTGCCACTAACGCCGGTGGCATCCACCGTCCCACCGACAACGGCGACGACAACGGCGATGACGATGGCCTCGTCGACTGGGGTTCTACAGGAGGCCTGGAGGCCTGAGGTTTTTGATCCGATCCCCCCGGATACTTTACTGCAAGAACAGGCTGTCTCGCTGTCCTCGGAGGACGAGAGCGAGAGAATAGCTGGCCCAGCAGACCTAGGACTACGAGTGGCTGACAAGTCGTCGACGAGGGGATCCGGTATACCGGGATCTGCCCCTCTTCTCAATCCTCAATCTTTTTTGTCGTTGGAAATTCTGTCCATGCTTCAGTCCTTGCTACAGTCATTGGACCAGAGACTACCTCAGGCAAACCTGCCACAGTCACCCGTGGAAGAGCCGGGCCCGTCCCGTCCACCGACGCACCTATGCACGCCAATCTCAGCACTGGCACAAGAGGAAGGTGAGCTGCCGGATTCGGTTTCTGACAGGGGAGCCATGTCGGATATCTCATCATCCCCCTACAGGGATCCAACCTGGGAGTCAGAGGTGGAGTTGGAAACCCCTAGAAGCCCAGCTCACCCGTCCCCTCCGGACGACATTGCATCATTCCATTCTATGATGGAGAAGGCGTGTAAAGAATTTGGTTTGTCCCAGGAAGAACAGAAAAAGGACTGTTTTTTGTTCGACCACATGGGTAAGAGAAGGAGGTCTGTGTTCTCAATACCAATACTTGACCACGTGTGGAAGGAGGGGTTGCAGACAATGCGTCACCCTTTTTCAGAGCCGGCAGTGAAAGGACGCCTAGAGAAAAAGTTTAAGGCTCCAGAGTCTACCCCCAAGTGTTTATCCTCCCAACCAACGTCAGACTCGGTGGTGTCGGCGGCAGCGGCGAGGAAGGTGAAGGCCCAGCACAAGTGCACGACTCCGCCTGAAAACGAAGCGAGACGCCAGGATGCCTTTGGCAAAAAAGTGCTATCCGTGGGAGCAACCACAGTAAAGGCTGCAAACTCTCTGGCGATTGTAGCCAGATACGACAGAGAGATGTGGCACAGGCTAGCTCCGTTGCTTGATCATCTTCCGGAAGAGCATAGGAAGGCGGCGATGTTACTTGTCCGAGAGAGTGAGGAAGCCTCAAATCACGCAATAAACATTGCGGTGGACCTCGCGGAGTCAGGCTTCAAGCAAGTCAATAATGGGGTCGTATTACGACGACAGTCATGGCTTAAATGTACCTACTTCAGGCCAGAGGTACAATACAAAGTATTGGATATGCCTTTTGAGGGAGACCTTCTATTTGGTGAGAAGGTGGACGAAGCCCTAAAGGGAATGAAAGAGGACTCGGATACGGCACGTTCATTGGGTGCCCTCCAGAGTGGCCGAAGCTACAAGTCTTTTCGTCCCTTTAGAGGGGCTTCAGGTAATTCCAGATTCTCTGCGTCTGAGGACAGATCCTTTGGCAGGTCGGCTTACCCCTCCCAGGGATACAGGCGTGCCTCCCAAACGGCAAACCGGCGCCGTAACTTCCAGACGTCCAGGAAACGACCATCCTATCCGTCGTCGTCGAGAGACAAGCAAAATAAAGACCAGCAGCGACAGACAACACACCGTCCTGGGGGGAAGAGTGTCAGCATATGTCGACGAATGGGAACGAATAACGACGGGTCAATGGGTGCTGGACACTATAATAAACGGACACTCTCTACAATTCAAACACAGCCCTCCGCACATTCCACCTGCGTTCACCGCTCATTCCCATCTAAGGATACTGCAACAAGAGGTAACACTCATGTTAGCAAAGGGCGTGATAGAATTAGTTCCAACATCACAGAGAGGTCAAGGAGTCTACTCAAGATACTGCATCTTAAAAAAAACGAACGGCAAATGGCGTCCCATTTTAGACTTACGCGATTTCAACAAGTCTTTAAAGAGCCTAAAATTCAAAATGCTCACTCTGCAGGAAGTGATCCGCGCCGTTCAAGAAGGGGATTTTCTAGCGTCCCTGGATTTACAGGACGCGTACTTCCATATTCCAATGTGTCGAAAACACAGGAAATTCCTGAGATTTGTAATAGGGCGGACTCATCACCAGTTCACGGTTCTTCCCTTTGGGCTCAAGACCTCCCCCAGAACATTCACGAAATGCTTGGCTCCAGTGGCGGCCTGGCTAAGGAAGCAAGGCCATCATGTATACCCATACCTCGAAGACTGGCTGGTGAGGGGATCCTCCCCAGCGTCGACCAACACAAGTTTACAAGCCACCATGCAGCTTCTACAACAGCTGGGATTCGCCATAAACTTCGAAAAATCCTCTCTGCAGCCATCGAGAACGCTGGTATTCCTGGGGGCACAGTTCGAGACCCAGTTAGGGCTAGTGAAGCCTTCTCTCGACAGAACCTCAAAACTGAATCAGCTGGCGAGCCGACTACGTCAAAACACCAAGCTCTCAGTGAGAAAATACGTTTCGGTCCTAGGGGCCATGGCATCCTGCATCCATCTGGTGGCAAACTGTTACCTATTCATGAGGCCAGTCCAGGAATTCCTCGCGGACCGATGGACGCAGGCCCAAGGATCGTGGTCAGACAAGATAACCATCGACGACGACAAGCTGCTTCGGACCCTTCAGTGGTGGCAGCGTTTCCACAATCTGAACAACAGTGTACCCATACAGGAACCAGAGTTTCAGCGAACCATAGTCACGGATGCGTCCCTAACCGGATGGGGAGCTCACATGGGTGCGCTCCAAACACAAGGTCGCTGGTCTCCAACGGAGTCACTCCTACACATAAACGTGTTGGAGCTCAAAGCAGTACGATGGGCCTTGAAAGCATTCCTACCACACATCAAGAGATCGCAAGTACGAGTACTGACCGACAATACAACGGCCATGTTTTATCTGAGGAAACAAGGAGGGACGCGATGAAGAACTCTTTCCCTAGAGGCCCAGAAAACATGGCATTGGGCATTAAAGCACAAAATTTCCATCGTGGCTCACCACCTTCCGGGAGTGAAGAACTCGCAATCAGACTCCCTCAGCAGAAGCATGGCCCAGATACACGAATGGGAAATGGACACAGTCCAACTGATGAAAGTGTTCGAGAAATGGGGTCACCCCCCTCTGGACGCCTTCGCGACCAAAGACAACAAGAAATGCGAGCAATTCGCAAGCAGATGGCCTCAAGAGGGTTCCATGGGGGAGGCATTCTCCTTCCCATGGACGGACATGTTCCTTTATGCTTTTCTCCCGTTCCCCCTCATACGGAGGACATAGCCACCGTGCAAATTTGATTAGACAGAGAGAAAGAGGAAAGCAATAAATTGAATCTGAAAGACCTGGATACCCAGGCAGAGTTTGATCAGGAGCACCAGAAATCTGGTGCCTTCCAAAGGCAAAGGGACGACCTGGCGGCACAGATGCAGGCTCTTAGTCAGGAAAGGGATACCTTAGGCCAGGAAGTCTGCCACTTAAAAAGGAAAATGGAAGAAAATCACCTGGCCCTCCAGGGACTGGGTGACCTCCAAAAAGAACACTAGAACTTGTTAGAGCACACCAGGAGGGTGGAGGATGCTCTGGCAAGAAAGGAGCAGGCCAGTAGGGAAGGGACTCAGGAGGTAACCCTCCTGCAGCAAAGACTGGCCCAGTACTCCAGAACCAATCAGGAGGCACAGAGAGAAAATGAGGCTCTCTGTCAGCACAATGATAGGCTCCAACAACAGGTAGCGATGCAGGAGAGACTGATAGAGTCTAGTAAGGCCTTAACTGAGGAACTGAAAGCGCAGGCTCTTGCATTGCAACAGGGAGCAGGGGCGGATAGAGACCAGGTTCACTGGGAGAGGGAGACTCCGGAGCATAACCTCAGGAGCCCTAGTACCAGAGGCCTTCATATCTCTCAGTCCCTGGACTCTGCCACCCCCATGTCCCCTCGCGCACATGAGCACCGGGCCACAGGGATGGCAGATTACTATCCAACCAGAAGTATTGGGTTTATAGGCCAGTACCTCCCAGGAATGGAGGGGCGGGCATCCGGGTATGGGCACCCAAGCACAGTGCAATTTAGTGGGGAACCCCAGGAGAGTAGGCCCATTAAGGGCATCCTGAAAACTTCTGCTGCCCAGTTAGGTCAGTGGGGGGGGGTACCCATCAAATCCTGGCAGCAAGGAGGAATCTGAAGACTCCTCTGAACGGCGCAGGACACAGGAGACCAGGTCCCCACATTCTGCCAGCCATTCCCAGGCTCGCAGAATTCGGGAAAACCTGGAAGATCAGACAGGAACCTCTGGGAGCAGTGCCTCTGAGTCAGAGGATGAATGGACCAGGGTTACCCGAACCAAAAAGGCCAATAAGGCAAAAAAGGGCCTTGCTCAAGGACCCATTGAAGCAAATAAAGGCAATAAGGAGTGTCATCACGCCTTATCATAAGAACGCCAAGTATTCCGTTTGGGAACACTTGGAGCTCTATGAGCAAATGATGGAGACTTTCCATTTGAAGGACAGCAGTAGCTCATCCAGTACGTCAAATGGACATTCTCCCCAGAATACTCCACTTCCTTTGCGGGGCTGGAGGACCAAAATCATTTAAGATGGTCCACCTATAAGGCGGCCATCTTGAAACATTTTTCTGTTCACAGAAATCCTCAAGAGGCTCGCAAGGCAGCCTACAATTTGCAATGTGGGGAGGATCAGGCCCCACAAGAGTTTGTGCAAGAATTAAAGCGTGCTTTTGCGCAGACCACCAGAAGGGTGCGCACAGACAGCAAAGAGTTTGTCAATACATTTTTCCATGCTCTCCCTAAATATATAATGACCCAGCTCGTAAGAGATTTTCATGAGAAAAGATCTGTAGACTGGGTCATTGAACAGGCTACCCGTATCTATGAGGTGCAGAAGCCTGTCGAAAATAAAAATAACGCGCCGAAAAACCCCAAAACCAACAGCACCCCTGCTGCTGCCAAGGTGGCAGAGGTAAAGGTTGCCCCCGTTTTAGATTTGGAGATGGGGGGGCCTAAAAACCTGCCTGCACCAAATAATTCATAGCCCAGAAGGCCCTTGGGCCAGTCACAGACAGGGAGTCGAGGAGGTAGTCCCACAAATGGGTTCCCCCGCTCCCCTGACTATGTAAGTCCCCGCTACAAGGGAAACCGACCAATCCTGGGTTATGTGTGGACTCCTCCAGCCCAAGGGGGGGATCCGGCCAAGCACCTAACCCAGGGAACTTCCCTCCCAACTTCCCACAGGAGGGCAAAAATTCTCCAAATCCTGGGCAGAACGTTTTCCCCAGGTATCCACCCAATTTCCAGCCCCAAAATCATCTATCCTTCTTTCCCCAATTCCCTGAGCCCAGACAACCTAATCCGGGAGAGGTGAGGCCAAGGGTGGAGGGGTACCAAAATCTTCCCAACCAGGGGTACTACCAGAGAAGGGATAGCTACCCTTCCCGGGATCAGCCCAGGGGAGAAAATAGAGCCCCGTATCAACCTGAGCGGGTTTCACAACTTGAGCGCCAGGTCCAAAATATGGCACGGGATCTGGGTCACATACTGAGGGCTCAACAGAACCCTCAGATGAGTATGCCACCGCAGAATGCCCCAAACTCTGGACCTGGTGCTCCAGAACAATGACGGGGGCTGCACCTTGATAACCCACTGGTCTCCAGGGAGGAGGCACAAGGGGGAGGGGGGTGTAAAGCCTTGGAGGAAGCTTCCTTCCCAACTTGTAAACAGGTTTTGTTTCCGGTTCCAGGAAAACCAGGAACCGGAAACAAAATCTCCTGCCCCTGAAAGCCTGCCTCCCAAGGAGCAGAGGGGGGGTAGGAGAAACAAAGGACCCAAACAGACCCACTTTGTGGAGGAGGTACAGATCTTCCAATTTGAGGGAGAGGGATCCTCAGAGGATCCTGGGGAAAGGATCTTCTCCTTCAGAGATGGGGGAACTCCTCCCAAGGAAAAATGGGTGCCAAAGGATGCCAATTCAGACTGGGGAGATATGGAGACTGAGCTACCGCCGCCCATCATCTCATCACAGAACCCACAATACCGAAATCCCCTGATTCAAACCCATCCTGGTGACTGCATCCAAAAAGGGGGGGGGCCCAGAACCGGAACCAGGGGAACCCACAATGGCTTTGATCTCCAGTTGCCAACTTTTTCTTTCAGATTCCCAAGACTCTCCACAGAATTCTGCCCAAATCTCTTCTCTAGCAATGTCCAAAACCAGAAAGTTAGCCCACCAGCTGTCCAAGAATGTGCATTATCTGTGCCCCCTTGAGGAGAAGGAGGGAAGATACTATGCCCTGGTACAAGTACAGGGGCAGGGTACAATTTTGGCACTGGTGGACACTGGATCCCAAGCTACCCTTCTGTCCAAAAGGGCCTTTGAGGAACTAAATGCAGGAAGGGGGGAGAATTACCAAATTCCTCTCACCTCTCTTCCTGGACAACTGCAGAACTTTGACGGGAAGGAAATTCCCGTTGAGGGGACTGCAGACTTGGACATTAAAATTGGGCGACACAAGGTGAAACACCCGGTCATAGTAGTGACTCCAGAGGGCACCCCTTGTTTACTAGGGAATGACCTCCTGAGAAGGTTGTCACCCCTAATAGATTGTGTAAACAAGGTCCTCTGGACCCAGACTAGCCGACCAATAAAATTAAAACAGAGTGTCAACCATGTTAGTTTAAACGGCACCTGCCACATGGTTGAACAAAAATCTGACCAAGTAGAATGTCATTTCCAGAACAACCAAACTCCAGACGTGACAGTAATAGCAGTAGGACAACAGACTGGTGATGGGGGGTCCTCTCTATTTCTGAAAATCAACTTTCCTTCCAGTTTAAGGTGGTATTCCACACTGGAAGGGAACACTCTGAAATTCTTCACCAATCCACAATCAGAAACTCCCACTCCTATAGTCCAGAAAGATGTGAAATCAGCTCAGAGCCTGGCTGATATTCAGCAAATTGGAGAGCAGTTGTTCATCCCTGTTCAGTTAAATGATGGGAAGGACTCTGTTCTCGCTCGAGTGTGTGTGAACAACGGTAAGAGCTTCATCAGCGAAGCCATGTTCTGCCAACTCCCAAAAGATCCAGCCATTCCCACATTCAAACTGATAGACAAATGGGAAATGGACCTGGAAGCACCTAATTCCAAACATCTCCTGCCAAGCAGGTGTATGCTCAAAATCTCCATTGGCAACAAGAGCATAGTCCATAATTGTTGGGTCGTGCGAGACGTCATTGCCGCCTTTTACTTAGGCAGTGACATTCTCAATCGCTTTGCCATTAGTTTGGACCTAATAAACTTCAAAGCTTGGTCCCGATTAGCGGATAATCCCATGGGCTTTGATGATCCAGAAAAAGCATTTAGGTCAGCTCAATTGCTACCTTATGCAGTTGAAATTCAGATTAAAGAGGAAGTCACCATCCCAGAAAGGACCCGATAATTCTCCCTGGAAGTGAAAGTTAAAAGAGGACAACATTTGAAAAACCCTGATGCTTACATACATCTAAACGCTTCTCACCAACAGCAAGGGTTGGGGTAAACCCAACTCCATTAGTCAATATAGAACATGACACCATCCCAATAGAGGTGGATAACAGCGACTTAAAGAGTATTACTCTAGCCGCAGGCACCATTATTGGAATGGCGGTTGATGACCGACATTTCTCCATTGATTTAGGAAATGAACTGTTAGGACCAATCCCCAAGGACTGTTTTGACAGTGACAGTGAGGACAATACAACACCAGACAGGATTTTTACCCGGCATGGGGGGAACTTCCTGGTGTACACTTCCTGCCCCTATGGTAAGGAAGATGTGACTTGTGACTTCAGGAGGGATGAGGTGATTTTCCAGGTCCATGAGGGTTGCCTTTCCCACCTGAGGCCTCCAGTCCAAATCAGCACTCTTACCAGGGACTTCTCCACCCAGCTGGAGGAGGCCGCTGAGATAGCCAAACCAGAAGTCTTTCCAGGCTTCAGGCAGATGGTGGAAGAGAGAGTCAACCTAGCTGATGCCTGTGTGACTCTGGAACAAAAGCAAAAGTTGAAACAAGTTTTCTTGGATTTCTTGCAGTCGACTCATATGACTGTGGCCGCACCGACATCCACACAACAACAATCCCCACGGACCCTGGAATGACTCCAGTGTTTGTGAAGCAATATCGCTTGCCACTCGCATCCATGGAGTCCCTTACTGAAATAATTAAGAACCTAGAGTCCCGGGGAATAATTCATCCAATACACAGCACCTTCAATAACCCGGTGCTGGGAATATTGAAGCCAAACGGCCAGTGGAGACTCTGCGCCGACCTCAGGGAGCTCAACAAACGGGTCCATACTTCCCGATGGCCTCTGCCCTACATTGACCAAGGGCTGGCCCAGATCCAGGGGTCACAGTTATTCACTGCAATAGACCTGACCAATGGATACTGGACTGTGCCTGTCAGTAGGGAGGACCAATACAAGCTGGCTTTTACCTTTGGGGGCCAGCAGTACACATTGACCCGGACTCCCTTCGATACCTCAACTCCGGCAATGAATTCAACATTTTCCTACACAAGGCCATGCCCGACCTGGGTGCAAGGGGTAACCTGGCTTATGTAGATGATGTCCTCATCAAAAGTTCATCCGTGGAGGAACACATAGCGGAGATCCGTTATGTTCTGACCCAGTTGAGGGCCGCCGGAGCAAAACTTTCCTTTCAGAAAGCACAGTGGTGTAGAACCCGTGTTAATTTCTTGGGGCATGAGATTACTCCTCAGGGTCTCTGTCCCCAGGAAAAGAAAGTGGAAGCACTTCAGAAACTGAAAGACCCCACAACACTGCGGGAACTAAGGAGCCTCCTTGGACTGACTAATTACAGCAAAAAGTTCATTGAGGGCTACGCAGAGATCACCAGACCCCTGATTCATCTCCTGAAGTTGGGGGTCAAGTGGGAATGGGGTCCAGAGCAAGCCGAGGCGGTAAGACAACTCAAAAGAAGCCTCTCACAAGCCCCTTGCCTAGCTTACCCTGTCAGAAACAAGGAGTTCTTCCTGGAGAGGGGGTTCTCTAATACGTGCTTGACGTATGCGAGCAAAACTTTATCCTCTGTGAGGAAAATTCAACGATTGTGAGAAGGCACTCCTGGCAACGGTGTGGGCATTGAAGAATTAACGCCCGTTTATCCATGGGGAACACATCATAGTGGAGACTCCACAACAGCCTCTGCAATATCTCCAAAGTGACAGAATCCGGGCCAGAAATGTGAGTAATTCCCGAATTACTTCCTGGATTCTGTCAATGTCAGGCTTTCCTGTGGAGGTCAGATATGGCCAAAACAAGAAGAGTCCCCTTGCGCAAGGTCTGGCTGACTTGCATGATTGTGCCAGAGAAAACTGTCTCGAGGACGAAAGTCTAAAAATCAAGGACAACACGGAGGCATACCTTAATTCCCCACACAAAGTCTTTAAAGAAGACAAGTGTGAGGGAATGCCCACTGTCTATGTGGATGGATGCTCTTACCATGTAGACAACGACGGGGAGAAAGAACTGGTGGCTGGCGTAGGGAATGCATGGGTGAAGGAGTTCCCAGAACCCTCGGCTGGATACAAAATTGTTCCCCGAAGTAGTCAGGTGGCAGAATTGATGGCTGTGCATCAGGCCATCCTCACTGCTGTCCAGCATCAACTCCACAAACTGGTCATAATCACAGATTCGGATTATGTACGGAACGGGTTCGTGGAGCACCTGGTTAATTGGAAAACAAGAGGCATGTTATGTGCTAATAACAAACCCTTGAAACATGGGAAGTTAATCCAAAACATTGATGATCTGGTCACATCGAATGGGATGACCATTTACTGGAAAAAGATCAAGGGTCATTCCAAAGTAGAGGGACCAGACAAAACTGGAAATGACTTAGCTGATCAGCTGGCAAAAACTGGGGCCATCCAAGGGGATCTAATCGAAATAGAGTCCCTGTTGGGGGAAATCCAGGTCACTGCTATCACTAGGTCCCAGACAAATGCTCACAATGATCTTTCAACTACACAATGGAGTAAGGAGACCCCTGATGTTGATTTAATTACAGCTCAGAAGGGGGATCCAATTATTGTTAAGTTTTATCAACACCTTGAGGACCCTGAGAACTTTCCCCTGACGGATACCGATTACATTGGGAAAGAGGACCTAAGAGTGTTGATGAAATGTCCAAAAATGTTCCGAATCCAAGACGGTTTGCTGGTAAGGAAATCCAAAGCTGTCCACGATCAGTGGGTGGTTCCTACCTCATTCCGAAGCCTGATGTTAAGTCACGCCCATGATGCGGCCACCGCCGGTCATAGGGGGTTTCACACAACACTGGAAATCTTAAGAGAGGTTGCATACTGGCCACACATGGGGCAGGACCTCGACCAATACTTGAAGGGGTGTCTTGTGTGTGCACAATTTCAGCCATCATCTCTCACACACCGGGCACCTCTGCAAAAGAGGGGAAAGACACTGCCATGGTCAGATTTGCAAATCGACTTTGTAGGCCCTGTGATTCGCTCGTCTAGAGGAAACAAGTACATGTTGATCATTACATGCTTGTTTACCAAGTGGGTGGAATGTCTCCCAGCCCCAAATTGCAAGGCAGAAACTGCAGCTGCCCTGATGATTAACCGTTTTGGTCTATCTCAAAAGATTGAGTCAGACAGAGGTAGCCACTTCACCAGTGAAGTGATGACAAAGATGTGGGAGATACTGGGGGTCAAAAGAAAGCTACATATTGCTTACAGGCCAGCTTCTTCTGGGGCAGTAGAGAGATATAACCGAACCATTGTGAGCATATTAAAGAAGTTTGTGGCAGATTCTGGGCCAAGTTGGGATATCCGATTGCCTCTGGTCCTAATGGCCATCAGATCTACCCCTTCATCTGCAACCAAAATGTCACCATTTGAGTTGATGACTGGGCGCAAGATGGTGCTTCCCCAGCATTTGCTCTACAGAACCCAAGAGCAAACGTTGATAAATGCCTCCACAACTCATGAGTATGTGGAGAATTTAAGGAAACACCTTCAGCATGCTTTTGCCTATGCTCAGCGGAATCTAGAAAGATCAGCCGAGAGCATGAAGACCCACTATGATTTAAAAACTACCCGAAAGGAATATAAGGTGGGTGATCGGGCCTATCTATACAATTTCCAAAGGAACCAGGCCAAACAGCGAAAAATGTTGCCTACATGGAAGGGACCCTTTGAGATTATAGACAAGATCTCCCCTGTGGCCTACAAGATCCGCATCCCCAAAGGTGGTTTGGCAGAGGGGGAAGACAAGTGGGTCCACATAAACCAGTTGAAGTGTTGCCATCCCAGGCACACTCTGCAACAATTGGAGGAATCCACTGGAATCCCAGAGGGTACCGCTCCAGAGTAATTCAATTCCAACCCTAAAATATCCTACATATAACCTATCAAATTCTGTGTTTCTCAAGTTTATGTGTTCCTGTCGCTTAATTTAAAAAAATATGCATGTTCATATCTGTTGAGTTCTAAAATAGATATGCCATCCCACTATATCAATGGTGGGGGAGAAATGTCCATGAATAGGTATTGCCGCTTTTCCTTTGTCGTCCTAGGAGAAAGAAAACCTGGAGACTGGCCAGGGAGGACGATGTGGAGACCGTAAGCAGAGACCCAAGGGGCCCAGGGTACCGCCCAATATTCCCATCAGGACCGGCGAGGAGAACCGATCGATCAGTACCGGATAGAGGAAAAGATGCTATACTGTGCCATTTGCAGAATTGGAAGAAGATTATGCGGACATACCAGTGCGTGGGTCATAACCTTCTGTGCACCCAACTCCCCATCGACTCAAATTCAAAGTGCAGTCGCGTGGGGGGGCTTTGTTGGGTGTCCTGACCCACGTTTGAGCTATCATGCTGCAACATTTGGTGCTGTGGGCTTAGAAAATCCAAGATGGCCAAAAAGCCCACATGTACGCCAGAATAGGAAAACTGTGCAGTACTGGCATGGAAAACATCATGATGGCCAGAACTTCACAGAAAATGCACAGGGAAATGCATGAAGAATAGGCTGCCACCCATTTTTGCCTAGGTTGTGAGCACAGGAGGGCACTGCCTAAAACCACCATTGGGCTACCCACACAGTAGCCTGAAACCATTGGGAATGGCAATGCTGATTGCCAAAAGCAACCTAGAACTGTGGGGAATTCATTTTCTTAAATCCCAAAAATGGTTGCATTACCAGTACTCACCACTATCAGAAAGCCGGTGTTTTAAAACCACCAGACTTTTGTGTAAAACTGAACAAATGAAACAAAACCAGAGCAAGGAAAGACTTGCTAAGAGGTGGATACAATGTAAAACTACACTCTGAAATGACTTGAAGGAAGTAATTATTTAATGTGTATGTAAAAATCGTAATAAACTTAAACTGGGGGACAAAAAGTGACATTTAGCTGAAACCTGGCTTAATGAAACTGAATTCTGCCTGACATCTACCCCCACAGGAGTTAAAACCTGCTCAGCCACTCTTCCCCTTGCCAAAAGGAGTTGTCACCTCTCTGATTAGATTAGGGGTGGAGCAGCTACAGGGAGTTGAACAAAGACCTGTCCTGGGCCCAGGCAGATGGTTTATTGGGGGGATCGTAAATGGCTTCCTTTTGAACAAAGCCCTACCTTGACTCAGGCAGAAGTTATATTGGGGGCGTCGTAAAAGTGGCTTCCTCTTGGCAGAAACGGGGAGGGACAGCCCCTCTGAGGACAGGCTGAGCTTAAAGAAAGTGGATAGACTGGTTTCTCCACCATGTGACCTGGGAAGACACACCCCTGTTGGCTAGAATATGATTTTAAGAAAGATGTATAACTCATGGTGCGGACTTGTCAAAATTATCTAAATGATACAATAATTCTTGTGATTTTTCTGCCCACATTTTAAGAGGTTTTAGGACCTGGTGGTATGATCTGGGCGGTTGCTAGCGGAAAATAGGGTTTCACTCCAAATGTCTGCATGTTAAAAATCTGACACTTCATCAATTAATGTCCATACTCCTTGCGCACATGTGTGTACATTTTGGTAAATGTCCGATATTGCAAAACCAGTTAAAAAGTGCAAAATGTTGCCACTTCTGAATGCAAACCCCACAGGAAGAGCAGAGTTTGAACAGAGTATACCTCATGTGATATGTGATGGGTGCATGTAATTTTAAACAACTGTGTATCTGTGCAATATGTATTTGAATCAAATATAGATTTGTGGGCAAACTGACCAGGGGAGGATCCTCTGACCCATAAAACCTACAGCATCACTCTGACTCACATTTCCTTCCCCCAATCATGGGAGAGGGGAGAATTGGGCCAATGACAAGTAGAGAGGGGCAGGCTTAGCTAGGCCCAGGCACACACCCATTTTCAAAACACATAAAAAGAGACTGCTGGGACAGGTAGAGACATTCAATTCCATTTGCTACGGAGCATGCTGACCGACGACTTCACATCCAGAGATCCAGACTTCAAATCCATCAATCTCCAAATACCAGAACTTTACTTCAGAACTTAAAGCAAGGGCCTAAACCCACAAACTGAGAACTCTTCCCAGCAGGCCTCAGCATCCTCAAAATCATTTGCAGACTATTCACAGCCGGGCTGAACTGTTGATTCAGGCCTGAAACCCTGCGCCACAAAGATCCAGAAGCAGTGCTGTACCCAGAGAAAGTGGAGACACCCAGAAAGCAGACCAGAGATCCAGAGAACCACAAACCGCTGTTAGCAGAACCAGAGAGCTGACCCAGATCACTGTGACGTGCCGAGACCAGAACCGGAGTCCAGTCCAAAACCTGACCAGATCCGTGGCGAGGCCTATTTCAAAAATATATTGTGAGTACCTAGCAGAACTGCACAGAGCCAATCTCTTAGTTAAAATAATCTAATCCAAACTATTTTAATCTAACCAGAACTGCCTCCTAGAAGTTGTCACTTGTCAATTCTGAAGCTGCAAGCTGTCACCTGTCATTTTGAGTTTACTTTAAATCCGAAAAACTACCTTTATTTAATTGTCCGTATCTCTGGAACCACTTGGGCTAGGAACTTGGTTTAACTTTCCTCTGAAAGCTTAGAATCTCAGCTTTTCAATAAGCTTGTAACCGACTTCCTAATCCTTATACTTTCACGCACTCGCAAATCTTGCCGCGATTTGCGATTTGGCCCGATGTCTTTACTTGTAAAAAGATACCAGCTTTTGCCTGTGTTTCAAAACCCCTATCTGTTGTAGAAGCTGCTGGGGGGGATTGAACTGAATTCTATTTTATTGCATTCCTGAGAACTGTGTGCTCCTCTTTCCATCTACTTCATTTCTTACATTGCATGGGGGGGTGAGTTGCCAGAGAAAAAGTGATTATATTATCTTTTGCTAAAATCCTATCAAGTTATTTTCTGTACTGCATTTTCATTCCACATTGCATCTATTTGAAACCATAAAAGTATTGTTGCTATCTTATCCATCCTATACCCACTCATCATTGATTATAAAGAAGTGTGCTAGTGCCAGACTATCCATTATTGAGTACTGCTCAGATTAAGTGTGATATTCAATTATTAAGTCATTATAAAAGTGTGATATATATATATACTGTTTAATTTTTTTTCAAATAAACCTTTTAAACTTGCAAAACAGATCTACTTCTTGGTTCAGTGGGGTCAGGGGGATTCTAAGAGAGGGGTGTTATACAGGGGTTGTCATCCAGAATATGAACCTGGACATAAAGATATATCAATAACGGTTTTTCATTCAGTATCCCAGGCTAGGCATTGACTTGGCTGTAGTGCTGGATTGAATCTTCTTACAGATCTGCAGGTATGCCTCTCGATCGAGAATTTTTAAAAGAAATGACACCGTGGTGATAGGTCTGTAGTTGGTAGGAGTGTTAGCATCCAAGGTAGGTTTTTTCAGTAGGGGAATAACCCAGGCGTCCTTGAGGTTGTCAGGGACGATCCCTGAATTGAAGGAGGAGTTTATGAGTGTAATGATGAAAGGCGCCAGGTGCTGTGAGGCCTCCTTGATAATAGTGGCAGGGCAGGAGTCACCCTGACAGTTAGAGGGCTTAAGACTGTTAATGATGTGTTCAACTTCAGAAATAGAGAGGGGTGAGAAGCAGAAGGGTTGCTGAGGTGCAGTATTCGGTTTGTATTTAGCCTGGGGGGCAAGCTGTGCTATATAGGAGTATAGACTGTTTTTTTTTCTCATTGATTTTGGTTTGGAGCATAGTCATTTTTCCCAGGAGAGTCTCTTGGATGTTTGTGCACCAAGCGCTGTCTTTGGAGCAGGTGTTTGGAGGAATAGCAGGGGATTCCGGTTCCTTTGAAATTTTGAATAGCTCCTTGGAGTTGGATTGGGCCTGTACAATACGTTTATTGTATGTTTCTTTTTTAGCAGCCAGTATGGCTTCTTTGTAATTTAAAGTGGCTAGAGCCATGCTTGCTTTATTGGATTCCGTGGGGTGGCTTCTCCAACGAGTTTCAAGGGTCCTTTTATCCTTACGTAGGGTTCTCAGCTGAGGCATGAACCAGGTGTTAAGGTGAGCCAGGGGATTAGGTTTCTGTAGTTTTGAAGGTGCGATAAGATCAAGTGCCTTTAGCATAGTCTGGCTGTAAGTGTCGACCTGGACAGTAGGGTCGGAACATGCAGAGGCAACATCATTGAGGGCGGGGAGGATGAGTGGGATAAGTTTAGAACACGTTATGTTGAGCTTGTTCCTAGTGGACGTGCAGGTGCTATGTAAGGGATGGGGTGAGTGATTTTAGTGGTGATGCTAAATGTGATAAGGTGATGGTCCGTCCAGGCACATGGTGAGTTGGAGTTGACCTTAGAATCACAGTTAAGGTCAGCTATCCAATCTAGAATTCTGCCCTTAGAGTGAGTAGGTGCGATGACACGTTGTGTGAAGCCTAGATTGAGTAGTAAGCTGTTTACATCATGAGCCGATGCATCGTTAGGGTCAGAGAGGCCTAAATTGAAATCACCTAGTACGATGATTTGTGAGGTAGTCTTAGTGTTTTCAGACAGGGTGTGGGCGAGATCCTCAGTAAAGGTAGATATGGGGCCACGGGGCCTGTATATGATGTGGATGGTGATGGTCTGGTTAGGAGAGATGGCGAGCTTTGCTGTGAGGGATTCTGCTGTTTTGAATTGGCAAGGAGTGGAGAGCTGGAGATCTAGCACGGTTTTGTGGATAGTAGCTATATCTCTGCCTTTATTTTGAGCAATGTTACAGTCATTTCTGATGATTGTGCATCCTTCAGGGAGTGCAAGGGATAGAAGGGGTCCTGAGGCCGCATGGAGCCAAGTTTCGATAACAGCTATGAGGTCGAGGTCATGAGTAGTGATAAAATCCGCCATGTCAAGGGCATGGGCTGTGAGAGACCTGGAATTGATCAATGCTGCCTTAATGCATGGTGAGGGTTGTATATTAACTGGTGAAGTGCATGCAACTAATTCAACACGAACACCACTCATGCATGAAAAGCTTTCTTTCTATTTACAAGTACTTTCACTTGGCAACTGATATCACATTTTTCGCACATTGTCAAATCTAATATGAAGCTTGTTTGCTGCATCAGAGCCAGCTTCTTTGTCTATGATTCCCCCAGTATACTGACAATGTACCCATAACATGAGTGCATCAGGGCATTATATGAAGATGGCCAGAATGATGCCCTCCTTTCATACCTTTCATACTGAAGACTTATTTGTATTAGGTTTGTTCCCACTGCTGCTGTCCCTTCCTTCTGCTTAGCGCCATGATGCCCCTGGGCATACGTGCGCTTTAGAAATAAATATAACTTAACATACCATAACGTACCCCAGTCTGAAGTGTAACACCTCCACTGGGCAATAGGAGCTCTCACCAGCAGATTTTCTGGGAACCCTGCTTTGAAAGGGGCGCTCAAATAACAAAGGCCAGTCCCACGAGAGCGTTTGATTGTTCTAGCATGGGAGCAGATTTAGGGTTGCCAGAGAGAATGAGGTGGACCTGAAAAAGCGTTCCACTATGTTTTTGATGTTCTTTGGTTTGTGTGCTTCTATTAAAACTACTATGACATCACAAGTTAAAATGAAACAAAAATATATGGTTTATTGAGGGTATGCTATCTCCATTTAGATAGTGGCAGCTCCCATGTGTTAATCCAGGACAGGGTCGTAATGGGGCATAACGTTGTATCGGACACCAATGAAAGAGTGGCGCACAGTTGCAAATGGCAATTCATTCCTTTTGTGACAGACTGTTTGAGTAGTACCCAAGGGGAGGTTTTGATAAAATGGGATGCAAACTGTGCATTTTAAAGAATATTTACTCAGTAACACTGGTCATAACTACTAGCCACATGTTGAAGTAAATTATCAAACTGGCCGACATGAGCCAAAAATGGGCTTACTTGCACCTAAGTAACTGGCCCACACTAGCAGTTTGTATTTTTGGTTCGGGCATTGCCCTGTTGCCCTAAAGGCCAGTCGAAGCCGGATCTGGGGGTTGGATTCCTTTCAGGGACCGATTATTACTTCCATAGGTGGCGCTTTTAAACACAAGTTACAACTTAAGAGTGGTTATATTTCCTGAAGGTTTTACCTTTTACAACAAACCTAACATTTTTGAAGATATTTGACTTATCAAATATGTAAACGACATTTTTCAAGTAAACTGCATTACTTTTGTGTGCCTGAGCTACACGTTTTTGTGTAAATTGTGTATTGTATTCACTAATGAATGTCAAGGCTTGTTGTGTTGTTTATGATTTTAACTTCTGAAACAATCTTCCTGCATTTTATTACCTTCACCTTCAGGAATCATGTAGGTTGCTTAAGTATTCCATACAATGTGCCCCAGTGATGGTGTGAGCAGACAATCAGGATCGCGAGAACAGAAGCAGAATCTGACCTCTCATCCTGCCTCCATTCCCCATTACATACCACTCACCTCAACCCGTTGAACCCCACCCAACATTCCTGTTCACCCTGTGGTGCTCTTCTTTCAGGGCACCCGCTATCCTTTGCTGTTGCCATGGAAATAGAAGAGTTACATACTTACTTTACTATTTCCCATAGTGGCAGGCATCTTTGTTTTTTACCTTTATTTTTACGGGAGATTGGGCATGGGCAATACGTATGGACCCCTCTGCCCATCAAAACAATATCTCCTTAAAATGTTTTTATGCCTTCAGAATGGCACCTGGGATATGAGTAGTCGTCAACTCCGCGTTCATGGACCACAAGCTAATAACAGCAAGCACCCTTGATGACGCCTGAGCTTTGCTGTGGTCTACCTTAAGCTCAGGCTGGCGCGGCTGTTACTTGTCCTGTAGTATACTGATTGTGGGTGTGATGCCTATCTTAGCAAATTGAGGGTCATTATGATGTAGGAGGTAACCATGCCGCTATCAGCGGCATGGCTATCCCCTTACCGGGTACCGGGTCCGGGTTCCTTGAATGAGGAATTACTGGGCCATTCCGACCTTGGAGGGCCCCATAATTCCTCATTCAAGAAACCTGGCCCTGGTACATCGCCATTCCCATTCGAGCCCCCATAGGTCTCAATGGGAATGGGGAGCATGCTAACAACGGGCCCGTTAATAACGGGCCCGTTGTTAGCATGCTGGGCTGCTCGCAGGACCCGCTAAAGATGCCTGAACTCGTAATGAGGCGGTAAGGGGTTGACGGCTCCAGCACCTTTACCGGCGCTGTTAACTCCTTACCGCCAGGGTCGGAATGACCCCCATTGACTCTATTATAGACCTTCTTCTCAGCCAATCAGAACGCTTAAAATATAGATTATAGTTTTAATATAGACTTTGTTCCAAGTTTTCTGACTTGAGCACCAGAAAAGTAAACATCAAATAACCAACTTTATTTACCTGTGTAGTGTCAGAGAGAAGCATGTGAAGTTCAAGGTGTAAAGCCCATTGTTACTAGTTTAACTCCATTCAATAAATGAACATTATCATTTCTTTGTCTCTGCTTTTTTTCCTGCGACAAACATACGTTCCTTTTTAGCTGTAAATCTCAATATGCTAGTAGCCTTATATACCTCCGCAGTGATTGTTATCACATGAGAGAATGGCCCTTCCTGCGATCATGATGCCGCTCTCTTTAATTATATCCTACTTTCCCTATCCAGGGAGCAAAGAAAGCACAGTCTGATACTGTAAACTGATTTCAAGGTGTAGAAATACATGCGTGTGTTCCTAACTGTCGTGCCCGCGAACGTATTAAGATAGAAAGGGCTCAGTTATGAGTATGACAGTCAGAAACGCCATCAATAGGACATTAGCCACCGTGGCTAGCAAACGGCCCTACTGCATTTGCGTTATCCTGATGTGCTTCAGACGTTGTCCTCAGGACAGCTGAAAGCCGATCTCCCTGCAGGACTCAGGGCTCAGATGAAGCGCCATTCCTCATGGAATGTCACGTCGGAAGGCGTCCTTACCTGCACAGTAACCTGAAGTTCCCTGTGGCATTTCTGGTCCAGAATTCTAAAAATGAAGGCATTCATCTTTCTGCCCCTTTCTGCAGAGATACTCTTGGTTTTTATTCTGAAGGATGTTTGTATTATTTCACTGCATGTTGAAGAAACTTCTATTGCCTTTAGGTTTTGAGAGCAGTTAAATAATATATTTAAAATGCTAGGTTAGACATATATTTTCAACTTTTTTGGTGGAAAGCCTTATTTCTCTATCACCGCAATTCAAGGGTTGGCACTTATTCAACTCATGAAATCGAATTTCAATTTAAAACATTTAATTGCTATCCAGTCAACGGTTTGCTTTGGAAAAAAGTGTGATGTTTGCGTGCCTTCGAGGGTTTGAGAAATACATAAATTAGTAATTCCACAAAATGTCAGAAAGTCCTGAAAGGGCAGACACAAATGCACAAAAGCCACAGCCATGATATATATGCGCAAAGAAGCCCAACTTATCTTTCATTATTTACTTTTTCTTGTATTTATTTCGGAGAAAAGCTCAATAATTCTTTGTGAGGTTAACCACTGATTATGAGTAGTCAAATGGTACATTTTCTCTTAAATCGCACGCATTGCATGATGCATTGAAATAGACACACAAAGGGAATGTTTTGAGGAATTAGTAACATTTGCCATCCATTTTATTTTAATTGAAAACATGCCTATGGGGTTCCCGCTGATGATGGCCGCTGTGGCCCTCATTATAAGTTGGACAGGTGTGTGTCTATATTATGGGAATACAGTTGGAACTGCAGCAGATGTGCATTTGCTGAAATACTCAGGGGATCATTTTGAGCATTAACGCAGGCGTAAAAGCCAACTTAGTGCTCTGCCCAATTTTCCAGCTCGTCTAAGGAATAGAGTGGCACCAAAGTGAAGTTTGCATCTCCACTTTTGTCTCGGAGGAGCGCCCTGAATGCCCTTTTGCTCATAGTTTGGCAGGAAGTTGAAATGCCAGCTGTTTTTTTTTATTGTTGCTGCAATACCTATGGTGAGGTCCTGTTAAGAGGAAAATGGGGGAAGAGATGAAAAATGCAGACAAGTTCAGGTCTTTTAATTTACCTCTCACTTTACAGCCTCCCAAACAGGTAACAAGTTGCCCAGCAATTTGACGCTGGGCTTGGTATGAAGAAAGCACAATATCCTGAAAACTTGAAGAACGAGTACCTTGTTTGCATTGGTCTATTGTAAACTGGACAGATGGCAAAGATGCAGAGCATCAATAATTCCACAGCTGGAAGGCCAGTGGATATAGTAAGGTTAACATGAGCTGTAATTCAGCTACTTGCCATGCAGAACAGTATTGAAAGCTGAATCACATAAATACACCATGCCGGCAGGCTTTCACAATAGTACACAATGACATTCCTCCTAACAGGCTCAAGCTGGGGTGATTCATGTGATTGGACTCCACTTCCTATCTTTCTGTGACAGGCCCAGACCAGGTAGAGCAGGCAGTGGTGTTGACGCGAGGTCACTCTCTTGTCAACATGTAATGGAGCACTGTCTACTCTGCATGTTAGTAGTTCTTGTAATAAGGACAGAGTATTTTAAAGGAGAGAATAAGAAGTATCTTATATTAGTACCCACGGAAGGGGGTGTGGCGGCCTCCTAGCCAATGAGAAGGCTGGGAACGGGGTCCTTACCACTCAGGGAAAGAGCCCACTTCAAGTCTCATCGGAACGGGAGGCCACCATCTTCCCTCATTGAGACCGAAGATAAGTGCTCTCCCTGTGCCCCTTGTTCCTTCCATAGCCCCTTCCCCCACCCCCACTCCCCTTTTTCCACATATCCTCTTTCCTCCCTATCCAAACCCACTTACCTGCACTTCTCTGTCCCTCACTGGCACCGGGAATAAGACCGCCATGGAAAGGGAGAAGGCACTGCAGGTAGTACTTTCTCCCCTTACGAGTCCCTTCTCCCCTTTCCATGGTGGCCCTTTTGGTTGCTTACCTTTTTTTCATTCATGTTAATGGCCACCATGGAATGGGAGAATGGACTATGTGTGGTTCCCTTCTAGTCCATTCTCCCCTTTCCACATTGGCCATTTCGTTTGTTTGCCTTTTTTCATTAATTTTAATGGCTTCCTTGGAAAGGGAGATCCCTGGTAGACATTATTTTGTGTGATTTGTTTTCCTCGAGTTGAGCAACTGGAGAAAAATTGCTATTAGTGCCCCGGTACCACGTGCCAGGTTACTAATAGCAATAGCAATGGAACTCACAGAGGCTCACTGAGGCTCAGTTGGACGCATGGAAAACAATGAAGTTTGACATTTTCTGTCAGCCAGCACCACATATGAGGAAAGAAGAAGACACTCCGAGCTAAATGGCTAAACTGGAAGAAATCATCTTAAGGCGGAGCTTTCCAAACAAAGGGACATATGTCGAGCGATGGGACAAAAAAATTGAAAACAGTAATGAAGCTGGGGTATAGGTAGGGGGCGGGCGATTGAGCAGTCACACCTCTTGAGCCACTACTCATTACTCGGTGTGCGCCCCTTCCTTCCCAGATCTGTATTTGAGTACCATTTATGTTCAATTCTTTCGAGAGTGCTGCCTGCTGGCAAATGCATTCCTCCTGCCTCCTTGCCCAAAAATAAAAGATCATTGGAAACTTAGAGATCAGTTTAAAAAAGAAAAAAAGGCATGAAGTGTGCGCGTGCGTGTATGTGTATGCCTGTGTGAGTTTCTGTGAGTTTGTGTCTGTATGATAGTGTGAGTGTGTGTATGTGTGCGTGTGTGTCTGAGACTCTGGGGTCATTTACAACATGAAATGCTTTTTATGGCGGCGTATGTGCAAAGTGTAATGCTTTTACACCTCCATTTGATGTTTTGGCCTATTTTCCAGCTCGTCTAAGACGTTGGAGTGTAGCAAAGAGGAATTTTCATCTCTGCTTTTCTGTCCTCCTCTGTCTTGGTGGAACACCCAGTTTAATGCCCGATGTTATGCCCAATTAATTATTCGGATATGTAGCTGACTGATATCCATGAATACATTTTACAGAAAGGTATTTGTATGCATACTTTATAGGGCTGTGGATTTAGAAGTGGTGTGCTAGCGGAAGATCTACAGAGACTAGTGCTGGCCGTCTGCTGCTAGTCAACATGGATGACGGCGTTGGTAAATGTTTGAGTGCTCGTCGGAAAGTGGCTGTATGGCCGCCCTCTTAGCTTACCTCCCCAATGGTGGAGTTGTAGTGGCTGGCAAGTTTCTGCAGACGTCCGATCAGTGGCAGACAAACGTGCTGCATTTGCGACTTGTAGCATAAAATGCTGTCGGATTCATGTCAACCAGGCCGGGTGTACCGCTCGCAGCTCCCTGACATGGCAAACATAGAGAACAACGCTTTCATGGGCTGCATGTGACCAGCCAACAATAAAAGTGGACATTTGCTGTTTATCTATACATAGGGAGCGCAAGAAAGTTTACGGATTCCTCGTTCACAGTAACTCATAACATCTTCGCAGTGCCGCGGCGCTTCTGTCCTGTCTCAGTGGAATGGCTTTATGCTTTCTGTAGTGCTTACTCTCTCTCTCTCACAAACCCAAGCGATATCTATAATGCAGACTCAATGCTTATTCTAAGTGCACACTCATGCGTGTCTCTCTATATGCATACATAATACATAACAACATATCTCTACAAATATAACATGTGTCGCTACATGGCTCTACAAATATAACAAGCTTCATTCTATAGCAAATGCAAATGGCTACTAAGTGGCAGAATAATGTGGATAGTCTAATGTCACTACTTCATGTCACTACTAATCAGAATGAATGATGAATAACTGGTCCCTAAATGGGTAATGATTCTCTAATAATGGGTAATGATTATGTAATGATAACAAACCAGGCTTCTCCATACTATCTGGTTTTACAAGTCAGCTGCATTATATAATAAAGTCTGTCGGTACACTGGTAACATGTTCTTTAGTGTCTAGAAAGGACCGGAGTACTGCCAAGCCCTCAGTTTGTGGAACTGACATGACAGGGCCTCTACGTCTATGGTGATGAGGATGCTTGAGTCTTCTGTAGTGATGGTGGCCAACCCAACCTAACCCAATAACCAACTTGTGGAATTGTTGCTGTCTTGAACATTCTGTTGTCTTGCAGTGGCTTATTGCTCAATTGTCTCTTCATGATGTTCTCTTCCACTTCATCAAGCTCCAGACTCATTCGTTCCAGGCACGTCACCCAGCCATCCTGGAAATAATTTGGTGTTGGCCTTCCTCCCCCTGCTAAGCTCATAAGGAGAGGCACCAGTTGTGCTATGTGGTGTGAATCTATGTGCCACAACCGTTCTCTTCATCACTTCCTTCCAATCTCTCCCATTGGACCATGCCCACCTTATCACCTCCTTTATCACTGTATTGTACATTTCTACAATGTCAATGTGGGGATGATATATGGCACTGGTTTTGTGTTTAATGAATCTCCCCTTTAGGTACTCCTCCATTTCCCTAGATTTAAATTGAGATCCATTATCAGTCAACACCTCTTCAGGGTAACCCTCATGACCACACACCTCTTCCAGGAAATCAATCTTCTGGTAGTCACATTTGGCATCATTCTCAGCTCCCCCCATCTCGTCGAAACATCAATAACAACAATACAAAAGATCTGGCACTCCTCACTCCACACAGACTCAGTACATCAATGGCTCATTTTTTATATGGTCTCTCTGGTATGTCTGTCAGAACCATAAGATACTTTTCACTCATACACCCTTTATCTCCGTTAGTACAAAGGATACAATTTCTGATGCTTCTTTCAATCTTCACGTCACATGCCGGCCACCAAAAGTTATTACTTATTCTGAATTTGTTTTTCACGATTCCTTGATGACCCTCATGTCCAAGGCGTATCACCTTCTCTCTGATCCCCTATGGTGGTATTATCCTATCTCCTCTCATCAAATAGCCATCTTGACTATAGATTTCATCTCTCACATTCCAGAATCTTTCCATTCCTGCTTCTAACATTTTTTTTCATGGAAACATCAACATCCCCCATACCTTTGATTGGTCATCTTTTTGCACCACTCTTGTTTAGATATAGAGTATTCATCAACCTCCCAAATCATCTCCTGATCTTCATCATCACACTTAGATTCTTCATAGTTTGTCATTCTCGACAGGTAGTCTGCAGTATAGTTTCTCACACCCGGGATGTACGTTTTTAAAAAGTCAAATTCCTGTAGCCTGAAAACCCATTTTCTTCTCCTGCCTGACTCCTTTTCAAGACCCTTGGTCGTAAATATCTCTATTAGGGTTTTATGATCCCTGTGTAGGTCAAATTTAATTCCCCACACAAAACTTGTAAACTTATCTGTTGCCCACATAATGGCAAGAACTTCTTTTTCTTTTGTAGCATATGCTTTTTTCTGCTCCTTTCAGCAAACGAGACGCAAAAGCAATTACATGTTCATTTCCTTCATGAATTAGCATCAATACAGCACCTAAACCTACATTGCTTGCATCAGTTGTAATTACTGTGTATCTCCCTCGCACATAATTCCTTAGTGCTAGTGCTGTCTTCATGGAATTTTCTATGTATTGAAATTCATTCTCACATCCTTTACCCACACAAACCTTGTATTCATCTTCATCGTGTCCTGTAGGGCAACTGTGTGGTCTGCAAATCCTCATACAAATTTAGACTAATATTCAACCATGCCTAAAAATGTCCTGACCTGTTCCTTGCAGGTCGGAGTGGCCATGTTTTCTATTCCATTTGCCAAATCCTTGTTAAGTGTGATTCCATCCTTAATATCACATAATAATTGAGCTCAACATGGCCCAAGTACTCAATTTCCTTCCTATTGATCTTCGATTTTTCTCTGCTGAGGGGCATGTCTACATCGTGCAACTTCTTAAACACCTTCTCTAATCTCCTGTCATGTTCTTCTTCTCCATTAGCGTATATCAGGCTTTCATCCTGGAAGAAAAGGACACCTTCATCAGCATCAAATATTTGATACATTATTTTTTGAAACGCAGAGGCTTCAGATATTAGGCCAAAAGGTAGCCTCTGGTACTGGAACAGATCTTCTGGCATTGCGAAGGCAGGTAGATGCATCAACTCCTTATGAAGTTTTACTTGATGGTATGCAGCGATAAGGTCAAGTGTTCAAAATATTTTTGCAGAACCATCATTGAATCAATTCCTGGATATTAGGTAAAGGGTGTCTTTCAGGTATTACATCAAGTCAATGCACACACTTACCTTTCCTGAACTCTTTCTAACCCCTACCACTGGAGAGACCCATTCTGATGCATTAACTATTTCTATTATTCCCTGTTCCTCCAGTTTACTAAGTTCCAACTTCATTTCATCCCTCATGGATATCGGAACTCTTCACATCTTCTGTGCTACTGGTTTGCACCATTGTTTTAGTACAATGCAATGTGTGAAACCTTTTGCACACCCAATTTCATCTCTGAATATTTCCATTCTGACTTTTCCTTTGTCAACCTCATGTATATCATTCAAATAAATGGATTCTTCAGCATTCCGATCCGGTTGTACTATGAGTAATCTCTGATTTGTCAAACTGAGTAACAGAGATGAACTTTTCTTTCAGACGTATATCTGTCCTTCATCCCATCTGTCTTTAAATTCTAGGTTACCCTGAACCATCCAATTATGTCAATCTTTGGGCCACCATAAGCCCTTGGTCTGATGCCAGCGTTATGTAAGTACTCTAGTCCAATTCTCTTCCACACAACTTCTGTGATGAATGTGTATTTGGCTCTTGAGTCTACCATCATCGTAATCAGATTGATATTGACCTTTATGGTGGACTTCGGGCTGTCAAACCCTTCATCTTCACCAGAGACTGTGAAGGGGCCCCTGAGGGACCCTTGTTGGTGGAAAGAAGGCATAATCACCACACACGAACTGATACGCCAGACACCAGGTTGTATTCCCAAAATCTAGGGTTTATTGCAAAACAAATAGTCTCAATTGGCCAACTGGTCCCACGCCCCATGACGTGTGTCTATCAGAGCTCGGGGGACGCAAGAGAGTGAAAATCATACAACAGTTACAAATATACAAAACAAGCATCTAGTAATCAGTAGTGTCACAACTTATACCGTCCCTATTGCCTTTCCTTTGAACTAGGCACGATGATTGACAATGGTGATGAGTTTGACACCTTCAAACATTCATTGTGTAACAGTTTGCAATTTTATAAGCCCACAGACATTAAGTCTGTGTTTAAAAGAACACAATGCTTCTGTTCACGCAAGCTGTGCGTAGGGAGAGACACATTCCGGGCATTGCTATCTCCTAGTTTCCATTCGTGTGCCGGGGGTCAACTTGTTCTCCAGGGCTGTACCAGGCTCAGGGAAGGGGGGCCGCAAAGAAGAGCATAATTCAAGTCATTTAATGTTCGCTCTAGCATTTCTACTGTGCTTACCGAGACTAGCTGGCACCTGCTGTACTGATTGGAATGCCTTGCTGCTCACTTTCCAAGGATATGTGAGGGAGGGGACCGGATGTTTCTGTCTGGGTTACTGCGTTATGTTTCAACATGCCACTCTCGCGGCCTTGCATTGTGCACCAGTGGAACAGAATAACATTTCAGCAAAGCAGTTTTACAGGAGGCAAAAAGCAAATGTTAGAGAAAAACAAAATGGCAATTTCAGTCGCTTCAAAATGGCCGTACCTTAGTCAAGCTTATGGCTATATATTTCTAATACTAGATGCATGAGACGGTTGGTCTTCGGCCAACATAATACATAGCCTTATGATCGAGGGGTGTCTATTTTTCTAGATCAACAAAACTTCCTTTTGGCCGTATGCCAAACGTCTCATCCGTACATTGCATCCTCTTCCGGCCAAGTATCTGATTCGGATTCTGATTCTGAATCTTGTGCATTTTTTGTTTCCTCCTCATTGTCATCTACGATAATGGACATGAATTCTTTTACTGTTTTTAATTCATCATTACCATGAGTATTTGATTTAATAGTGTTATTTTTTCTATCATCTGCACACACCCTTCACTAATTTCGGTGCAAATTACAGGTAGGCAGTGTATGCAACAAGAACATGTCATAAATATTCTTAGTACTGCTACTAGTATCGCAAATAGTTTCCATCCCCATGAATATAGTAACTCCCAGAACCAGGAGACTATATCCCAAACTCCTTCTTGGGTATGGAGTTCAGAGCTTAAGACATGTAGCTTTCTTATTGCTTCAAAAATCATAGGAGAGGAGTCGTTTACAAATGCACAGCACGCTGCTCCCACGATTTTGCAAACACCGCCACGATCAACCAGGACTACATCAAGAGCCATTCTGTTCTGAAGTGTCATTAATCTAATTCCTTTCTCCTCTAATGTCATGTTGTATAATATATCTGTTGTTGCATTTATTGTTTTTTCTAAGATTCTGGATAGTTGTCGTATATTATAGGAGTTCATTGCTTGGCCCAAAAATGGTACAAATGATTTTGCTACATATTCTACTATTAATCCATCCTCATTACTCCTTTGTGCCCTGGATCTAAATATTTTAGCTATATCTGTTGTTTTTAAAAGAAACACTCCTGGGAACAAAAGTCCCAAATAACAAGTACCTCCCCAGTTTCTAGGCAACCAAGGATATGCTTTTTCTCCACATATAAAATACACAGGGTCACCTACATTTAATGGTTCTACTTCCCTAGTAAGAATCGCTGGATTCATACATCTAGTGAATGTCTGTACTGAATAAGAACCCTTCTTTTTTAAGCAAAAAGGAACAGAACGTGGGCTGTAGTTTACTGTATAGGAGGGAGGCACTGCATCTTTATTTCCCTCTACTTCTCCAATGAAGCATAGCTTCCCTTCTCCAGTCCCTAAGGACATCAAATGCTGCAGGGCGTGTTTTCTTTTTTATAAACACCTTCTCCAAATGATCTATCCTTGTCATCTCAAAACTCCCATGACTCGGCCACTGAAGATCTTCCTGCTTTCTGGTGGTTTGCTTATGCCAAATCTCACAAAACATTATCGCTCCCACACCGTATTTCACATACATCTCATACGCCGGTGTTCCCACCGGTGGCGCAACCTGGCCAGTTTCCAAAGATTGTCCGCCGCAGCAGAAAAAACCTGCTAGAGTGGACAATACGCAGGCATGTTTTAACCTTACCCTTGGCTAATCAACCTTACTCTGGGTGTTTGATTTTGCAAGATCAACTCTCAACCAATATCAGGATCACTTTTGAATCGGGGCACGACTCCCCTGATCAGTCAAGTTGTCTTTTCAAGACACAATTCGTCCGTATACGGACGCAACCAATGACGTTGTGTCTGCGTATCTTGGCTCACTCTGCCTCGTTTCAGGACCCTCGCCTCCTTGTTCTCTGGCCGGGCACGTCGATCAGAGATCAGATGTGTGCAGATCTGCATAGGAGTCTCATCGCTTACGCAGGGGCGCCCCAAACACCTCTTGATGCCGGCTCGATCGTTCCGTCCTCGCCGTTCCTTCTGCCTTCCTTATCTCTCAATGTACATGATGGAACAAGTGGGGGAGGGTCCCTATGCGGGCACCATCTTGAAGGGGCCCCTGAGGGACCCTTGTTTGTGGAAACAAGGCATAATCACCACACACAAACTGATACGCCAGACACAAGGTTTTATTCCCAAAATCTAGGGTTTATTGCAAAACAAATAGTCTCAGTTGGCCAACTGGTCCCACGCCCCGTGACGTGTATCTATCAGACCTCGGGGGACGCAAGAGAGTGAAATTCATACAACAGTTACATATATACAAAACAAGCATCTAGTAATCAGTAGTGTCACAATTTATACCGCCCCTATTGCATTTCCTTTGAACTAGGCACGATGATTGACAATGGTGACGAGTTTGACACCTTCAAACATTCGTTGTGTAATGGTTTGCAATTTTATAAGCCCACAGACATTAAGTCTGTGTTTACAAGGACACAATGCTTCCGTTTTCTGCAAGCAAGCTCTTCGTAGGGAGAGACACATTCCAGGCCTTGCTATCTCCTAGTTTCTATTTTTGTGCCGGGGGGTCAACTTGCTCTCCAGGGCTGTACCGGGCTCAGGGAAGGGGGGCCGCAAGGAAGAGCATAATTCAAGTCATTTAATGTTCGCTCTAGCGTTTCTACTTTGCTTATCGAGACTAGCTGGCACCTGCTATACTGATTAGAATGCCTTGCTGCTCACTTTCCAAGGATATGCGAGGGAGGGAACCAAACATTTCTGCCTGGGTTACTGCATTATGTTTCAACATGCCACTCGCGGCCTTGCATTGTGCACCAGTGAAGCAGAATAACATTTCAGCAAAGCAGTTTTACATGAGGAAAAAAGCAAATGTTAGAGAAAAACAAAATGACGATTTCAGTCACTTCAAAATGGCTGCACCTTAGTCAAGCTTATGGCTATATATTTCTAATACTAGATGCATGAGACGGTTGGTCTTCGGCCAACATAATACATAGCCTTATGATCGAGGGGTGTCTATTTTCCTTGTTCGACAACTGCTGACACATATTCTTCTCCTTCATCGCTATCCCCATTACCAATCCAATTCATGCTAGTCCCTTTATTCCTGCAGCAACTAGCTAGGTGTCCTTTCCATTACAATTTCTGCCTATTATCCTCAGAGCACGACAGTTTGGACTGTTTGCCAAAGAGATGGACTGTCACATCTCTAGCATGTCCTCATAGTAGCCCGTTCTCTTCCTCTTTGGCCACTTCAACCTCGTCAAAATTCAGTGGTATGCTCTCGACCCCTCATTGCTTCTCTGGCATCTCTGTTCTACGATTTGTACCTGGTAAACCTAGGTTCTCTCAAATCACTGTTGCTTCTCCTTCTCATGTTCAGGTTACTTAGGCTGGCAATTACATTTTCATTTGTTGATTGCAGAGTATTAATAGACAGCATGCCCTCGACTGTAACTTCCTGACATGTCTCCTTCTCCTCCACTGAGATTGGCCATTATGTTGTATACTGTGTGCTTTTAAAATATATATATATATATATATATATATATATATATATATATATATATATATATATATATATATATATATATATATATATATGTTTTTTTCTTGACTGTATCACTGTGTATTTTTTCATTTATTTGCTTGATAAAAGAGTATCTCTTAATTTACTCTCTGGTTATTTGTTATAATCTTTGGAATAGGGAAGGAGAAAAAACAATAGATATACATTTTTTAAAACAGAACTGGGACGAGGATGAGCATGATGCTGCTGTCCTTATGGAGGTGCGTTTCCTTTGCCTGGCCTGTCAAAATGGCGGCAACATTGCTTGACGATCCCCCACTTTGCAGGGTTCTTTTTTCTAACAAGTACTGCAACGGCAGGGAGGGCGTAATGATTTGCCGGCTGACTTGGTTTTATGACATGGCTTGGGACGGCATGAGCTGCAGGGGTGCCCCGGTTTACTTATCGTTCTGTGGGAATTGCGTACCTCTCACATGTGATGTTTGGAGTTCGCAGTTGCTCCCTCTTTCCTGCGTAACGCTGCACAACCTGCTGTTGCGCTCTGAACAAAGACTCCTCGTGCCCACATGAATTACTGTTGGACGCGGTAAGAAGGATCCATGAACACGGAGGAGAAATAACGTGGAATTGATCATAGGGAAGTAAGTTAAAATAGGTTAAAGGGTATACGAATGATAGTCTGTAACTCCTTCTCCTCTATCCTCTCGCAACGGTCCTCATCTCACTCCTTCATTCTCGAGTCGAATCTGAGAATCCTTCATTACACATTCTGTAGTACTATGCGATACTACAGGATTTCAGGTTGACATGCTTACCAATTAATTGTGGGTATGAATGCAGGGTTGTAAGCAGGTGCAGAGATAATTTCTAATTGCCAGGTATAAAATCAGTGTATCAGGTAATGCATGTTTGTAACATTATGCTGGTCAGGATGGGACAGCACAAGTGCTGTGTGGCAATCATTTAAGTGTGGTGACTTGGTGACTTCCTGGTTGCTGTTCTTTTGGCCTAAGCCCTGCCCACCTGGTGCCTTCCTGGTTGCTGCTCTTTTGGCCTAAGCACCGCCCACCTGGTGACTTTCTTGTTTGCCGCTCTTTTTCCCTACTTAAGCAGCTCTCCAGCCTCTTTTCCTTTGCAGATGGGGAGCAGGTGCAAGTGGATCTGGGTTACCTGGCCTAAGCTCCGCCCATCTGGTGCCTTCCTGGTTGCTCCTCGTTTGGCCTAAGCTCAGCCCACCTGGTGCCTTCCTGGTTACCGCTCTTTTGGCCTAAGCTCCGCCCACCTGGTGCCTTCCTGTTTGCTGCTTTTTTGGCCTAAATCCCGCCCACTGGATGCCTTCCTGGGTGCCACTCTTTTGGCCTAAGCCCCACCCACCTGGTGCCTTCCTGGTTGATGCTCTTTTTCCATACTTAAGCAGCACTCCAGCCACTTTTCCTTTGCAGATGGGGACAGGTGCAAGTGGATCTCGGTCACCTGGCCTAAGCCCCGCCCACCTAGTTAGCCCTGCCGCTTCCTTTTGCTCTTAACTCTTAGATCAAGGGTGTCTCTTGCCCGGGCGTGAAGGGCAGTCAAAGAAAAGGGCAATTTCTGTTTGGGCCTGTTCGGACCAGGAGGTCCCTGGACCCAAACCCCTGCCCAGACAGCAGGTAAGCATGCACATACATGTGTTTACTCCCATCCCGACCTCTGGTACCCCCATGTTGTTCTGTTGTATCCCCCCTTCTCCCATACAGGAGTTGCCTGTTTCGCTTGATTCTTCTACCCTGCTTCCCCTCTCACCCTCCACCCTACATCCTACCTCTGCAGGACTTCATTGACTTACAGTGCATCACCCTCTCTCAACTCTCATGCTGGACTTCCCCTGCATCTTGTACTCATGGTGGCCCTGAATCATGCTGTTCCCATTTTCATCTTGAATCCTGACTTGTATTTGCTGTTCTCCCACAACATTATGTGTTAATACTGACTTCTGTAATTGTATGCACTCTCCCCTCTTGCTTCTCCACTTTTTCACTGCTCACTCTCTGTTCTTTCCTCCTCTCCCTTTCTCCCTTTTCCTTTCTCCTCCCCTCCTCCTCTTACTTTCTTCTATGCACTTACTCTATCTGAATTGTCCTAGACCAAGTATGATAGCGACCTTGTTTGTCTCCCCCCTACTTGTTTTCTCCTCCCCAGCCCTCCAGCACTATGTGAAATGTCGTCAGGACTAGTACGTTAGTTACTTGTTTTGTTCCTCCCCTCCCTTTCTGCATCTCTCTCCCGCAACTTTGGTTAATCTCCGACTCTACTAGAAATGTTGTCAGGCCTAGTACGGTAGTCACCTGTCTGTTTCCATTTCCTTCCCTTCCTTATTTATGTCTTAGCTCTTGCACTATCTGAAATGTCGCCAGGCCGAATACAATAGTCAATTTCACATTTTTATTATTTTTGGCCTGTAATAATGTCATTGTATTTTCTCTTGTTCCTTCCCTTGCCTTGAATCACTTTGAAACACTTTGTGTATAGGTGCTATATGAATGAACAATCATATCATATCAAGCGTGCTCTGTGGGTCCTGGCACGCAGCTTAATTTGGATTTTAGGGTGTTCTCCATTTAGGCTAAGGCATGTGTGGGCGAGATGTTGATTCTGCTGTATAGGCCTTCGAGCATCTCCACTCTGCCCTCAGCAGACATGGGAGGGTTGCATTGCAGGAATTAGCAATCTGCACTTCTGTGATGGACAACCCTGTCTCCGATGACACAGGGCCAGTAGTGTGCAGACTGATGCACATTTACAGATAGATGACTATTGAGAGGGTTGTCCATGGGTGTTTGCGGCTTAGATTTACATGAGAAAGGAACGCGTCCTTGGAGTATTGCACGATTAGTGATGGCAATGTTTTCTCGTTTTTCGGACTGGCAAGGAAGATTTTTACACTTCGTAGTCACTCTGCCTTTTTTTGTATTTCATAAGTCACTGCTTCAACCAGAATCACATCCTAATGCTCAAGTGTTATATAATGCATGACTGCCTGCTATATCTGCATACAAGCCTGGTATAACGTTCTTATTACAAGCTAGTTGTGACATCCTAACTGACCTGTTTTAGGAAAATGACATCATAACCGCTCTGTAATCATCTATTATGCGTCGGTTGTGATAGCTAATTGCCTGCTGCTTGAGCCAACAGAGAGGATTCCAGCTGACTCTGCATATCTTAAAGCTGTAAAAAGTGTTTCAAATTCCTTGCTTGAAGAATAGTTTTCTCTGCCAGTTTACAGCTATTAATTGACAAGGAACTGTTCATGGTAGAATGTTTTATTTGTGCACTTCTGGAGTTTAACAAACATGAGCAACACTCTGCATGCTATTACTTATTTTAAAGCACAAAATGAAGTTCTTAGTTACATTGCATTAAACTGCTTTAGCTATTTTTCTGCAACACATTAGGTGCTGCATTGTTGCTTATTTAAATCCATACAGTTTCTATGTTGACTATATAGATCAGCACATGGAAGTTCTATTACATTCTATTAACCAAGAGACAAAGGCCCTCATCACAAGGTTGGCGGAATGGGTTTACCGGCACCGGCACCGCAAGGACACCAGGGAGCTAACAAGCTCCATCCCCATTCCCATTGAGCCCTATGGGGGCTTGAATGGGGATGGACCGAGTCCAGGTTCCTCAGACGGGGAATTACTGGGTCCCTCAAGGTTGAGATGGCCCGGTAAGTCCTCATTTGAGGAACCCGGGCCCAGGCCCAGAATGCGGTAAGGAGGCAACCATGCCACTAAAAGCGACATGGTTACCTCCAACCTCCTGATGAGGGCCAAAGTATTAACAGGAATGACAGTGTGTGTCCATATATTATGAGGCATAAACTACCCCTACCATACTCTGCATGAAGTTCTTTGACCTTATAAAGGAACTCTTCCTACAGCCTTGTTCCTCTATTCAGCCACAAAACTCCTTGATGACTTGCAATAGCCTTATAACATATGATAGGGGGTACTTTATCCGATATATTCAGACATGTTAAGGCAGAAGTATTGTGTCCATGGTTTACAGTACATGGCATGTTCAGAGTGCAACCATAATGCAATATTGTTTCATGTGATAAATACTCCACATCGAAATTAACAATTTAAATGATAAGTTAATAGAAAAAACAAAATGGATGATAAAGCATGTATAAACATGTCTCAACATAGTGGACACACTCTTGTTTATGTCATGCTATGTTCAATTAAATTAATCTAGATATCATTGTAATGCAAGACAGTAAATGATCCGTGTGAGTGCAAGTATATAAACAGAGTTGTTCATATGAGATTAAAGGTGGTTGTGTTTTTCAGGAATTTGCAAGAGAAACCTGATGCAGGATTTGTGAATCCAGTGTACGAGACACAGAACACACCCGTGGAAGGAGAGGTAAAGTAGATGAAAGCAACGGATGCATTGACTTAATTTAAAGAATAGAAAAATGGATCTATGTTTTCTCACTTCTTACTTCCTTTAAAAAAACAGAAGAAATGAGAAACATGAAAAGTGTGAAAAATAATTATTGTATCACAATCTTGTGCCTAAATTTACTCTGTTACAATAATATTAACTCCATTCAATGTTAGGATATGTAAACAAACTTAATAACAAGATGTGCCTTTACAAATGTTGAACTATGAATGCCTGTTCTTGAGATAACATGGGGTTTGGGTCACTTTTTCAATACAACAACATTCTCACCTGGTGTGGGAGACCTCCGCGAGCTCACAGACACAGCTCACAGCATCACAGCTGTTGTTGCTTCCTCTAGTTACAATGGAAAGTGAGAATGGACTTGATCCATTTTCGAACACCATTTGCTTCCATTTAACAACGTAGAACACTGCCATATATGTTTTTAATCTGTATTTGGCAGATCTCTGGGAGGAACCCAAGAAATGTCGGGGGGTTGCTCTTAGATGGGTGGATGTTCAATTGAGTTGCATTGCATATGCTGACTATGTAGTCCTGGTGGATTAAACCCCGGGAGGGCTGCACCGCTGTCTGACAGGGTTAATGAATTACTTGCCCGAGAGCCATCTTACAGTCAATCCGTCAAAATCCTATGTCATGCCATGTACCAGGAAGAAAAAGCAAACAAGCTATGCCTGGATAATTGATGACTTCCTTATTCAGAAGGCTGAATGCATTCGATATCTGGGATTCTCAGTCTCCCATAAAAGGAAACAAAGAGTCGAAGAAGAGAGGATGGACTAGAAAGTAGCTGTGTGTCTGTCGTTAACAAAGGCAGTCAAAAGAAGCCTATGTGAATTATCCCTGTTGCCCAAAATTGCATTTTATAGGGCCAAGATAACACTGATTGTTCTCTGTAAGGGATTTCAATCAGGCACACACCCAAGTCTCGCCTAGTATGTAGTGCGCAAATGAAACCCTTATTTATTTTTATCTATAAATTCAATATTCTTAATGATATACGATTCATATCACACCGTTCTCAAAATACCCCCCTCCCAAGGTTACACTGAACCAGGAATGAGGCTAGTTGTAAAGGTAAATAGTTGTTTATTTATTTAGAATTTAAAATCACAATATAGTTTTAATAGGTAACAACAATCACCAAAGGGTGACAATAGCAGTGAATAATATCCTTAATGCACTGGGAATCAGGTAACAACACCAAAGGAATGCAGCAAAGAAAATAATACTTTTGGGTTTCCCCACGCATCAACCCACCAATAGGCAACCTAAATAGAGGTGAGGAGAGAGCAGGTACTCAGGAATAACAAAGATCAAACAGAATATCACTCCCACCTCCCCCCCTTAAACACAAGAGAAAAAACGGATTTGACTTTTCAACTGACAGAATACATTTCTATGGGAGCCACTTTGAACAGATGGAAACAATCAATAGTAATGATTTAATCAAAAGAAAGCAATTTGAATCTGAATGGCAAAGTGGTAAATAATGTAAAGGCTATTCACACGTGTAAAACTTGTGCAAAATGTAAATTTACGGCAAACATTTATTAAGCGTTTTTCGATAAAAATGGGTCAACTACACTGTATTTGTTTTAGTTGAGGAGATACCTGAGGATGTTAGGTATCAGTGAGAGTTTCAATTTTGTGTCTATCTTTAAAACTGAGAGAGTTATTGAGGTTTTCGTGAGAGATGTTTTTTGAAAATAAAGACACACATTTGGACAAGCACTTCAGTTTAAAACCAGAAAATGTGGGTTATGCTTTTACTGAAGACTAGAGCATTCAGACTAGACAACCAGGTTGGGGTGAAGTAAGCTCTGAGACTGATGCATGACTTCAGTAACAGATCCCCAGCGCCTTCCCCTGCGGAACTAGTCCAAACACTCGAAGTGGGATTTAAGGATAAGAGTTACACAAATAAAATGACTATGAAAATGGTGCTTTAGCAAACAGACAGGATACGATAGCACTAAAGATTTTGACACTGTTACTGGCTATGAAAGTAGGGATAGTTCAGAGATTGGGGTGGAACAAGATAAGGCAAGGTACACAATAGTTCTCTAGAATCCTGTTAATACTCACAATCCACTGGGATATAAGATTTTTGGCCAGTCAAGATTCTGGTAAATGGATCGCATCTATCAGTGAAGCACATCAGCTAGGATCAGCTAGGCCAGTCGCCGGAACTGCACGGGATCTGTCCTTCTTGTTTCTGGATATTTCAGATCAGCGGGATAGTGAGTTCATCAGGCAAGCCTTATGGTAGCAAGCCAGATAGTTTCAGGATGCTTCCCCACACCACAATGCTCCACTGGGTTGTAAGGATTACTTGAGGATTGAAGATGGAGGCCTAGCTGAAACTAGTTCAGCTACTGCTTGGCCTGGTCATTGGCATCTGGATCTAGAAGCATGTTGAAGGCTGGATGTTGAATACTGGATCAAAGTGCTTCGCTGGAATCAGAAGAGAGAGTCTCTATTTGTTGTCAGATGCTTCTATTTATCCTGTCAAATGACATCACAAAAATGGGTGTATGGGCCGGCTTGACTTGCCCCTGTGAACTGGGATTCAATCAGCGCCTCATCTCCGCCTTGCATCCGAGTGATTGGATCAAAGACAGATCATGTCAAGTTCATGGTTTGATTTTTACAATCCTTAGGAACCTCCCATAGCCACTAGTATCAAATTCGAATTTTGTCCGAAATACATATTTATACATTTGTAGCCTCTACAAAAATCACATACAAGGATCACATATTTTATGGAGTATCTGTTCATCAAAATCCCACACCTGTGAGACCTTGTTTCACCTTTTTGCAGCATTTTGTCCATTTCGATTTCGCCATGAACACATTTTCCAAACTTTCTCCAAATTTCCACAAATATGTGTGTTTACCATAGGAACGTGGGTGCAAAGTTTCACAATTCTAGCATAAATACAGTTCCCATAAAACCATATACATTGCCATTCCTGTTCAGAATATGCTACACAGTTCCACCACATTTTGAAATGTCGGGCCAAAAATTAAATTAACAAATCTGCCCTTTCTATATTTTTCACCACTTCTGATAGCGAATTATAAGTCTCTAAAAGTTCATTACATATTCTTAGCCTCACATAGTCAGCCTTTTGTCTGTCTCCAGAGGGAAGGAGCAGCCCCCACCTTTCGGATTGCCTTCTGCAAGCCTTGTTTATGACCTTTTCATACGTCCATTTCCTGGCCTGGATAATCTGCCATTGTTCAGTCTCTGGCTTCAGACACGAGTCTGGCCTACCCCACAATTATCATGTGTCAGTGAGCATCTGCTGAGAGCATTGCCCTCCCCTTGGGTGGAAACCAGTTTTTCAACTTCTTGCAGGCCCAGCCAGCCTAAGTTCATTTTTTTATTTCTTGACTTCCAGAATAAAACACACTTGTTGCATCAGATGACATCGATAAATTACAGTCTTAGATTTAAACCTGTGGGATCAAAACGACTGAGATCCGTTTTCCTTTCAGCAACAGTACTTTTATATTTGCTAATCCAGCAGATTTTAAGTTTTAGACTACTTTAAAGTTTAATCAGGAAAGCCCATTTGACAGGGGCTGTCACTCACAGGTAGCCCAGTTTGGCTGAGAAATGTTTTGCTCGTAACATTTCAGGACCTTGGAAATGTACAGTGCTTCATTAAATGAAATTAATTTTATTGCCCAGCAAGATTTTGGGGGTCATTCCGAGGTTGGAGGTAATGCAAAAAATGATGCCGGTAAAGTATTACCGGCATCGCATACCTCTCTGGGCTATTCCGAACTAAGACCCCGCTATTTGAGGCACCGTTAATAACGGTGCCTCGAATAACAGCATGGGCACGGGCGGGCATGCATCATACCGGCAATACTGGCATGCCGCTAATGGAAATCACATTATTATATTATATTATATTATATTATATTATATTATATTATAAATCAGACGGACAAGCAAATACGAAGGCACTAATAGGGGATACCGTCATGCAGGTAATACCGGCATCACAAACCAACCGTAAATGCTATGTGCAGTGTTCCCAACTGCCACAGGTGCACACAATCAGCACAGGTGGAGGCACTGGAGTCTGGGCCAGTACAAAAGGAGCACACCCACACACCACACCCCTTCCCACACCAAGATGATTCCAATAGTAGTAGCAATTCTGGAGCTGGAGGACATGCTTGCATTGCAACACCACCAACAACAGCAACAGCAGGCACCACAGAGGAGACGTGTGAGGAGAAGGAGGGTGAGACAGGCCCAGCATGAGCCACCAGTGCAGCCAGTGGTACCACGCAGGCAGCTCCCAATCCCTCGAATCAGAGCCAGTCCTTTCAACCTAGCCCCGGGGCAGATCCACACCCTGTACCGCCTGGACCGGGACACCATCACCACCATCGTGGACATGATACACAACGACATCATCAGCCTCATTAAAAAACCGCACCGCCACCCCCCCTCTACTGAAGGTAGTGTTGGTGCTCCACTTCCTTGCCACAGGCACCTATCAGCACACAGTGGGGCCCATGCATGGCATATCACAACCCTTATTTTCTCGCATTCTGAACCAAGTGCTGGATGCCCTCCTCAAGCACACAAGGGACTACATATCCCTTCCACAGACTCCCCAGGAGATTTTTTATACAAAAGTTGGCTTGCATGCACTGGCAGTATGCCAAATTGTATAGGTGCCCTAGACTGCAGCCACGTGGAGTTTGTGGTCCCGCATGCCATAGAGCTGGTATACTACAACCGCAAGCAATACCACTCCATCAATGTGCAGATGGTATGTGACGCCAGCAAGATCATCACACATTGTTGTGCCCGATATCCCGGATCAACTCATGACTCTATGGTCGTGCAGAACTCCACGCTACCATGCTTCATGGAGCGACATGCTTCACGATGTGCTTGGCTGCTTGGTAAGTTGCATGTCAGGCACATGGCACTGAAATGGGGGGGAGATGCACACACCACCATGGTGTCAATGTTGATGTGACAGCACGATGTGCACATCACTAAACAGTGTCCCAAAGCATCCCAAACAGATCATGACACCCAAATCCCATAGGAATGAAGTAACTTCGACAACTATCACAACCACAACATGACAAACAGTAACCCACCCCACATGCCACAACACGTGAACCACTCATCAGCGGGCCTCACCCTCAGTAACACCATCCAGCAACATGCAGTGTATATGCACTATGTTGCTGTCTCCAGAAAATCACCACACAGGACAAGCATCCATGGGTGTACATTGAACAGAAACACCAAGAGAATCCACTGTCTGTCACAAGGCCGCCACAACCACAGGAATGCTGCATGTCACCATGGGAAAAATCAGTGCTGAATGCCTAATATCTCAGAGCCTACTGCCAATGCTCCCAGTCAGAAATTCATACAGAACATAACACATCACAAATTTGACACAAACACAGCTGTATGCATACACAATGCATGACCAACAAGACAGCAGTGCACACTGTGTATCATCTTGAAGATGCAACCCACACCATTATTCCATGGCACAGTGTCCTGTTGACACTGTTGACACATGACACATTGAGGGACTAAAAATGGCGTGCATACAACCAGGGACATGTGCATGTCACCAATGATAATCTGCAGGCATCTGTGACAAGTACAGCTGTCCATCATGAATCCACTGACATATGCCTTTTATCGCCTCCCATGAAGGTGACAGTGGCTATCCCTTGAAGCCGTGGCTCCTCACCCCTGTCCGAAACCCTCAGAAAAGGCACGAGGAGGACTACAATCGATCCCACACCCGTACCCGTGTGGTCATTAAGCAGACTTTTGGCCTGTTGAAGGCACGGTTTTGCTGCCTTAGCCGGTCGGGTGGGGCACTCCTCTACAGGCCTTAGAAGGTGGCCAAGACTGTCATGGCATGTGTTGTGCTGCACAACATGTGTATCCGACGGAACGTGCCGCTGCCCACTGACATTGAACTGCTACCACCTGGTGATGATGAAGGGGATGAAGAAGATGTGGCTGCACATCATCACGGTACCGATGCACAGGAGGGACGTGATGTGCGTCAGTCAGTGATTGCACAATATTCTAACACGCATGGCTGCAGAGGGTGACATGATAGTTGGATAGATGGCACTGGGTGTGGGGGTACTTGTACACTATGCACTGTATATGAATAAATGACACATGAACAATGATGAATGGCCACTCAAGTCATTTTTTAACACAATGGGTGTATTGAAAATTACAATGAAAATAAAAGTGTACTAACCCTCCACCACCCTCAGCCCACTCCTCCTCTCCCCACAACTCCCCCACACACCCTCAATACCCCCCCACTCCCCCCAAAACTCCCCCACACACCCTCAACCCCCACCCCCTCCCCCCACAACTCCTCCACAACTCCCCCACACATGTCCCAAAAAGTGTCTATTGCCTTCATCAGGCTGGCCAGTCTACTTCCTGCCACTCCCTGCACCTGGTTGTGGCATGTCCAGGCGGCACAGGGTGCGGGATGACCTGCGGAGTGGGCTTGTCTGTGTTGAGCTGTAGGACGATGGGGTGCTGCCTGCTCCATTTGGGAGCTGTGGCAGCTTCCAATGCATCAGAAATGCGACTGAGAACCTGCCACAGGGCTGATACCTCCTCGCACAGTCTACTTGTGTTTTCGACAAAGATCTTGCTCAGGGAGGCAATGTTATCAGAAATGATCTTGCCCAGAGAGGCAGTGTTTTCACGCCACTCCTGCATTGCTTGGGCATTGTCACTTACAAATTGTCGCACCAGGGCAGCTAGCTCCTCCTGCCGCTGCTGCCCCGCCGGTACACCTGTGGAGGTGGAGGGTGCTTGGGTGTCATGTACAATTTCTATCGGCTCCCCTATGGGACTCATGGCCCCTTGGTTGAACTCCCCCCCAGACTGCTCCAGGGTGGTGGTGTGGTCGGAGTCCAATGATGTAAACTGTGAGGATGGTGCCGGACTTGGTGTGCGAGGCAGTTCGGAAGGGTCATCCTCCACGGGCACCCAAACCTCTTCCTGCGCCTCCTCCTCCGCCAGGGGTGCTGTGGCTGCCACCTCCCGACTGAACTGGACTCTGCTGAGAGTGTTGCTTCAGCTGTGTCCTGTGCCAGTGTGACTGGTGTTGCGGGTTCTGTCTCAATGGCCCTTGGTGGCACCAGTGCCGTGCCATCTGGAGGTGGTTTCCTCTGTTGTGCATGGCGAACCTTGTGTTGGGCTTTTGAGGGCGAAAGCCTGTTGGCCTCATCCGGGGCCCTCTTCCGGGGTGTGGTTGGCTGTGGTTGGCTGTGGGGGTGAGTCCTGCACCTCGCTGTCATGGTCTGAGCCTTTGGGGATCGAAGAGAGGGACGTCATGAGTGATGGTTTGATAAACATAATGCATACATTTGCATAATTGCTCATCTACACAATAGAGGGTAATAGGCAGTTGAGTTTGGATGATCACGTTGCTCGCTATATGGGTGGGTAATGCAGGCATACATTGGGTCACTCATGTTGAGGGGGACGTATGCTATGCGACATGCATATTTGTTGTGGCCTGCATGCAGTGTGACTTATGCAGTGTGACTTATGCCATTAACATCTTAGTGTGGTTTGTCTAAGGTATGGCATTGCCTTGCTGCAGGCATCTGCATGTGTCTGTGCTGTGTACAACAACTATGCTGGGAATATGTGTGCATTGGGCCATGCCTCGCCTCTTTAGACAGACATATTGGTGGACTAGAACCAGACTCTGCATTACAGTGTTTTCTTAGGACACTCACCTCAGATGACGTGGCATCACACTCCATGTCTCCCACGCCTTCAATGGCCTCCATGCCGATCAGGCTTGCACATGTGTCCTCCCACCGGGACAGCTTTATGGGATGCTTGCTCCTCCGCCAGTTGACATGGCCTGGCTCCTGTTGGCCGAGAGGATGTTGCAGACTTGCAGGCGCAAGTCATCCCACCTCTTCCTGCAGTCCTTGGTTGTGCGGGGGGTGTTGCCAACCGCACTTACTTTTTGCACCACTAGCACCCAGATCTCCTTCTTTCTGATTATGGCCTCCCTCTTAGGCTCTGGGCAAACACGACATCTGAATGTTGTTCCCGGGTCTCAGCGAGCATGGTCAGCTCATCTTCATTAAAGTGCTCTTTGCACTGGCGGGTGGTGTCCTTTTTTGTTGTGGATTGGATTTCACACACAGCAATATCCTACAGGTCCTGGCCGCTGAGGGTGGCAATGGATTGTGTTTTTAAAGATGGCCGCCGTGCTCTTTCCCGTTCCTGTGCAATGACGCAACTTCCGGTTCCGCTTATTTACAGTCACCGTTATTAGCGGTGACCGCTAATGCCATCTTGTTTCATGCCGGTAGTGCAATCTGCACTTTACTTGATGTCGCTAAGGGCCTTTTTAGGGACTTTTGTGGCATGCCAGTAATGTTGTTACCGGCATGGCGCAAAGCTTGTTTCCGCGAGGTCGTAATAGCCCTCTATTAGCAGCCACTGACCTACACGGAAACAGTATTTACTCCATGCCGGTAAGGGCAGGTACTACAAACTCGGAATGACCCCCCCTTGAGTGTTGGAAAGTGTTCTGTACAGGCATTTTGAAGTTTCAGCAGCAAAGTAAATGTCATTTATAGGCACATTTTTTAGAGTTTCATTTGCAAAGCATTGCTTCTCCCTCTGTACTCCATGTTTACTTGTCATGGAGCCCACTGGAACTTTTTTGGCATTGTTTGCTCTGTTCCACCACACATGCACCACGGGTGGCAGGTTGTGCAGCCCTCTTTTTGTGTGTTGAAAAATGAGGTTTTGCCATGCACCAGGGTTTTGCCACCATTTTACTGTTTCTCGCACCATAGATAGCAGAGTGAGGCTGCATAGCATAGCAGAGTTGGTCAATACATCTCACAGATTCCCCCTCCCGACTTCGTTTTGACTTCCAGTCGAGGGGGAGTCAGGCGAGTGGGATGTTCTTTTCTCTCCATGTGGAGATATTCAGTTGCTTCTCCATTTAGCGACTGAGGCGACGCGCTCTCCTCGCTAGTTCGGGTTGGAGTGGGACAATACTCCGTATTCCTTGGGTTTTTCCTCCCGGCCCCGAGTCGTCCTCCTTGGTGATTCTTGGGATTTAGTGCCAATGCTAGAAAACAGAACATAGCATGGTTATGGACATTTCCCCACTATTACTCCCTGAGTGTGTAGGGGGTCAGATGCATGCACTGAATACAATATTTACAATATCCCCTGTCTATATTTAATATATGACCTCTTAACTGGTACATACTTCATGAACCTTTAATAATTCTTTTTATGTCACCGGATTGTCCCCTTCTGAGTTTCCGGTCGGCTCCACTATCTGCCACAAAGTATGCCTGGGGTGGCAACTCTTAAACTGGTTTATGTGGACCCACTTGTCTCCCCCCTCTGTCAAATTGCCCTTGGGGATGAGGATTCTCTAGGCGACTGGTGAGATTCTGTCCACAATTTCAAAAGGACCCCATCAGCTTGGGAGGAATTTGCACTCTTTGTCTTGGTTCATTTGGAAATTCTACAAGTAGACCTGATCTCCTACTTAATATTCCTTTGTAATTGTCTTAAGGTAATAGTGGGTCTTCATACTATCTGAAGATCTTTCTAGATTCCCCTGAGCATACACAAAGCATGTTGAAGGTGTTATCTCAGATTCTCAACATACTCATGAGTTGTGGAGGCATTTTTCAAGATCTGCTCTTGGGTTCTGTAGATCAGATGCTGGGGTAGCACCATCCTTCGTCCAGTCATCAGCTCGAATGGAGACATTTTTGTTGCAGAAGAAGGAGTAGATCTGATGGCCATCAGGACAAGGGGTAATCGAATGTCCCAACTTGGCCCAGAATCTGCCACAAACTTTTTTAATGTGCTCACAATAGATATTTTGTATCTCTCAACTCCACCACTAGATCATGCCGGCAGGCAATGTGTAGTTTCCTTTTGACCCCAAGTATCTCCCACATCTTTTTCATCACTTCGCTAGTGAAGTGACTACCTCGGTCTGACTCAATGCTTTGATGTAGTCCAAAATGCGAGAAGATGTGGTTGATCATTAGTGCAGCTGCTGTTTCTGCCTTGCAATTTGGGGCCGGGAGACATTCCACCCATTTAGCAAACAAGAATGTCATGGTCAACATGTACTTGTTCTCCGTAGGGTAGCGAATCACGGGCCCTATAAACTCGACTTGTAAATCTGACCAAGGCAGTGTCATCCCCCTCTTTTGGAGGGGAGCACAATGTGTGAGTGATCATGGCTGAAATTGTGCACACACAAGACACCCCTTCAAGTATTGGTCAAGGTCCTGCCCCATGTGTGGCCAGTATGCAACCTCTCTCAAGATTTCTAATGTTGTATGAAACCCCTGATGACTGGCCGTGTGACTTAGCATCAGGCTTCGGAATGAAGTAGGGACAACCCACTGGTCATGGCCAGATATGGATATCCTCACCAACAAACCGTCCTGGATTCGGAACACTTTTGGACATTTCATCAACACTCTGAGGTCATCTTTCCCAATGCAATCGGTATCCGTCAGGGGAAAATTCTCAGGATCCTCAATGTGTTGATAAAACTTACCATTTATTGGATCCCCTTTTGGTCCCCTTACTCCATTGGGCAGTTGAGAGTTCATTGTGAGCATTTGTCTAGGACCTAGTGATAGCAGTGACCTGGATTTCCTCTAAAAGGGACTTGATCTCAAGTAGATCCCCTTGAATGGCTCTGGTTTTGGCCAGCTGATCAGCTAGGTAATTTCCAGTTTTGTCGTGTCCCTCTACTTTAGAATAACCCTTAATCTTTTCCAGTAGATGGTCATCCCATTCGAGGTGACCAGATCATCAATATTTTGTATTAGTTTTCCAAGTTTTAGTGGTTTATTGCTAGCACATAGCATGCCTCTGGTTTTCCAGTTAACCAGGTGCTCCATGAACCCGTTCTGTACATAATCTGAATCAGTGATTATGACCAATTTGTGGAGTTGATGTTGGACAGCAGTGAGAATGGCTTGATGCATATCCATCAGCTCTGTCACTTGACTACTACACGGACCGATTTTGTACCCAGTGGAGGGCTCTGGGGCATCATTCACCCATGCATTCCCCACGCCGGCCACAAGTTCCTTTTCCCCATTGTTGTCAACATGGTAGGAGCACCCATCCACATAGACAGTGGCCAATCCCTCACACGTGTCTTCTTCATAGACCTTGTGTGGGGAATTAAGGTATGCCTCCATGCTGTCCTTGATTTTAAGACTTTCGTCCTCGAAACAGTTTTCTCTAGCACAATCATGCAAGTCATCCAGAACTTGCGCGAGGGGCCTCTTTTAGTTTTGGCCATATCCCCCTCCACAGGAAAGCCTTGCATTGACAGAATCCAGGAAGTAATTCGGGAATGACTCACATTTTCGGTCTGGGTTCTGTCACTTTGAAGATATTGCAGAGGCTGGTGTGGGGTCTCCACTATGATATATTCCGCCTGGATAAACGGGCAGTAATTTTTCAATGCCCACACCATTGCCAGGAGGGCCTTTTCACAATCGTTGAATTTTTCCTCCACAGAGGATAAAGTCTTGCTTGCATAGGTGATTACTTTATTGACCTTCTCATGCTTTTGGTATAATACTGCAGTCAAGCATGTATTTGAGGACCCTGTCTCCAAGAAGAACTCCTTGTTTTTGACAGGGTGAGCTAGGCAAGGTGCTTGTGAGAGGCTTCTTTTGAGTTGTCTTACTGCTTCGGCTTGTTCTGGACTCCCCTCCCACTTGACCCCCCCTTCAACAGATGGATCAAGGGTCTTGTGATTTCTGCATAATCCTCAATGAACTTTCTACTGTAATTAGTCAGTCCAAGGAGGCTCCTTAGCTCATGCAGAGTTGTGGGGTCTTTTAGTTTCTGGAGTGCTTCTACTTTCTTTTCCTGGGGAAAGAGACCCTGAGGAGTTATCTCATGCCCCAAGAAATTGACACAGGTCCTGCACCACTTTGCCTTTTGGAAAGAGAGTTTTGCTCCTTCAGCCCTCAACTGTGTTAGAACATAATGGATCTCCGCTATGTGTTCCTCCACAGTTGAGCTTTTGATTAGAACATCGTCTACATAGGGTAGGTTACACCTTTCACCCAAGTCGGGCATGGCCTTATGCAAAAAGATATTAAATTCATTGCCAGAGTTGATGTATCCAAAGGGAGTCCGAGTTCAAGTGTACTGCTGTCCCCTGAAGGTAAAGGCCAGCTGGTATTGGTCCTCCCTACTGACAGGTACAATCCAGTAGCCATTGGTCAGGTCAATGGCAGTGTATATCTTTGACCCCTGGATCTGGGCCAGCCCTTGGTCAATGTACGGAAGAGGCCATCAGGAAGTGTGAACCCTTTTGTTGAGCTCCCTTAGGTCAGCACAGAGTCTCCACTGGCCGTTTGGTTTCAAAATCCACAGCACCGGATTATTGAAGGTGCTGTGGACTGGACAAATTATCCCACAGTTCTCAAGGTTCTTAATTGTTTCTGTAAGGGACTCCATTGATGCGAGAGGCAAGCGCTATTGCTTCACAAACACTGGAGTCATGCCAGGGTCCGTGGGAATTGTTGTGTGGATTTTGGTGCGACCACAATCATATGAGTCCACCACAAAGAGATCTTGAAAATCTAAGAAAACTTGTTTCAATATTTGCTTCTGCTCCCGAATCTCACAGGCATCAGCTAGGTTGACTCTCTCTTCAACCATCTGCCTGGAGCCCGAAAAGACTTCTGGTTTGGCTATCTCAGCAGCCTATTCCAGCTGGGAGGAGAGGTCCCTGCTTAAAGTACTCACTTGGACTGATGGCTTCAGGTGGGGAAGGCAGTCCTGTGGACTTGAAAGATCACCTCATCCCTCCTGAAGTCACAGGTCACCTCTTCCTTATCTTAAGGGCAGGGAGAGGACACCAGGAAATTCCCCCATGCCGGGTGAAGATCCTGTCTGGTGTTGTGTCATTGTCGCTATTAGTGTCAAAACAGTCATTGGGGATTGGTCCTACTAGTTCATTACCTAAATCTATGGAAAAATGTTGGTTATCAACCGCCATTCCAATAATGGTGCCTGCACCCAGAGTGATACTCCTAAGGTCGCTGTTATCTACCTCTATTGAAATGGTGTTGTGTTCTGTATTGACTAGTGGTGTTGGGTTTAACTCCAACCCTTGCTGTTGGAAATGGCCATTGAGGAGAACATATGCCTCAAGTCAAGATTTTTTAGTCTCTGTCTTCTTTTAATTTTTACTTCAAGTGTGAATTGTCGGGTCCGTTCTGGGATGGTGACTTCCATTCCAATCTGAATTTCAATTGCATATGGCAGCAATTGAGCTGACTGAAATGCTTTCTCTGGGTCATCAAAGTCCATGGGATTACCCGCTAATTGGGACCAGGCTTTGAAGTTTATTAGGTACAAACTAATGGCAAAGCGATTGAGAATGTCACTGCCTAAATAAAATGCAGCAGGTATATCTCACACGACCCAACAATTATGGACTATGCTCTTGTTGCCCATGGACATTTTGAGCATACACCTGCTAGGCAGGAGAAGTTTGGAATTGGGTGTTTCCAGGTCCATTTCCCATTTGTCTATCAATTTAAATATGGGACTGGCTGGATCTTTTGGGAGTTTTCGGAACATGGCCTCGCTGATGAAGCTCTTACAGTTGTTCACGCACACTCGGGCGAGAACAGAGTCCTTCCCCCCATTTAACTGAATAGGGATGAACAACCGTTCTCCAATTTTCTGAATGTCAGCCAAGCTTTGAGCTGATTTCACATCATATTGGAATGTAGGAGTGGGATTTTCTGCTTGTGAATTGGTATAGAATTTCAGAGTATTTCCTTTCAGTGTGGAATGCCACTTGAAACTAGAAGGAAGGTTGATTTTCATAAATAGAGAGGACTTCCCATCACCAGTTTGTTGTCTTACTGCAATTACTGTCACATCAGGGATTTGGTTGTTTTGTAAATGGAATTCGATTTGGTCAGGTTTTTGTTCAACCATGTGGCATGTTCTATTTAAACTAACATGGTTGACACTATGTTTTAATTGTATTGGTCGGTTAGTCTGGGTCCTTAGGACCTTGTTTACACAATCTATCAGGGGAGACAATCTATGCAGGATGTCATTCCCTAGTAAACATGGTGTGCCCTCTGGATTCACAACTATGACCGGGTGTCTCACCTTGTGTCGCCCAATTATAATGTCTAAATCCGCAGTCCCCACGACAGGAATTTCATTCCGATCGAAGTTTTGAAGTTTTCCCAGAAGAGGGGTTAGAGGGATCTGTTATCTCTACCCCCTTCCTGAATTCAGCTAATCAAAGGCCCTTTTTGACAGAAGGGTGGCTTGGGATCCAGTGTCCACCAGTGCCAAGAATGTGCATTGCCCCTGTATTTGGACCGGGGCATAACATCTTCCCTCCTTCTCCTCAAGGGGGCAAAGATAATGCACATTTTGGCCAATTGGTGGGTTCATTTCTTTACTCTTGATTCTGACGGAGGGGTAGTTTAGGCATGATTTTGTTTGGGATCTTGGGAACCTGTAAGAAAAAGGTGATAGTGGAATATTGGGGAAGTTTTGTACTCCCCTGGTTCTGGTAACCCCCCGTTTTTGAGGCAGGCACAAGAATTGGTTTGGGCAAGGTGATTTTCTGTCTGGTCATTCTGGGGTTCAATGATGGGCGGTTTTAACTCGGTACCCACATCTACCCAGTCTTGAGCAGGATCTCTCGGGACCCACTTTTCTTTGGGAGGAGCTCCCCCTTCCCTGAAGGAGAAGATCCTTTTCCCAGAATCCTCTGAGGACCCCTCTCCTTCAAATTAGAAGATTCTAACCTCCTCCACAATCTAGGTCTTTTTAGGCCATTTATTTTTCCTTCCCGCTCTCTGTTCCTTAGGTTGCAGACTTTCGGGGGCAGGAGATTTTGGTTCCGGTTCCTGGGTTTCCAGGGGCTTTTCACAAGTGGGGAAGTATGTTTCCTCTAAGGCTTTACACCCCCCTTACCTATGTGCCTCCTCCCTGGGAACCGGTGGGTTGTTGGGGTTCTCTCCCCGTCATTGCTCTGGAGTACCAGACCCGTGATTTGAGGGGTTCTCGGCCGCCATGTTCATCTGAGCGTTCTGCTGAGCCCTCAACATGCGACCCAGATCCTGTGACAAGTTCTGGACCTGGTGCTCCAGGTGGGACACCCACTCTGCCTGGTACGGTGGGTCTCTTGTCCATCCTAGGTTGATCACTGTTATGTAGGTGTTCTGAATTAGCTATGCTGATGTTAAGTATTTGCTTTCTGACTTCCTATATGGTTCTGGAGTGTGATGTTGCAAGGTTCCAGATTGTGGAACCCCTGGAGAGTGTTGTTGCTTGAGATTAAACAGTTGGATGTGAGCTGCAGTGATGGTTGGGGGTATCATGCATCCATCTTCAGTATAGATAATAAACTATCAATCATACCTGGCATGGTCTGTGTCTCAACATTGGCGATGAGGATGGGATTTCTAAAGTAGCAAGGAGTACTCGCCCGAATCTCGAGACCCCCAAACCCAACGTCTGTCAAGGAGGGGCTGACACTCCACCGGCATTGCTGCTGACCACCGTGCTGCACCGTGGGACGTGTAAGCTAGCCCAGCAGTGTGCAGAGGCAGTCTGAAAAAAGGGCACAGCTGCACGTTCGCTGAGTGGAGGTCTGCCCAGCAGTTTGGAGCCGGACGAGAAAGAGGACATAGCTGTCGGCTTGCCGTTCGCCCTTCCACAGCTCTTCAGGTCCGCTGGCTGCTGATATACATATATATTCTGCATCTGGCGGTACTCGAGGTCAGTGCCGGGAAATTTTTTTGGATATTTTGTGTGAAAGGCTTCACCCCGTGAGGAAAGAGCTTCCTATCTCTTAGTCACATGACGCGCGTGTCACATGATGCGGAACACGAGGGCGTCAGTTTCGTGTGATAACGCTCTTTGGGTGAAGCGTTAATATTACGCTCTACATCAAGAAAAGTCACAGAAGTTCAAGGCACTTTTCCCTGCTCTCTCCGCTCAGGGCCCACAAGGGAAGGCAGTGGTAGGAGCGGCGATCGTGCGCTCCTAAGGACCAGTGATTTTTCTTTGATCTGGTGATTGATTTTAGTGAATAATCCAAAACGCCTCAACAGGTGAGAAGGAAGGGAGTGCTTCCGTATTGTATTACTGTATCCCTGTACTTTACTGCATTTGCACGCTCTTATTTGTCTGAAGTTCTCTTGTGTACACTGCATCTGAAATGGCCACATCAGGGGTTGCGGGCTCACAAATGTTTATGCCTATCCCAGGCCCACCCTGGATCAAGTGGGGTCCCTGGAAGAGGGGCGTTTTGCACTATGTGAAGGCAACATGTGGTAATGGGATGTCCACCGAGCGGAAAGTATCAATGCTTATGCATTTTCTGGGCTATGAAGGACAGAGGATTTATGAGACGCTGCCAGACACTGCAGAACTATATGAGGAAGGTGGAGGAAATGATTTTGAAGTGGCTCTAGGGAAACTTGACAAACATTTTGAGTCAAAAATGTGCACGGTACTTGAGCGATACCACTTTAGAATGAGATTTCAACATGATGGGGAGACCAAGGAAGAATATATTACGACGCTGAGACACCTGTCTTTAAATTGGAAATTTGGTGGGGGGTTGGATGAGCATATAAGGGACCAATTTATGTTGCACGCTCCATTGACAAGATCCATGAGGAGGTGTGGTTGAAAGATGATCCTAGTTTGGAGGAGGTCATAGGTATTGCTATGAGAATAGAACATACTCTGCAATGTGTGGCGAAATTAGCCACTAAAGAAACAAAGCCATCTCAGGCAATTGAGGTGCTGAGAGAGAGTCACAAAAAGAAAGATGTGAGGGGAAAAAAGAAACAGAAAGGCAAATATGTGAAGCGGAGTGAAGTTATCCAGGATAAGAGTGGCGGGAGTCAAGTGGGCGGTAAAGAAGCCCAGAAGGATAATGTGCAGGGAGGTCCAAAGAGAGATGGTTGGTTGTGCTTCAGGTGTGGAAGTGCACATCATTTATCAACTTCTCCTATATGCCCTGGTAGGCGAGCTAACTGCAGTTTATGTAAGAAGTGGGGGCATTTCGAAAACTGATGCAAGAACTACCGCATTGGTGGGGGGAAGGGGACCATGTTTGTCGAGGAATGTAATATAGGGTCGTCAGATGAAGGCAAAGAGTATGAGAATGAGATTGTTACATGAATATGGTGAATTGTACTGAGGTTGACGAGTGTGAACATCCTTCTGCTTGGCTTGAGGTGAATGGATGGAAAGTGAGAATGTTTGCGGATTCGTGTTCAAAGATCACATTGATGTCACAAGCAATTTATGAGAATATTGTGGGTCATCAAATGGAAGATCTGGGCCCATCTGATAGGAATCCTGGAGGTTAAAATGGGGGCAAAATAGAGTTGTTGGGATGTTGTACTGCTCATTTCAGATTTAAAAGGAGGACGAAGTGTGGTAAGATATATGTTGCAAACAAAGGGGAGACCCTGCTTGGATGGAGGGTGCAAAGGCGTTTAGGCATCAGATTGGATCTCAACAGCAAACAACAAGTACTAAATATAGGTAGTGCTGTAGGGATGGACAAGACGAGAGGTGGGGTGAACGACCTCATCAAGAGGTACCCGGAAGTCTTTAACAAAGGTGTGGCGTCTCTCAAGGGCATGGTGCACAAGATTGTATTGAGAGATGGGAGCACACCAGTGTGTGCCAAACACAGATGCTTGCCTATGAATATGCGTAATGCGGTAAGGGAGGAGTTGAAGAAACTAGAAAAGGCAGGGATTATTGAACCAGCTAAAGCTGTAGAATGGATTTCCCCAGTAGTAGTGGTAACAAAGTCAAGTGGTGATTTGAGGGTTTGTGTAGACCTGAGGGAATTGAATAGGTGTGTGATAGCCGACCGCCATCCACTCCCTGATATGGGTGAACTATTGAGTCGTATCGGAAATGCAAAGTTTTTTGCCAAGTTAGATATGGCAAGTGCATATCACCGAATTAATGTGGATGTTGAATCTCGTAAACTCACAGCTTTTATTACATATGAAGAGATTTATCAGTTTCGTAGTATGCCATTTGGGCTGATATCAGCCTCATCGGTTTTCCAAAAAAGTAATGGATAAGCTGCTAAATTGGATGAGTGATGTCTGGTGTTTTCAAGATGATGTACTTATATGTGGGAGGAGTGAAGAGGAATTGGAGAAGAAGGTGGAGAAGGTGGTGAAGATTTTCAAGGATCGTGCTATAACGCTGCGAGGGGAGAAGTGTGTTCTTTCTACACGAGCGGTAGAGTACTTGGGTCATGAGATATCTGAGGATGGCCTGAGGCCAAAACGAGATTTGGTAGATGGTGTCAAAAGAATGCAAGTGCCGAGAAATAAAGCTGAATTGAGATTGTTTCTAGGGTCGATAGAATTCTCTCATCACTTTGTGGAAAACAATGCTGATGGAGTAACTAATTTGAGGGCATTGTTGAGGAAGGGAGTGGAGTTTTAGTGGGACAGAGAATGTCAGAGAGAGTTTAATGAAATTAAACTGAAGATTGACATGGCAGAGCCATTAGCTATGTATGACACCATAAAGAGGACTGTCCTTTCCCTGGCTGCCAGCGAGATGGGCATTGGGGATGTGATGTCCCAGGTGGGAGCTGATGGTACCGGGGCAGTGATGATACATGCTTCTCGTATGTTAATGGGTGCTGAGCTAAATTATTCGGTTTTAGAGAAGGAGGCCATAGCCTGTCATTGGGGCATTGAGAAGCTTAAAAATGTTGCATGGGGTCAAGAATCTACCCTGAGAACTGATCACAAACCTTTAAAAGTGATATTCGAAAGTAAGGGGCTGGATACATTCTCAAGGAGGGTTGCCTGTTGGGTAACTAGGCTACAATGTCTCAAATTCAACATTGAGGTAGTACCAGGTAAAGATAATGTGCAGGCGGATTATGCTTCCAGACTGAGAGTAGATGATGCCAATGATGATGATAAAGCAAAACATGTGGATGTACGCAACATGGTGTTTGCCACTACGGAATGAGTGATACAGAAGGAGGAATGGGCTGAAGCGTTGGAGTCAGATGAAAGATGGAAATGCATTGTTGGTTTTGTCAGGAAGGGATGGCCGGAAAAGAGATTGTTGTCTGGTGAAGAGAGATCACTGTGGGAGGTGAGGATGGAGTTGTCAGTGAAGGATGGGTTGGTATATCGCTGGGACAAGTTGGGTGTTCCCGGCTGTTTGAGGCAGAGGCTGATTAAAGTTGCACATCAATGACACATTGGTGTGTACAAAATCATGGAAATTATAACAGCTGACTATTGGTGGCCGGGTCTTGATCGTGAGGTTGAGAGAGCGGTTGGAGAGTGTAGTGACTGTATCAAATCTGGAAAAAAATCTGTCGGCTCTGGTGCAGCCAGTAAGAAAAGTAAGCGCACCAAAAGGGGTCTGGCAAGATCTTGCCATAGATGTCCTGGGCCCTGTGGATATGGGCAAGGGGCGAAGAAGGTTTTTAATTGCCTTGGTAGATTTATTTTCGATGTGGGCAGAGTTTAAGGTGATGACGGATGTGACGTGCCAAAGCGTGGTTGGATTTCTAGAGGATGTTTTTAAGAGGGAAGGGCTGCCAAAGAGTTTACTCATGGACAATGGTCCACAATTTGTTGGGAAATTGTTTCAGGAATATTTGTGCAAGGGTGGGATAAGGCACAAGAGAACTGCACTGTACTATCCACAAGGGAATGGCACAATTGAGAGGGTAAATCGGTGTATAATGGAGGCAATCAGAGGGGCGAGCGCGTGTGGGTTGGATCGAAAGATTGCAGTCAAATAATGTCTGTTTGCTCGGCGAATGGCACCTGGTGTTGAAACAGGAATCAGTCCTTTTGAGCTGATAAGAGGACAGAAGGGAAACACATTGCTATCTCCTGCGTGGCTGGGTAGACAGCTGCAGGCGAAATCACCCTTCCAGCCTAGAATTGTAAAACTACACATTTCAGTCTAAACGTTGACATTTACTTTAATACTTCTCCAATGCCATAAACTTTAATGGGCCATTAAAACAACCTATTAATACATTAATATAAAACCTTTAACAATGTTTGCATTTGCACTGGCTTTTGCCTCTGTTTGTGCTCACCCTTTAAATACTGACATTACGTTATATGCAAATACATAGTTGCAATGCTAAAAAGCACACATGGCTGGTGTTTATATTTCTATGGCTTAATTTTAGATTTGTCCAATGCTGTTTCATTCTCCCCAGGCACCTCCTGCAGGTTATTCAGCAAAGATGCCACGTTCAGAACCAGGACACCTCAGAGAGCCTTGGGTTTATCTCTGTTTAGGAAATGCCTAAATATTGACCTTCAGCAAACATGTCAGGTTCACAACAAGGATACCTCAGAGAGCCTTGGGCTTACCTCGGTTCCTGAACTAGGTAAATATTGACCTTCTGCAAAGATGCCACATTCAGAACCAGGATAGCTCAGAAAGCCTTGGGCTTACCTCGGTTTAGGAAATGGGTTAATATTGACCTTCAGCAAAGATGCCCCGTTCAGAACACGGATACCTCAGAGAGCCTTGGGCTTACCTCGGTTCCTGAACTAGGTCAATATTGACCTTCAGCAAAGATGCCACGTTGGGAACTGGGATACCTGAGAGACCCTAGGAAATAGCTGAGTTTAGATGGTGTGCGCGCTCTGGTGCAGCTCAATAATCCTATTTTATACTCCTTTTTGATCCCTTACTCCCGCATACACTGCAATTACACCAACAAGATCGAACTAGTGGAAATCATAGCACATCGTGAATCAAACACCGTCAGGAGAGCTATTACACTTGGAAGCAGCAAGAACATTCTAGCAAGGTCCTGGGTACACATGTGCATGCTGTGGTGCAGATGGTTCAGTGAGTTTTTCATACTTAGAAAATATTGATGATGCATATGTCCTTCTAATCTGAGATTCTTGCACACACTGTTTAATGTTCGTCCGGCATCTGAAATGACACTGCTCTCATCTATACATTTGGAATAAAAATGCTGCATTTCATGTTTTAAATGTATTCAAATTTTCTGCGTCTTTCAATAGATTTCCAGGACAACTATTTACCCCGGTGTTGAAATCAGTGTTGCTCCATGGCGAACAAGGGTATGTTTCAATTGAATTTACATCTCAAGAATGACATAAAGTGATTGTTTTTTCTTTTACGCCTGAGAAGTGTGTGAATTTTGAATGACTGTTTTCATTGCAGGATAATATATCCAAAGAGCTGCTATCCTAATTCTAATTGCATGATTATGAGTGTGTGTGTGTTGTTGGTTGCATCTCAGGTAATAGCACCTCCCAGAAGGGAGGAAGGATATAGCTCAGTTGTAACACGTTTGTCTTGGAAGCAAGACAACGAGATCCCGAGCTTAGAAACCACTTGCTGGTATTAAATGAACAATACAATTAAATTACAAATGTACTAATAGCGCCTGCAGTAATTACCGGATGTCTCGAAAGATCTTCATGAATCCCAAACTATGCAAACCGTTCTGTTCTTCCGATTTTGCAGTCCCTAAAGAATTCATGGAGTGCGGTAATTAGTGCATGTGCTAATTGCCCCATGCAGTAATTACCTCCATATGAAAGTAGGCAGAAATAAGAGTTGCACAAACAGCAGGTAATGGTAATGTTAATTACAGGATGTTTTACTAATGTTAATGATGACAATATATTTAAATAACTTTAAAGAGCAAACACAAATAAAATGACATGGACAGATAGTACTCAAAACATATGTGTCTGGCGGAAGAGGCGGCCTACAGTTTAGGGTGACACGAGTAATTCAATGCATGTGTGCATGCTCAAATTACTTGCATTCTGAACTTCAGTGCTTCGTGCTATGTAAACAAATCACTTACATTCTGAACAATAGTGCTTAGTGCTACATCAACAAAATCCATTAGCATTCAATACGCGCCTGCTAAAAATAATCCTTCGAGGAGCCCAGTTTCCATAACTTTGACATTCATTTACCAGAGGTCTAATTGTACAAATGAAAATTAACTACTTTCAAACGTTTATTGGCACAGGCATGGTTTTATTGGAAGTCAAAATGCAATGTACTTTTCAAAAGATATATATGCACATGCAGAGAACTCTGTTTAATGAACATTTAAAAGGACACTTTTATGGAGTTTCGTTTGCCTCCATCCTTCACAGTGTCTCTTATTACAGCCATAGAGGTTAACAGAAGGAAGGAGGGCCATTGTTATTCAACTCGCACTGCCAGCTCTGAGGGAGGACTCGCTAGCTTTGCAGAGGACAAGCCCGTGCCCTCTTTACACACGCATGAAATCGGATCACGGTATGGGCTGATCCGCTGCAAGGCAACAATGGCGCCCCAACCCCAGAGCTGGAAGTGCTGTCTGAATAACAATAGCCACTCCCAACTCGGTCGGTGCTTAAACGCTGGCTCGGACTGGCCTAGTACTTCAATAGATCAAGGTCGGAAAAGTGGCCCAAATTTTGACATCTTTGATGAATTAGTGCAGGATCCAGCTGCTAATTCTATCCATCGTCTTTGCCAAATGTGCTTCAAAATGATAGTTTGGGTAGTGGGATTTGGAGGGATGAGGATGAAGAGGATGTACAACAAGGGGTGTGGGAGGCAGGCCATCTGTCTGCACTAAGAAGAGAGCCCACACCAAAGCCCGTGTCTCTGGAGTTGAATGCAGTAAATTGCCCCGTACGGATATACTAAATCCACTTAAATCTGAATCAAAATGTGCTTGTTACCCGAGGGATGGTGAATCAGATTTGACAGATTCCAAACTGAAAGAGGGATGAAGTTAAAACATTAGCTACATTAATCTATTAAAGGCTCACTTAAAAAAAAAATCAACGATTTTTGTCATTGATTTCTTTGATGTATTTGAGTTTCTAAAAAAAATAAAAACATCACTTTCCAAAAAGACAGATATTCGGACCCTAGATTATTATTAGTCATAGTATTGGGTTGCAGAAAAAAGGGGAACAAAAAACATTAATTGGCTTCATTCAGCAAATGCCACAAAAGTGGAAAAGTGTCCCATCATTGTTTCGAAAACGTCCTTAATTTGCTTTTCCACAGTATGTCACTGGGCTTTGAAATACCACTGAATTGCCATTTTTTGTAAATACAACCAGTGCTACATATTTTGTCTCCAGCCTCCCAGACCACCCCTTCTGCCCTTATTGGTCCGATAACTTGCGCTTACTGACCCTCCCTGGGCAGCGCCCTGCCCGGCAGCCCCTGTGGCTAAGGGCCCCAAAGAAAAATGCTGCTCCCATTGAGACTGCTCCAGCTAATGTCTGCAGGTGTCAGCAGTGGAAGCCAGTGGCCAGCCGTCAGCCAGCAGCTACTAAGTAAGGGAGGAGTGTAGCCCTAGCAAACTCTCAGACTTAGGGGTGGTTGCTCCTGTTTTTTTGTGTTTTTAAATTGCATTGTGAAAGTATTTAAAATTGCATTGTGAAAACCAGGCCTTTTTCCCCACTTACAGGACTCTCAAACTTAGGTGTGTTTCTCCTGTTTTAAAAAATGTGCATTGTGAAAGTAGTGCCCTTTTGTGTTGCCTCCTTGCATAGCACTCATCTTGCAGACGTTTCTACCATTATCTAAGCGGCCGTCGTCTTGTCCAAACTGTCAACTCATCCCATCTCTCTCTGTCTCGTCTGTACACCAGCTGCCCTGTGTCCTTCCCTAGTTTTCTCCCCTACCCCTTCCCACTCCCTCCCTCTTCTCTCCGCTTGCCACCTACTCTATGGTGCTCAATGTCTCTCCTACCTTTTCTAACTGCTTCTCTATCGACTATCCTGCTCTACTCACTAAATCTGGTAGGAAGAAGTTTAACAAGGACATCCTGGTCTCCAACCCAGGCCTCCCTATAGCTGACACCTATACCAGTGCCTCCTCCAGGCAAACTTTCACTGAAATCCTCTTTGTCGGTCCCTCACCGGACCTATGGAATCTACATATGGTCTCTATGCTCTATCCCTTCTCCTCATCTCCCATTAATGCTGGCACCCGGTGGGAGGCCCTCTTGGCCTCCTTCCACTTCTCTAAGGTCATCATTAATGTTTACTTGAATGGTACCATATTGGTCCAAGGCCCTCAAGCCAACCTTCTCCTCTTTGATAGACGCTTCCCGCGCCTCATCAATTTCCTTTCTTCACCTGCTGTCCCCTCTGTCCCCTCCACGGCATCCTTGCCTACCCCTGCTGTCTCCCCCTTGGCTACCTTGCCTTGTCCTCCTTCCTCTTCTGCCCCCCTTGGGCTTCTTTTACACCTCTGCAGGGTGTACATCTGATTTGTAACCCTCCCCAGAAGTCTTTCAAGGACGACAACCTTCTCCATATTGCCACCCTTAATTCTCGCTCAACTGTCAAACACTCCGCTGACATCTGCCGCCTCCTGGAGGAACTTGACCTTGGTGTCCTCGGTCTCACCGAGACATGGTTCAAGGCCAGCTCTGTCACGAGTTTGACACTCTCCTCCTGATGGCTACAAGATCCTCTCTGTGCCCCGATCCAACCGTTCCAGAAGGTGTGTAGCCCTGATATTCCCTGAGTGGATTCTTTATTCTGTCATTCCTACAGTGGCCAGCTCCTCTTTTGAATGCCTCATCTGAAGGCTGTCTCACTCCCCTGGCCTTTCCCTCACTGTGGCTACCATCTATCGGCCACCTGGTCTGATCTCCCCCTTCCTCTCTGAGTGGGCAAACCTCTCCTCTTCCCTCTTGATCTCTACCTCTCAATTCCTCCTTCTTGGAGACTTCAGAATCTACCAGATGCTTCCTGTCCTTCCATTGGACTCTTTCCTGACCTCTGCAACTCTCTCTCACTCTCTATTCTCCCCTCTGGCCCGACTCAATCCACAGGGCACCCTCTGGATGTTCTGATCTCTTCAGACCTCCCCCTTTGATCCCTCTCACCACTCCTCTCTCCTGGAGTGATTTTCTCCTTTCCTCCCATCTCACCCTCTCTACACCTCAGGCCAAGCAAACTCCAGCACTGCCACCTACCTTCTCAGTTATCCGACCCATGAAGCGTGTGTCAGTGTAGGCTTCGCCGCCACTTTCTCACCCACTCCTCCTTCTTTGGCTGACTCACACCCTGACACAGCCCTTGCCAAACTCCACTAAGCTATATCCAATACTCTTGATGTTCTTGCCCCTGTCATGAGGATCCACATGAAGCCCAAAGCCAAGTGCAGCTCTTGGTATGACTCAGACCTTGTCACCCTTAAATGCAAGTGCAGGGTGGCTGAGAGGAAATGGCGTGTATCCGGGACATCCTCTGAACAACTGGCCTGCCGCCTTCCCGAAAGGCAATACCGGCTCTCTGTCTGCACCAAGAAGACAGCCCACATCCAAGCCTGTGTCTCTGCAGCATCTAACAACTCAGCTGAACTTTTTAAAATCTGCAAGGAGCTGGCCAATCCTGCTGCAGTCTCTACCTCTCCTGTCCCCTCCCAGACCCTCTGCACGGCCCTGGCTTCTCATTTCATCTCTAAAACTCAGGACATCATGTCCTCTGTCTCTTCCTCTCCCCCTCCTCCCTCTACTACCTTCTCTTCCTCTGGCCATTTTTCAGCCACCTCTCCTCCCTCCTTCTCTGCCTTTCCCCGGTTCTCCTCAGACGAGGTTTCTAGACATCTCTGATCTCTGAAAGTCTTGTCAAAACAGGTTCACCCCTGTTCCTCCAAAATCATCAAGGACCACATTGACACCCTGGCTCCTGATCTGGCTGATTTCTGCAACCACTCCTTCAACACTGGAGTCTTCCCCTCCCCCCTGAAGCACTCCCTTGTGCACCTTCTTCTTAAGAAACCCTCTGCCGACCCTTCCTGCCTGGCTATCTATCGTCCAATGTCCATCACTCCTTTCCTAAGCAAACTCCTTGTAAAGCTGGCCATCTCCCAGCTTAATCTTCACTCTGAATCTGTTGGTTGTCTCCATGACCATCAGTCTGATCTGCCAGAACCACAGACAATGCTCTCCTGAGCATCTGTGAAGACCTGCTCTCCAACACCCCCTGTGTCCTCATCTTAATTTATCTCTCTTCTGCCTTTGACACGGTCAAACATGCCATCCTGCTCAACCGTCTCCGTGATAACCTGGGTATCACCTATCAGGCCATGTCTTGGCTGACCTCCTTCCTCTCCAATCGACCCTCCCAGGTCCAACTTGGGTCCTTCCTCTCCTCTATCTCCATCTCTAACATGTGGTGTTCCCCAGGTGTCTAACCTCACTCTGCTGCTGTTTAATCAATACCTGGCACTTCTTGTCCACTGCATTGCCGCTCTTTCCCCCAACTTTCAGTGCTATGCGAATGACACTCAACTCATTTTCTGGCTCCCTTCTGCCAACTCTTCTCCTCTCATCTCTGACTGTCTGTCCGCCATCCAGGAGTGGTGTGCCACCAATGATCTCTGCCTTAATACCAGTAAGACCGAGATTCTCCTCATCGGCACACCTGCTCCCTCCTTTTGTGTCACTCTCTGGCTGGCCTTTCTTGGCACTCTTCCTGCTCCCACCTGTGAGGCTAAAAACCTCGGGGTCATCTTCAACTGCACCCTTTGTTTCTCTCCTAATATCTTTGATGTCTCTAAGAAGTCACACTACAAGCTGCACATCCTCAGAGGTATTCTTCCTTTCCTTTCCTTCCCCCAGAAGCTCACTGTCTCCAGAGCTCTGGTTCTCTCAAGGCTGGACTCCTGCAACAGCCTCTTTCTAAATCTGCCTGTCTCTACTCTCCGCCCTCTGAAACTCATCCAAAACAGGACTGCAAGACTTGTCCTTGGCTTCAAGCCCAGGGATCGTATCTATGCAGGACTGAAATCTCTGCACTGCCTCCCAGTGGCGGCGAGGATTAAGTTCAAAACCCTCTGGATTGTCCAAATGGCCTTCTGGGGCCTGGGGCCTCAATACCTTCAACCTCTCTTCCTAAATATCTTCATTCTCAAGCTCTTCGCTTATCCTCCTCCAACTGCCTCAGAGTTAGTCGCTTCTCTAAGCAGCGAGTTGGTGGTAGATCTCTTTCTTCTGCTGGGGCCTCCCTCTGGAACAGCCTCCCTGCCTCAATGAAACTTGAGGATAACCCTCTCCAGTTCCGGAAGCACCTCAAGACCTTCCTCTTTACTTCTGCTTTCTTTCCTCCTCTCCCCTTCTGATCTCCTGGCTGAATCTGAAACTGCACTGGTTACCTGTCTACCCTCTGATCTCAAACACAGGTCCCTTCCCTGCCAGTTGCACACCTGCACTGCCCCGCTGGCAACTCTTGCACTCGTGGACTGTTTCTGTATCCCTACAGCCCTTACTAGCACTTGGCACCTGATGTCTGCACTTGCCACCAGTTGGCCGCACTTTTATCTATTATTTATTGCCTTTATTTATTTTTCTGTTATCCTATGTACTGCACTGCCTCCTCCCCTTTTTCCACGCATTTTTCCCTTTCCCCCCTCCCCTGCACTTGCACAATATCAATGCCACCTGGCCTAGTAGCTTCACTATCTCTGTCTTCCCTCTGTTTCCCCTCACTTGCCTCTTCGCGCCTTGATAAACTTGTGTATGGGCATGTTATGAATGCCATATCATATCATATCAGCATTTTCTGCAAATTAGTAACCAGCAAGGGTCATTGAGCTTGGAACAACAAAGCTCATTGGCCCTCACCTGGTTGTTACCCGGCTGACAATGCCTTACCTCCGCTGCTGCCTCTCACCAGGTTCCTGGCTGATCATTCCGATCTGTGAAGTCCCTTCTTCCTTTCCATGGTAGAAATTTTCTTTGTTTTATTTTTCCCCTATGTCTTTAACGGCAGCCATGGAACGGGAGAAGGGACCATGTGTAGTCCCTTCTCCCATTCCAAGGCAGCCATCTTATTTGTTTACATTATTTTACTCATTTCAATGGCCGCCATGGAAAGGGAGAACAGACTTCATTTGCACTTCCATGGTGAGCATTATTTTTTCTTTTGTTTTTCAGTTGCAAAACGCCAGAGCATTTCACAACTGAAGAAAGCTGCTTTTAGTACCCTGGTCAAACAGGCAGGGGTACTAATAGCAATAAGCCCCTCTCTTGGTTGGCATTACTGCATCCCGTAATGCACCAGGGCCTTTGTTAAGTCCTTCACGTCGCTCAGGCCTGTAACAATGTGCCTCGGGCATTATCATATGCAGTAATGCCCCCCTGGCTCAGGGCTTATTGCTTAATTAGTACCCGGCGCACAGGGTTTGGAGGCCCACTAGGCAATGAGGAGGCTCGGAAAGGGGGCATTACCAGATGGTGATCCCACTGCTCTGAGCCTTCGCAGGCCTGGAGTTCGCCATCTTTCCGGCCGGGGAACAAGGTAAGTGCCATGCCCCTCCCTTTCCCCCCTTTTTCACATGTTTTCATTCCCCTCCTGCCCTACTTACCTTTTGCTTTTTGTTCCTTGGTGTGCCCGCTCCTGCTCTGCAATACGCCGCCATAGAAAGTGAGAAGGCACTACGTGAAAAGGGAGAAGAGATATTGTTTCCAGAAATGTTGTGGCCATTTTTTTTAATTGTTTTTATTTTTTGGTTATGAAACACCAGAGCATCTCGTAAGTGTCGAGGGGCTTATTGCCTAAGCAATGCATGCTTTAGGCAGTACGAATGTATCACTTATCCTATAATAAAACCAGCAAAAAACAAGTGCCAAATTCTGGGACTCTGGTAGCTCTACTTCAAGAAAAAATAAAAATATTTCCCTGTCAATCCACGCATGTTAGATGAAAATACATAACACACAATGGGCCTAATTCACAGAAGTGTTTTATTATGGCATAAACCCCATTGGAAAACGCTCTCTGAATAAGGGCCAATCTGTATTGTGGCATTTGCAAACTGATAAGACATTTTTGAGACCAGCCTGTCGCTGATCTTAGTTGAGAGGTAATAACAACACTTTTTGTGCATTATGGCCTGATTCACAAAATAATTTTTCAATGGTGCAATCCCATTGAAAATCTATTTGAGATTATGTCCTATGAGCGTTATTAAATAACTTTGCACTTGCAAAAATCACCTGAGTACAAAAAACACCTTTTCAATACACGTTTACCCTAATGAACTACTACTTAACCAATTATTAGCCAGGTGTAAAAATGTATTGAAGCAGTGTGTCTATTACACTACTACAATGTTTCCCCTGGTGTTAATTGCACTTGCACCAGTGCAAACCTTCTCTAAATCTCACCCATGCATTTTGGTGATGGGGATGTTGGTGAACATGTTTAAAACTGTGTTAATTTTACCACAGCCTGTAAATCAGCATTCATTTGGCAACAAACAAGCAGAGCATGGCAGTATTTGCCTTTTCTGGAATTTGGGGTGATCCCCTAAGTGATTGCCCACTTACGACTAGTGGTGTAATTACCACTGTTATTGGAATGAGACATCCACAATATTGCCAACCTGACTGTTTTGGGTCTCACTGTTATAAACCGTGTTAAACATCTAGGTAAAATATATGATACTTTTTTTAAATTTTATTTTAGTGAAAATCCAAGGTGACCAAGATCTGAAGGAGCAATGGTTTAAATTGTGGGTTCCTCTATCCCAGAAACGTATCCATTCCTTAACAAATGTGAAGTTTTGACAACTCCAAAATAATGGTTCTTTCCTAACCTCATTCCCAATTTATAAAGAGAGCTCTGAATTCCATGCTCTCTTGCATTTCCAGATTATATGTAGCTGCCTAAAGTTGCAGCGGTCACATCATTGCTTTACAACAATCAGAAACAGGTTTTATTGTGCATAAGATAAACACAAACAGAGTCATGTTAATTAAATTCATAATATGTTTGCGGAGAACTGTTGCATTTACATTGTAATGGAAAGGGCTACCCACCGCAAAACCTTTGTCATTTGTATGGCAGAGTGAAAAGGTGCAGGGCAAATGGAGGGGCAGGGTTTAATTCGACTCACCAGCATTTGTGGCCGCATGAAAATCCATGATAGCGCTAATGCGGGAGCATTTGTATGGCAAAAAGGAAGGAAGGCGGGAGAAGGCAAGTTGCGTTCCATCCCTCCTCTCTGCCATACAAATGCTTGAAAATGAGCTGTGACATTAATGGAAGGAGTAAATGCCTTACACAATGCTTTTACTCATTTAATCAACATTAAGGCTCAGTTGAACATGAGCTCCAAAGAGGCTGATTCACAAAAAAGTTATCAGGAGTAGCTATGAAATTCTCCAGACTTACTCCTTCAAAGGAAGATTAAGTTAAGTTAATAATTAATAGTTACTGCCAATTATGTGTTGGTGGATCGAATAATCTCTTTTCAGGAGTACATCAGAGTTACTCGTGCTACCTTATAAATGGATCACAAACAGCAGCAAGAAGAGATTGTTTGGAATGTACATCTTTATTTGTCCCTGCAATATCTAGGACATAGTATGACTACTTTGTGGTAAGTCAAGCAGAGGATTTTGTTATAAATCCAACTCTATTGTGCAAGGGTGCAGAAGTAGACATGGGACACAGAGGTGGCTTGCTTATTGGTATAGACTTGTATTCTGAAGGGAAGAAAGCATTACTTACTGTGTACAAGGCAGGAACAACAAATAATGGAAGGGTCTGGTCTCAATTTCTTTCACAATGGGCATTCGTACAAACCAACTTATTAAATGGAGTTGCCATTAAAGACGCACCAACATGGCCTAACACCTTTGCATTATCAGTTATCGACAATATTTTCTTAAGAAACTTTGAGCAACAGTACATTTGACCCCTTGAAATCTTTCAAATGATTACAAGTGATCATTCAATTCTCCAAATAGCCATGAGAGTTGAAGGTTTCACTAACACCAGAGTATTGAAGTATGAAACGATTTTGGTGGTGTCTAATTCTGGAAACAGGGTGTTTCAACATTTTCAAAATCCAGGAGATGTCAACCTACACCTTTTGAAGTGATGGAACACCCTGTGTGATTTCGATAAATGTGAACATACTTCCCCAGTGAATTTCCCAAAATTATTGGAAAGATTAAAAAAGCCACAGGGTAGGAAAATGCAAAAATACACACAACTCAGTTTCACCAAACAAGGCAGAATTATGACAGCACTATTCAAACCAGGAACCAATTGTTATGAAAAACTCTTTGAAAAATAGTGAGGTGATTTAATATGAAGAAGGATGATAAAGATAAACAAAAAAAAGCTCTTAATATTACAGCATCAGAGCTGGTGTAAATGATACAAAATAGGCAAATATATAATAATCGAGTGGAGTTAGTGAGGGTGACTAGATTGACTATTTTTTCAGCAAATATAACACAGACATACACGCAGTTGAAGGAGCTTATGAGAAACATTTCAAACCTTTATTTCATACCTTTGATCATTTAGACATAATGTATAGAAAGTTAAATAACACCAGAGCAAGGGCCCCTGATGGCGTAATCAATTCAATGGAACATTTAAGGACACATTTGGTCCTTTGGATGGACATATTATTCCATTTGTTTAAACATATAACATCAGACAACAAGTTCTTAGTGGCTTGGTCAGAATCAATATTGGTCCCAATCTTTAAAAAGGGAAACCATGCGGAACCATCATGCTATAGACCAATTTCACTTCTTAATAACTCATTACAAAGTTTTTCTAATCTGGTACTGAGATTTAAGGGTGTGGGAGAAAAAGATCAATCTACTCAACCCTTTGCAGACTGGTTACAGAAAGGGTGTTCGCACAATTATCAGTGGGCTCGCATTGAAAGCTTGTGTGTCATTTATTGGATCCTACTCGTGGTGCTCCTTATATGTTGCAGCATTTGATTTAACAACTGTGTTTGACAATGTCAACATTTCCAAGCTGTGTTCTAAATTGCAGTAATGGGATATATATGCATTTTTGTTCGTATTGCTTCAACTTCTATATTCTAACAACTCTACAAGGTTAAGCCTGAACACTGCAGGGGCATTATCCAGCCAAATCATATTGAGAAAAGGCATACGGTAGGGTTGCATGCTGGCCCCACTCTTTTTAATTTCTACCTGGCAGACCTGTGAAAGTCCAGTAAGGAGTGGGGAGGATATGTACCCATGTGGTCATGTTTGAAACTGAGGTTCACTGCATTCGCCGATGATTTTCTCTTAATGTATTAAATCCCTGCTGGTCTTCAGCGATAATTGAATCGGCTAGACAAATATCTGAAAGAAAACTCACTCAAATATTAGTAATGGACATTTCTACTACAAAGAAATGTAGGGAGCTCACGTGGGAACTGAATAACTCTGCAATTAAGCGAGTTGATTCAATTAGGTACTTGGGCTATGATATTGCAGTAAAAAAGCAAAGTGAAACTGATTGGGCTCGAATAAATGACATGATCGCCCCCTGCCTATCATTATGGAAAATGATAAAGAGCAAACTGTGCGTTTTCACTTGCTCCACTAATTGACTTTTATAAAGCGAAAATTTCGCCTATCGTTCTCTATGGGTGTGAGTTTATGAACATCTCAAGCAGAAAGTTTTTTGTTGTGTTAGAAGGAAAGATTCTAAAACAGGTACTGAGGCTGCCAGTTTCAGTCCATATAAACGCAATAAGACTTGAACTGGGCCTGATATCTTGGTGGGCCCAGTATATCACCAGGAGCCTATTTGTGCTTTATAGTTTAGAAAAGTCTGATCATAACTCGTTGGGGTTCTACCTCAACACTCTAATAAAACAAAACACTAACCTATTTTTGAAGAAATTGAAATAAAAATGTGATAATCTTCAAAAACAAGATAAAAAGGTGGCATAAGTCAACTGATCTTACGGATCAGAGTCGCCTAAAACTCTACATGGGCAAGGAACTAATGTCTCTACTGTTCCCCCATTTAAGACCTTATTTAAGACCTTAAGACCTTATCTAGCCAAGTTTTCAAGTTCCCATTATCGTTCTTCATCTGGGATGACCTAAAACGAACAGCTGACACAGAAGACTGTGCTGAACTTCAATATATAAACGTAGAAATCATCATCCATGATGCACACACTATAAAGTATTTATACCCCAAACTCATTTGCTACCAACTATTTACATGCTAATAGTCACATATGGGCCCCTCTCCAATTGTTCATGTTGTCTTCTCTTCCATCTTCTCCACATGTGGGTATCGGCCTCTCCACCTCGAAGCACTGCACGCTAATTGGTTAAACTTTGAAAGGCCCACCCAGTCTTTACTCCTAGTCATGTGATGTGCACCTGGTCTTCAACACAAACTCGTCAGATAACTTTGAGTTCAGCCTGGTCCTTGCAAACAAAGCAACTCTTTTCTCATCCCAGATATAAAGGCACCCTCATCATGCCTCACTGCTGCAATCTTATAAACATTGACATCGCCCTTTGCTAGCCCTGGTACAAATCTCAGACCTTGTTGATCTCTGCCTCTACATGTATCAGTTACCCCTCCCGAGAGGTAGGCCTGGTTTCCCACTAGTCCATCCAATTCTTGAAGGATTTAAGAGTTGTATTCCTGCACATCTGATAGATCAAATAGAATGACCATTATTCTGGGGGATGCTAGTTTCCTAAATCTCAGTTCATGTTTTGGTAGCTCAAGACCTCGGATCCTGCTCCCATGAGTATGGCTTTCGTACTGGGTCACAGCCCTTCTCCCATTTGTCTTCTCACATTCCTACCTAATTGTTCAAATGTCTACCTAGATACATTTATATGTGGGTGTACATGTGTGTTCCCTATCGTGCCTGGGAATTTGAATGTGATAATCAGGCAAGAAATAGGTCTTGTTGTTCTGTGTCTCCAACATGGCCTGTGAGGATTTAGGCCTACTCATAAATGCAGTGTTAGTTCATTTCATAAACATTACATGCATGCAATGTATTCTACTTAACACTATCGCAAAGTAAATAGTTTCCCCTGTATAGGTTTCCAAACTACATGTGTCTCCCACCAATTGCTTCTACCTATTAGGCCCCACTTCCTCCCTACACCACCCTCAACACGTTCTCTGTGTATTGTATATTTCTCACAATCTGAATGATTGAGAGGTGCAGTGATTTGAACATGCATCCCAACATGACCCCCTTTAGTTAATCCTTCATTAACTAACTCTTCTTTTTCTCTCTTTCTATCCTCTTCATCCTTAGAATCCCATGCCCTACACACATGACACAAATTGTCCCCTTCCCATGCATATTTATCTTGGGTGCATGTGAGATATATACAATCCCATTACCTGCTAAATCAACCCAGTGTTCGGTGAAGTACTGGATCCTGGGTGAGGTAAATGTCCGTGGGTTGCATATAAGCCTTTCAATTCCGACCATACATGGCTTATTTGGGTCCTCAGTTTGAGCCTGTCCATCCTTTGTACCTGGGGATCCATTCCTGACTTTATACTAACCATCATCATTGCGCTGTTTCGGGAAAGTCTTTGCACAGCATCAAAGCATCATCGGGTACATGCAGAACCACACTAACAGGAGCACCACAATCAGAACCAATATCTTCCCCATTGCTCCAGGCCAGGAAGGTGCCCATGAGAACAATGTATCAAACCAATATCCCACCTGCACACCTGCTTCACCTTCCATATCAGTCATTAACTTGTGCAAGGCCCCTATAATATGCGTCAGGGACCTGTTTGCTGCATCATTTGGGGGGATGGATGTGAGGCAAGAAAAACATATCTTTTTGCACAAGCCCCCTTCCATCGCTGTCAGAAGATCCAAGATGTACCAGTTTTCGAGTGTCATCAACTGGATCACCCAAAACTCAATCTTTTTTAACATTTATTTTTATTTATTTATTGGTTTTCACTGCGTCGAAGCCCACAGGCAAGTTTTGACTGGATTGTATGTTCATTTCAATAAATGGGTGTTCAGCTTTTTTCTGAAGCTTTGATAGTTCCTTTGTCGTCTAAGCTTGACAGGGAGTTTGTTCCATATCAAGGCTACTCTGACTGGGAAAGCTCTGCCCATGCCCTGTGAGCATTTGAACATGGTGATTTTTATCTGGTTCTTTCCTTCTGATTGTAGGGATCTTGTAGGTGTGTACAAGGTGATCCTTTCTTTCTTCGCTAGACCGCCCCCATCTTCAATCTTTCACAAATTCCACTTTCCAAAATGGAAATGTCAGTCCTAACCAAAGGGTTAACGTTTATTCCTACTCATCCCACAGATTGGTTCAATGTGCAGACTGAGATCAGAAGATTCTTCAGGTCTCTTATGCTAAAAAATTTCTTTCAAGAAAGAGAGAGTCCAATAGATGAGAGTGACACAGGGTTAGGTCCACAATCAACATTCACACCGGATGACAATACTATGCCTAAAGAACTACTTACATTTGAAAAATGTGTATTGAGTGACCTTAAAAAAATGCAAACTAAGCATATTTCGATGTGATACAATCTTAGACAACAAGAAAGACAGGCACTCCAGTCCCTAGTAAATAACCCAAAAATTGTCATCAAACCTGCTGATAAGGGCGGAGGCATCTTTGTAATGAATCGAATCATTCACAATACCACAATATGGTGATGGAAATACTTAATACACCTGGTAGCTATCGCTGCCTTCGCAAAGATCCAATCAAGGAAATTTAGAGTTCGGTCTTAGAGATTACAAATTATGCACTCCAACGCTCCTGGATCTCCCAGAAAGAATTTGAATTTCTAAACAAAGCCCATTGCTCTACTCCCAAATTTATGCTATTCCAAAAATCCACAAGGTGCCATCAGCCCACCAGGTAGACCGATTCTAGGAGGATGTGGAACTATTATTGAGCCTATTTGTCAATTCATTGACAAATATCTCAAACCCATTAGCCAGCAAACGGCCACTTACCTTAGGGACAGCACCTCTGTCATTTCACTTTTTGAAGGAAAACTATTTGACCCTTCTAATAGTTTTCTGGTATAACTCGATATTGTAGCACTATACACTAACATTCCACATGACGAGGCAATTGAATATATACGTGCAAGCCTGACACTGTCTACATCATTGAGCCAGGCTCCAGTGGAATTCATTATGGAATTACTCTCACTATCTCTTACTAAAAACTACTCAAGGCACTGCTATGTGGGCAGCATTTTCCCCAAGCCTGGCCATCGTATTTATGGCAGCCTTGAAGCTAAATTTATCTTCTCAGACCTCAACCCATATCATCAATATATCGACAGTTGGTGAAGGTATATTGCTGATATCATTTTCATTTGGCAGAGCACCGTGGACAACCTTAATACCTTTTTGCTATGGTTGGGAGGTTTATAGTGATAATTTCGACAACAAAAATGTCAAAAGTCAAAATTTCGAAAAAAAAATGTCGAAAAAAAAAATGTCGACTTTTTTTTTCAATGCATTTTTTTTTTTAAATGGGGGGTTCCCCCCAACCCCCCTTTTTTACTTTTTTTTACATTTTTCCCTTTTTTTTAACTCCCGAACCCCTAAAATAAATATATAATTTAAAAAAACGAAAGTCGACATTTTTTTTTTCGACATTTTTTTGTCGACATTTTTGTCTGTCGACATTTTTTTTTCGAAATTATGACTGCCCACCGGCTTAACCAATGCCATAACACAATTAAATTCACAATTACTATGAGCAATACCCAGATATCTTTTCTGGATCTCCTGATTCAACATCGGGCTAATAAACTTATCTGTTCACTGTTCACTAAACCTACCGATCGTAACACTCTATTGCATTTCGATAGCTTTCATCCACGTAATCAAAAAGAAAGCTTGCCTTATTCTCCGTTTCTGAGACTCAGGAGGAACTGTACGTTAGTATCTGACTATGACTATCATGCTCAGATTTTGACTACTAAACTTAAACAACGGGGGTATCCGAAAAAGCTTGTCTCAGATTCATACAAACGAGCCAGGTTTACCCACGTGAAATTCTCCTTGAATCTAAAAACCAGCCACAACATGACAAATTAGTCTGTGCCCTCACCAACAGTCCACACACTTTTCTGATTAAAAAAGTTATTAAGAAAAATTGGCCTGTGGCACAACTTCCGCTACCAGAAGAACCATTACCAATCTTCGCCATGACAAGGCAAAATAACCTGAAGGACCAACTGGTCCATGCTTCTGCTGCAACAACATTCTCAAGATCCACAACAACCAGCTGGGATCTTCGGCCCCTCACAGGTCATTTTCCCTGTGTGTCCTGTTCTGCCTGCAAATTTGCATTAAAAATCAAAAATGTTATAATCAATGGCAAAACCTGGAACTTACGTCCCCACTCGAATTGCAAAATAGCCTGGGCAGTTTATTATATTTAATGCCCCTGGGGGCTCAAGTATATTGGCAAAACCACACGTCCTGTACACACTCGCATCATGGAACACCGTTCCCGCATCAGATATAAAGCCATTAACTCTCCCTTGGTAAGTCACTTTATGGAGTATAGCCATTCTACAGAAGACCTACGTTGGTGGGTCATTGACGTTGTTAAGAATGCTACTAATCCACACTAAGCACTGGCCAAGAAGGAAGCATGTTGGATCTTCCTCATGGACACTATTGATCATGGTCTAAACTAAACATTTTCTGTCTGATAGGGCTGCACCTTGTTGGGACTCATCCTTACTATTGTCCCTGTTATCCAGTATAAACATATTATATTTATCCTCTTCTTTGGGACTATATTTATTTTTTCAGCTGATTTAGTGCCATTCGGTGCATTTTGCTATTCATTACATACTTCCTTTCTCAATTCCTTGTTGGATATTTGTTATTTTGGTAGAGGTTAGGACATTGCCCCCACATTGGGCATGTACTCTGCTGTAGTATTTCACAGCAGCTGAGTTCCTTATTGTTTATGGAGGCAGCATTCTCCTATTGCAATTACTATACTTCTTCCCGTGCATTTTCTCTACCACGTGTTTACTTCTAGTCTCCTTTCGCCTTCCATGATTGAATCCATTCACTTACCTGGGACCACGCCTCCCGCATTCGATGCATTTGTTCTCTCCTACAGCAGACTCGGTAGTGCCTCCAGTAGCAGTACGACAGTGCCCTCATTGCCTAGCCGGATAGTTTCTGGCTACAGGTAGTTCACATGCAGATAGAAAGTATCCTGAGGCACTGTCTAATTTAAATAAACCCGCGTTTTGACACATACGTTCTGGTCCACAGGCTTATTTACCTTTTCTTTTTGCCGGTATCCAGTCGCCATGGAGTGAGCGACCAGGAGTCACCTCTTCACTAGCAGACAGCTTTAAAAATAGACGGCATTCATTACCGCGAGCCTGCAGCACTTTCACCAGGTATGCAAACTTTATACAGATGCACGGTTGTATTTGCAACTTCTCCCTGATTTTTTAAGCAGGGGTTGTATGCAAAGTTAAAGGTAGTAATACTTCCCTGATTAACTCCATCTCTACTAGATCACATTGAAGTCCATTGGAGCTATCCAGTTACTCCAGATTTTCCTAATGGGGGCATGACCATTAATAAAATGGCATTACCACGTTTGTATGCCTGTTATTGAAACAACCCTTTTGGTAGATAACAATGCCTGACTCAAGTTGTCGTCTTCATTCTTCTTCATTTTTCTTCCTTTCTTTTTCTCTTGTCTATCTATATATACATATATTTTTTTCACAATTAACTTAATGGGATGGTCACTATATCCCTTTGCGCTTTTCTATGCATGTGGCTCACAGTAGCTCTTTCTCCTAACCTTTTTTATTTGAATAACGTGGTGTTTCTCTTCAGGTTCACTGTTTTGGGGCTCCATGGACATTAGGACTAACTAGAGGGGGTTCTCCCTGGGTTTACCCATCAGGAGGGGGTTGCGCCCGGTCATGCATGTTTCAATATTGCTCTTTGTAGTGGTTACCGCTCATGCTTATGCCTGTTAGCATTATAATGTAGGTACAACCAATTTATCCATTGTGTTTGGTTGTTCTCTAGGGGCTGAATAAATGATTTATCATCCTGACAAAGGTGGTCTACTTTTTCTACTTTACCACCAAAACGCCAGTTTTGCCACTGTCCATGCACGGGGGTTGCGATCACACCCGTGACTAGTGAACATGGCTTTCCACGCTTCTCACCACTTACGGCAGCGCATGGTGTAGTACGGTCTATCGGCCTCATTTTATGCTGTACACTAGTTCTATTGCTACTAGCTCTGTGACTAACATTTATGTAGCATTAACCAACAAATAACTTTTTGGTTAACTATCTGTTCTTAGAGACTGAAGTAATTAACTCTAATTAAGTCAGGGACAGGTAGCTATTTATGGCAAAGCCATCTCATTAAGTTCTACAGACAAATCTAGTCTGTCCTAATATATGTGCCACATTCAGCTATGTTGTTCAAATTCAGTTCATTTTTCTAAACTGCACTTTTTGAATTCTGTTAAGTATTGTTTGACGTCTCTCTGGAATATACCAGCTCCAGTCAATCTCCTGTGTTTCATATATTTATTACATTGCATATACTATTTCTAACCCCAAAATTATTTTTCCTCTTTGTTTTGTATATAGTTATGTCTCTGTGGACTTTATTATTTTTAAGTTTCACTGATATGTGACACTTATCTGCATATGCTTTATAGTTGTCTATTCTGTTGTATTAGCACTGACATACATATATTGCACAAGCAGAGCATGATAGGTACCATTTCTTCACCAAATTATGTGATTGATTCTTTTCAGCAACCAGTTCAGTAAATGCTGGTAGCCTATAAACTATTTGATCAATCGTGTCTACACGGGAACACCCCATTGTCTGTTTTCACCTTTCTTTAAGATAACCTGGAGCCTGTCCAAATAGGCACCTGTGTGCTAAGGTCATGCTTTTGAAAATGATTCTTTCTTCAACTGACAGCCAGTGAAGATCAATTCGGTTTTTGGTAAGATGTTCTCTCCATGGCCTTTTCTTTTATTATTCTGACCAAATTGTTTAGAATTGTTTGGCACTTGGCCATGCAACTTATACTTGTGCCAAGCATCAAAGCATTTCCTTAGTCCAGCCGTGATAACATAATGGCTCTTGCAATGGTTGCTGTGTTATCTTCACTTAAATACAGTTTAATGGACCGGAGTAGGCGATTGTAGTATTGACAGTTCTTTTTCAGGTGCATTACCTGACCCTCAGCACCTAGTGACACTTCCAGGGTCATGCCTAGATTTTTCACTTCATCTATAACTGGAATGGCCAAATCCTTGACGATAAAAGACTTTTACTGGGGACTGAGTTTATGCCTTGCATGAATAAAGCCAAAGATCATAAGCTCAGTCTTCTTTGCATTTAGGCACATCCAGTTCATCAGAATCCATGTCTCGATGATGTTATAGATGTCTCCTAACCTTTCGCAGTCATGGCTGTAGCTCCCACTAAGTTAAACCACCACCTGGGTGTCATCAGCGTATAGGTATAGGTTGAACAATAGCGGGGAGAGACAAGCGCCTTGAGGGACGCCACATTCAATAGGCAATTCCGTGGATAATTTATATTCCCAATGGATTTAGGATTTTGTCCCGGAGATGAAGGAAGTCAGCCATTCAATGGCAACTGGGGAGCTGTTAGCCACTTTATCAAGGACCCACTGGAGTTAATTGTGGTCCAGCAAATAAAATGCTGCACTTAAGTCAAGCAGTACTAATAGGCCTGTTTTATTTTCATCCTTGATGTTGAACATGTGAGTCTGCAGTTCTATCATGGCTGTTTCAGTTCTATGTGTTGTTTGTGTAAAATATACATCTTTTCTAGAAAATGTTGTAACTGGGCTGTCGCAACCTTGTCCATGATTTTAAGGAGAACATTGCAGTTTGTTATTGGCCGCAAGTTGCTAGGTTCCTTGGGATCCAGTCCTAATCTTTTTAACTGTGGAGTCACACTGGATCCCTTCCCATCAAACAATGTGCAGCCATTTTGCATTGGCTGCAGCCTGGACCTTGGGAACATGGGAGATGCAAAGAACACTTCTGTCTTGGTATAAAGCCAGTATTTGTCTGGAATTGCTTTAGGCAGCTTTGATGAAGCTGGAATAGATTGCGGTACACCATGCTTGGATGCAACTGTCAGATGAGCTTCAGGCACCACAAGGATAACTGAGAGCAATGTTGTTAGTGCACAGGTGCCTTGCCAGGAAGAAGGAAGATGCAGATATGCCTGTTGACCGCATACCCAGTACAGTCCATCAGAGCCGCTGTTCCTATTGCAAGATCTGGAATGAACATTGTCTTGTTGCACTTAGTATCAGTGCCCACAGGAACAGTTGCATGCCCTTGAAAACTGAACTGATATTCCTCTGCTAGTTGCCTTTTTATTTGAGTTTCACATGCTTCAATCCTTGTTAGTTTTGGTATGTATGCAGTCCATATTGTAAAACAGGTCTTATTAATGTTCCATATTACTTCTTCTCTGAACCCTGCCAACCCCCCTGCTGCACAGCTCACCACTGCCTTCTCCGATCTGTTCAACACAACAGCACTACATCCAATTTTAGCATGGGCCGTGGCTTACATTGAGGTGCACTGTAGTCTTTGGGACACTTTTATTCATCTTTGTCCATTAGTACAACTTATACCTTGTGCCCCTGGAACAGACTGCAAACCCGACGCAGCACTAAGTGTCCCAAACACTGGCCTTACAAGGGTGACATTTCCTGGGGCACTAACATTTTGGGTGCTCTGGATGTGTTGGGGTTGAGGGAGCAGACATAACAACTCCTGTTATATCTCTGTTTCCTGATCATTTTCATATGGCTGCACCACATGTTACTAAATTCTGGGTGGTGCACATTAGACATTGTATCAAAAATCACACCTTTATATTGATTGTACCGATTTTCTTCATCTAGATCCTGTTTAACCTGCAGCTTTTAGTGCCATATTACCGTATCTTGTATTCCCATGCTTTTAAAATTCACTACTGTAGCCATATGATCATTAATTGGTGTTGTAACATCAAAACCTTATTTTCACATCCCCTTATGTTACACCGACTTTGTACGACCTAATCATATAAACTGACTAGGCAAATATAAAACTAGACTGAAGAAATATCTAAACAGAAGAGGAAAAAATATTCTGCTACAAAAAAAAACGAAAAGCATGTAACATTGTACCAATAAAAATGCAAAAACTAGCAAATACACATTAGAAAAAGTCATTTTAAAATTGCATAGACTAAAAATAAATAAAACATTCACAATAAAAAAACATAAACACTTGTCAAAAGGAAATGCTGCAAATATTGTTTCATAAAGAAAAGAACACCATATTAAAAACACTGTGATAAAATACTTGTCAGAGGCAATGTTTGTGGTCTATTCCTAACATCAGAAAAATTCACCCAGTACCGTAATTCCTTCACGTTGACCACAAGCGGAGTAGCATACACCATGGTATAAGGTCTGTTGTATCGGAGCTCACTCCACCTCCGGTAAAAGCTATTTACAAAAAACGTCTGACTAGGAAACACTTGTAATGGTGGCAAACTCGCAGATTCTGATGCAGCACCCTCTTACATTCAGCGTGGACCAATCAGTTGAGAAAGGTATTTAATACATTTTGTTAACTGCACAACGCACAGGAGACTAGGGTGTGTGCATTTGTCTCCCCATCAATATTTCTTTTGGGTAGAGAAGATGGTCCTTAAAGGGCTGAGTCCTTAAACTGAACAGGGTCAGAGGGATGCAGTGCATGCAGTTTTTCTTTAATGTTATACATAGCTTAGATAATTTTGTTTTCATCAAGCTGTTCATCCTTTCCTCAATGCCGTTGGCCTATGGGTGATAAATGGACACATCTTGTGTTTAATTCCTAAAATAGCTGCAATTTCCTTGAACAGCTCATTAGAGAAGTGGGCGCGTTATCACTTTTAAGTGTCTCGCACACCCACCATCTGTGGAACACTTCCCTCAACAAAAACCTGGCAGCCGATTTGGCTTCAGGTTATGCACATGGACCAGCCTCAATCCAATGGGAGAAAGGACACATCACTACTATAAGGTAACGAAAAGTATTACATCTTTCACCCATATCTGCAAAATTGATATAAAGGTCTCAGAAGGGACCAATTGATTGAGGTAATGTTCCTCTCAAAGCTTTCAAAGTTTGCCCAGTGCTGTATGTCTGACAGACCATTCAGTTGGACGTAAATATGGACAACAATTTCTGAATATTGGGAACATGCCAATCTTCTTGTATATCCACAGCAATATGCTGTTTGGATATGTGGGTGGGGTAATGCAGCTGATCAAACGCTGCTAACGCCAACTCTTGGGACATCACTAACTTTCCAATACTAGTCTGTCTCCAGACCAAATCAGTTGGAGACTGCGCACAACCACTTCTCTACAACAACAACTTCTCACTTTGCAACGCCTGACCGTGCATTTAAATTATTTCAATGATAGGAAGTGCAGTGTATGGTACCTGTAGATGTAACTGCATATTTACAAATACTGGATGCTCAGGAATGTCAGGTACTGGCAAGTACACAGCCAGTTTTGCAGCTGTATCTGCCACTTTGTTCCAGAGGGAGACTACATCTCTGCCACTTGTATGGGCAGGCACTTGACAACGGTGGTAAATGTGGACTGTGAAAGGGCATGAATCAACCAATCCAGAAGAGTTTCATGCTGTACTGTTAAGCCCTATGCTCTGCAAAATATTTTCCTTATCCATCTTGACAACCCTGAATGAACAGTGGTTGCAACGTAAGCAGAGTCTGAATGCATTTTAACTTGGCACCCCTGAGCTGCCTCAAGTGCTTCAATAAGACCAACCAATTCTGCTTCCTGCACTGCATAATGGCCTGGTAATCTTCACTGCACAAAAACCTTATACTCCCAGTCGACCAATCGAACCACTGCTGCACCAGTATGTTGCTGGCCTGTCTTCTGGTCAATAGTGGAGGACCCATCAACAAAGAACACCTCTCTGTTATCTAAGGCATAATCACATGTTTTAGGAATGTCATCCTCAGAGCCCTCGTAAGTAACACGGTCATGTACCTTGTCATCATCAGTAATAGCTTCTGTGAAAAGGGTAGCAGGGTTTACTGTTTTGCAATGGACAATGTGAATATATGGGCTTGAAAGAATTACTTCATATGCAGAAGCCCTTTGTGCAGTGAATGTAGGTTTGGACCTTTCCAATATCGCAAATACGGCATGTTCGATGTACAGCGTCTATGAACACTCCATTACAATAGTGGCTGATTTCTCAAAGGCAAAAGCAGCTGCAGCCCATACTTGTTCACAAGGAAACTGTCCTTGCATGACAAAATCCAGCATGACACTATAATATGCTAAGGGTTTATGGCCCATGGCACTGTGTTGTATCAGAGCTGCTGTATTAGAATGTGAAAAAAAGATAAAACTCTTTAATTTAATTATGATTTGCCAGTACAGGAACAGTGGAAATATATATTTTCAGCTCCTGGAAACTGGTAACCATCTCATCAGTCAAAATAATAGTATTGTTTGTCCGTTGTGCTTCTTTAAGCTATTGTAACAGTGGTTGAGCATATGACGTATAGTTAAAAATCCATGTTCTACATTAATTACACATGCCAAGAAATGTTTGCATATCTTTAACAGTCACTGTCTGAGGAGTAGCGTGCACCGCTGTGGTGCATTCTGGAGTAACCTTTTACCACTCACTGAAACCAACTGACCCAAATACAACACCTCCTGCTGGCAATATTGCAATTTTATTCCATCCACCTTATATCCTTTGTCAGCTAGCAATTGTAACAAAGCAATGGAGTCCTCCCTGCAATGTTGTTCGGTAGTACTGTGCACCACCAAATTGTCCACATATTCAATAATAGTGCTGGGACCATCAAGATTTCCTAACTCCTCATGTAGAACTCTGTTAAAGATGCTTGGAGACTCACAGACTCACAGTAACCTTGAGGAAACCTAGTATGTAGAAAGTGGCTTTCATCAAACGTAAACCTTGTGAGGTACTGTGAGTCTGGATGTAAAGGGACTGGGAAGAATACATTTTTCAAAACCACCACAGTGAATTGAGTAGCTTCAACAGGTATCTTGCAAAATATTGTAGCAGCATTTGGAACTGCAGGGAACTCTGCTAGTACTACATCATTGAGAGGGGGCAAATCATCCTCCAACTGGCTCCCTTTTGATTTTTTTATGGGATAAATAGCTGTGTACATGGACAGTTAGATGGTACTATAATACCCCAGGTGGAAATTAACCATTATGGTGTCATAAATTGTCTCTTCCACAGCTTTTGATAACAGGTGCTGTTTAACTCTGGGCAACACAGTGCCTGGTTTCAATGTGATGCGTATTGGTGTAACACTCTGTAAGAGCCCAACGTCATGCATATTATTTGTCCACAATTTGTCAGGTATCTGAGACAAATCCTCTGAAGCAAAAGAGGGGGCATTCCCTACCAGTAACATGGAAAATGCCACATGCCTATATTGTATCATTATCTCACAAGGGACACCCACTTCCAAAATTATCTCCCCCTCATTGTCTTCTCAAAAACATCTTTCATTGTTATGGTGGGATCAATACACAAAATTGTGCTCCACTCCACTTATCAGAATCTACAGCAATCAACAAAATCCTCTACTTTGACACTAGAACTCCTACTATGTCGAGCATGATGATCGTTCTTGCAACTACTTCTTGGGGTTGGGCAGGCCTAAACAAAAATTTGGGAGTTCCTCGCCAGTATTTGTTAGCTACCTGTGGCACTGCACTAAGGAGTATTGTTATACCATATATAATCAAATTAGGGGCCACTGGCGTTCCTCTCGCCACTGAGTCAATTCCCAATACATGTAAGTTCAACAGTACACTCACAGTACACATGCCAGTCGTTGAACACCCCATGCCTCTTTCAGTGAATGAAATGGTCATGTTGAGCTTAATCAGCATGACCCTGCCAAACAAAATAATCGGGGTTGCAGTAGAGTCCAACAATGGGGCCCACACCTCTCTGCCCCCTACCTTAATGGGTAACATTTTCATAAATGGGACCAATTGAACTGCCCCAGGGAAACCCTGCATATCCATTACCTGTTACCAGTGCAGAGCCTCCTGACGCAGGTTTGAATATTAGCAGGGCCAAACTCAGCCTTTCATCCTTCCGAGGTCAATAAATGAGCACCACACACCGTGAGAAATAAGCAGCGCTCAGATGCCTGAGGGTTCGTAGCACTATATAAATAACAAAACAAACAAAAAAACCTAGATAATTTGGTTGCATTTGTGTCCACCATAAAAATGAACAGTGTATTGCCTGTCACCACGCCCACCAAGGGTTCCTCTTCTTGGTCGGCAATAACTGATAGGACCGGGCACGCTAAGGCTCTCTGTGGGCTGTCCTAGTCTGGATATGTGTTTGTCCCTGGAAAAACAAAAGTATTCCCTCCAACCACTGTGGCCTTCGGATAGTCTGTCACGGTACAGCGTTACTGTTGGTTATCTGAGGGCCCTGCTATTGTCCCTGATTCACTGCATATGGTGGCATGTTGCTGGAACCTGCTGAAATGATTGTTGGGGAGCGGACAGAGCTACGGGCAATGTGCACCATAAGAAACTGCTGGGTGTAACTGTCTGTAAGACTGGGCGTATGGGGACAAACCTCGCTGGGCATAAGGATACATCTGTTGCTGGGGATATTCAAACATTTGCCTACTTCTGCATTCTCTTGAAAAATTACCCATTCACCTGCATGTCCAACATCCAACATTGACCTGCTCCTCCTATCTGCTGCCCCCTTCCTCTAAAACCCCTTCACCCTCCCAGAGCCCCCCAAAAAAAAACATCTACCTTGCTGAAACCCCCCTGTAAACCAGACTTGATACTGGAGCTAATACCCATCTGTACAATCGATTTCCCCCCCACCCACACTGGTGCCACATGTCAGCTTGAAACTGCTCTGTGCTCTACCTTCCAAGGCAACTTTTGATAACCTTTTCCATACTAGTTTTGCTTCCTCCGCTTGTGCTCACTGCACTGCCTCCTTCTCCTTTTCTTTCAACATTTACAGTGGTGTATAATATTAGACTGAATGTCCACCCAGTCCTTTGCTTCAATCTGCACTATCTTGTCGATGGCTTACTGTACCTCCTTCAAAAGTTCCCTTTTTATGACAAAATAAAAGAATGGAATTGCTCGATTGAAAGAGTCTCCCGTTTCAGACATCCCATTTTCTGTATGTGCAGTAAAGAAAAAACAACCCCTTAGGGAACAAAGCTAGGTGCACCCTTCTTTGAGAAGAACAAGATATTTATTTTGTATACAAAAGGAAAATAGTGACAGGATACCATATGGTTACTCCTGCAGAGCTCTCTCTTCATCAAACTTCATCAAATGAACTTCACCTTATAAATGTAGAAATCGTTATTCATGACATACTCAATATACAGTTGTTATCCCCACCCTCATTGGCTACCAACTATATACACGCTTAGTCACATATGGGCCCTCTACAATTGGTTGTGTCGTCTTCTCCTCCAACTTCTTCACACATGGGTATTGGCCTCTTCACCTCTTCACCTCGAAGCATACAAGGTAATTGGTTAAACGTTGAAAGGCACAACCCTATCCTTACTCCTAACAAAGTGATGTGTACCTTGTCATCAACAAGAACTTGGCAGATTTGAGGTCAGCCTGGTCCTTGCAAACAAAGCAACTATTTTCTCATCCCAGACATCATGGCTCACTGCTGCAATCTTATAAGCATTGGAATCACCCTTTGCTCACCCTGGAACAAATCACAGACTGTTGTTCTCTGCCTCCGCCTGTATCAGTTACCTCTCCCAAGAGGTAGGCCTGGTTTCCCACTAATCCATCCAATTCATGAAAGATTTAAGATTCTAGTTCCTGCATATCTGATAGTTCAAATAGAATGACCAATATTCAGTGTGGCGCTAGTGTCCTAAATCCCAGTTGATGTTTTGGTAGTTCAAGACCTTTTCCCATCTCCCATGAGTATGGCATTCATACTGGGCTGCAGCCATTCTCCCATTTGACTGCTTGCATTTCTACATAATTGTTCAAAGGTCTAGCTAGATAAATGTATATGTGGGTGTATGGGTGTGTTCCCTATCGTGTCTGGGATTTGGAATGTGATAATCAGGCAAGAAACAGGGTCTCGTTGTTCTGTGTCTCCAACACGGCCTATGAGTATTCAGGCCTACTTTTAAATGCAGCTTTAGTTCATGTTATAAATGTTGCATGCATGCAATGTATTATACTTACCACTATCACAAAGCAAATAGTTTCCCCTGTATAAGCTTCCAAAATAGATGGTTCTCCCACCATTTACTGCTGCCATAAGGTGCCCCCAACACCATCCTCTACACGTTTTCCACAAATTAATATATTTTCCACAATCTGAATCGTTTTGGAGGGGCGATGATTTAAACATCCATCCCAACTGTGTCTTTACAGATGTTTAACCAAGTAAGAGGTGCATAATAAGTGATCAATCTGAATCATCTTCCTGTAGCATAATATTTTAGGTACCCACCAGCCCACTTGATTGCTAAGGCCTCTAACTCGGTGGTAGCATAATTACGTTCCCGAAGGTATAGTTTGCAGGAGATAAAATGTACAGGCGTGCATCAGGAGTATGCTCGTAGTACGCTGTTCTGCCTTCCCTTACCGTTGCGGTTTGATGTTTCACTGAGACAAGCGAAGCCGCACCATGACAAACATGACAAATGCTTCCTGGAGAGGGAGAAGCTTTGCATTTGAGGATCCGCCTACATGGACTTCCATAAAACTCCCTGGTCACGCGCATCATCATGCGTGCATCAGGAGTACGCTCGGAGTACGCTGTTATGATAAAATAGTGTATTTATATAGCGGGTATACTGTGTTTCAAAGTGCTTCAAGGCAAGGGAGGGAATAAGGGAAAATACAATGACATTCTTACAGGCCATAGACAGTAAGGATGTGAAACTAACTATCGTACTCGGCCTGATGACATTTCAGATAGTGCAAGAGCTAAGACATATATAAGGAAGCAAGTGGGATAGTGAGAAGGATATGGAAACAGACAGGCAACTACCATACTAGACATAACAACATTTCTGGTAGAGCCGGAGAAAACAAAAGGTGAGTGAGAGGTGTGCAGCAAGGGAGGGGAGGAACAAAACAAATGACTATCGTACTAGGCCTGACACATTTCAGATAGTGCTGGAGGGGGGACAAGTAAGGGGAGTGGGGATGTGACAGACGAGGTTGCTATCATACTAGGTCCATGGACAATTCCGATAGAGTAAGTACATAGAAGAAAGTAAGGGGAGGAGGGGAGGAGATAGGAAAAGAGAGAACGGGAGAGAACAGAGAGTAAGCAGTCAAAACGAGTGGTGAAGCAAGAGGGGAGAGTGAATACAACTGCAGAAGTCACTAGTAACACACAATGTTGCAAGCCCGGATACAAAATGAAGATGGGAACAGCATGATTCAGGGCCACCATTAGAAAGGGTGACGTACTGTGAATCAATGAAGTCCATAAAAGTCAAATCCAGCATTGGCCACAGTGATAGTGAAACCAGAATGTATCAGGACAGACTCCTGCAGAAGTAGGCTGGAGGTGGTGGAGGGGGAGCAGGGTAGAAGAATCAAGCAAAACAGGCAACACCTGTGTGCGAGAAGGGTGGGCACAAGGGAACATCACAGGGGACCCGAGGGGCAGGGATGGCCTGTGGGGACAGAAAGAGTAAACACATGTTGGTGCATGCTTACCTACTGTGTGAGAAGGTGTTCCGGCCCTGGATCCTCCTGGTCTGAACAGGTCCAAACAGAAATAGCCCTTTTCTTCGACTGCCCTTTGCTTCGGACGCCCTTGATCTAAGATCTGTTCTGCCTTGCCTTGCCGTTGGCTTTTGATGTTTCACTGAAACAATCAAAGCTGCACCACGACAAATGCGACAAATGCTTCCTGGGTGAGAGAGTAGTTTTTGGACATATTGAACAGCTACCAGCTGCACAAACTGGAATGTAATATTGTTCCATTGTTCCATTTAATTTAACAGAGAGAGAGAAGCTTTGCATTTGAGGCTCCGCCTACTTGCACATCCATAAAACTCCTGAGTTGTGCGCATTAGCACGTGCATCAGGAGTATGCTCAGAGTACGCTGTTCTGCTGTTTGCTGGATAATGGCAGAAGAGATTAGGGGGGCCTTACTGTGGTGGGATTATGGCTTAATGATTACCACATTAGTTTAATGCAGCAGATTTACCTGCTATGACTTATTCTCTGAAACATATATACAGCAGTTAGCTGTGCTGCTTGTTGACACTGACCTGTATTATTGGTCACCTGTTTTAGGTTTGATGAAGGGTGGGGGTACTAAGCACATGACCTAATGTAAAACCCCAAGTGATCAAGTGCGTGTTGGGCAGCGTTGTTCATAGCAATGAAGAAAAAAGTGACATGTTGTCGCAATGACATTCTGGCTGCCCTGTTGGTATTCACAAATTGAAGGAATATGCTATCAAGGGCTGAGCCTATGCCTCTCAGCAATGACAATCCGGCTCCTCAAGATGCAAGTAAATCTCTACAGAGGAAAGTGTACGTAAGGGGTGCTATGCTAGAGCCAAATTGCATGGAAGGAGGATGGTTAGTTCTGGGGTGATTCCGATTCACTCTCATTCACTTTATGAAGATGATTTGGAGCAAAATGTGGCAGGGGTGGAAGTAAATGACGCACTGGGGGGAGAGTAAGAGGTGTCCATGACTACTCTTTTCTGGACATCCCCACCATCTTCTCAAGGGGTGAAATTACCATGTTAGCTAAGACTGAACACTTGGCATGGAGGGGCTGGTAACTCTGGAATGTTTGGAATCAACAGGTTATCCTACTCCCAACCAGGACCAGAAGGTGATATTGGATGCACTCTTAGGAATGAAAGTTTGGTTAACTAATTAATTAAGTCTGCACTCAGACTATTTAAAGAGATAATTTGTTGCCTCTCTAAATGAGATACGGTTCAAAATTAGTGCTGGGTGGGGAATCTGGAAAAGGAGAAATAGGTCTCAGAGAAACTGGCGGTGATGGTTTCGACAGGGACAGGAACTGATGTAAATATGGATAACGCGAGTTGGGAGTAGGTTGGGGAGGTTATTGTGGTGGCCTCGGGTGAGCCAGGGGAGGTAAAATGAGGGATGGAGGGGAAGGACCCATTTATAACAGTGGCATCCAAAAATACCAATAAACGGGAAAAAAGGAAGCAGAGAATTAATAAGGCTTCGGAACTAAAAGTTTCTAAAACCTTTTCCCGTAAGTACCTTTGTAACATGGCTCTAAAAGATCTTAATGAGCAGTCAGGGAACGGGGAAGTTGAATGGACGAGTCAAGTATTTGGGTGGGAACGGAAGGGTGTGGTTAAGTTGAATGAAATGGAGAACGGGGAGGATTACATGAGAGAGGGGGGCCTTTACTCCTTGAATCTGTTACAAGAACTAATGGGCAAAGGTAGCAGCTAAATGTGGATACCAGACTGGTGGCAACATGGAAACAAAAAAAGTGGGATGGTGGCACTGATCCGAAGAAAAAGAATATTGTAGAAATCAAAAATCAGTATTTAGAATATGGAGAAAGATGATCTGTCATCAGGTTGTGTAAAAAATTGAGGGGGCTATCATGTAGGATGCCAAAATATAGAGGATACAGTGGTGAAAAATGTTCTGGTAGTACCGGATGAACGGGAGAGAGCATCTGTTGAACGGGAGGTGGTGATGCTGGGTCAAACAATGGGGGTGAGGCGGGATTCTTTGAAGGTTCGGGCCTTGTCTGAACTAGAAGTTAGAAGTATAGTCAGGCATATTTTGGCTGAGAACAACTTTGTGGATTCAACAGAAAATGAGGAGATGGGTAAATCGCATTTGGCACGAAAGAACTTAAAAAGGAGACTGGGCTATGCTAGAAGGATTGAAGGTTCGCATCTGGGGGAGAAATATGAAAATCGGGCAGCAGACCTGCTTAACAGCAGGGAAGTAAAGCAAAACAGAGGGGAAGATTAAAGGGTCAATCATTTAAGCTGCTCGAACCAATATATCCAGAGGCGCATAGTCTTATTTTGAATTATCTATTTGATGAAGGGTGGCCTGATTCCCTGCATAAAATGGGTATACTGGCTCTCTTTGATGAGATACCGGCACTTCGTTTAATTAAATCAGCAGACATTCCATTGGTTAACTTCATTCATCCCCAACGTTATGATTATGTGAGGCTGGTCATACATTCCCCACTGTACGTGACATTATATTAAAAGAAACATCTAACCTACAGAAATATGGTTACGACTTCGCCATATTTAAAAATGATATGAATACTTACTCAGAGAAGAGGTGGAGGGAAAACCCGGAAAGTACAGGGTGGGATTTGGGGAAGGAGGGAATTAAGAGGCAAGGAGCCCCATTTATTGAAGCACCAAACTGGCAATGGCTGGCTTTAACATTGAAAGACTCTATAGCCCAACTTAAAACATTGAGTCAGCCACTTTAAAGTAAAACAATTTCTTAAACACCTCACGTGGAATACTAGATGGTATAGGAACTTAGTGTGCAATGAGAAACTATGGCCTCATTACGAGCATGGTGGTATGTGCAATAACCGGCCCATTACGAGATGAATGGGCCGGTAATTGCCCATTCGTGGGTGGCGGTATTGCCGGGCTCCCGATCCTCATGCCCATAGGGCAGAATGGGGGTGGGGAGCATGGTTGCACTTGCACCGTTGATAATGGTGCCGGTGCAATCACGAGTTCTGCTCGCGGGTGTCACACAGCGCACCAGGTAAGACCTGGCGGGCTGTCAGGAACCCGCAAGCAGAACTCATAATGCGGCGGGAGGGTATGAACGTGCCGGTGCCTTACCGGCACCATTCATACCATCACTGCCACCCTTATAATGAGGCCCTATGTGAGGATTAATTTTTTTACAAGAAACTTGGGCCAAAGTAAATTTTATATTTGACGGCTATGAGGTAATTAACATCAATGCCTGTCAAGGGTTGTTGAAGGGTAGGCCCAAACGAGGGTTGGTTGTGGCCATTAAGGAGGGGAGAAACTTACTTATGGACATAATCCTGGTTATTGGGCTGGAGGTGAAGTTGGACAAAGATTTAGCCTATGTACTTCTAATTAATGTATATTGGACCTCAGAGTACAATTTGGAGAGAGTCTTGGAAATTTTGAATCAAAGAATTGAAGAGTGGTACTTAGACGATCCAGGTGGGGATTTACTGCACGCAGGTAATTTAAACACAAATTGTAACATGGAAAGGACGGATAATCTAAACTACCTCATGGTGGATTTTGGACAAGTGCCGAAACATTTTAAAAAAATGACTCCATGGTTGCCTGTGGTTAAACTTTGCTGAGAGCTGGGGTATGACACTAGTATATAACGACTCACCCACGTGGTCGGTTAGGGGTCTTGCTTCAGAAATTGACTACGTCTTCCTGTCACATAACTTGTTTTCCCAGGTTCTCAGTTATCAAATTAGGCCTACGAAACTTAGTGACCATGCGCAGCTATGCCTACATCTGTGTTGGGAGTCCAACACTGTGACCTATGAGGAGTGTTTGAGCAAAGTGTTAGTCAATGTAATTGGTAACAGATTGAGATGGCCACTGCATAATATGTGTAATTTTAACTCCACAATGATGTAGGATTTCAATTCGACCCAGTTGGAAAACAAAATGGTCAATAACTCAGTCCGACATGTTCCTGCCTATTTGGAGGGAAAATGACAAGGCTGTCGGCGCAGGGTTATCTGAAAAGGGGTGTACATATGAAAGACAGGCATGTATTCAACCAAGATGGGAAAACCAAACTACATAAAGAGATTAGAATTATCCAGAGGGGTAAGGAAAAAGGGCTGTTGAGTTGGGAAAAGGTCTACAAATTAAAACAAGCATATAAAAACCGGCATAAGTGTGAACATGCTAAATGATATGAAATAGATGGGGAAATAGTGTTAGCTAGTTTGAAAATTACACTTCTAGAGGCTTTTTGGAACTAGTAAACCAAATGGAGGAAAAACAACATCAAATAGTTACCAACACGATTTCAGAGGAGGAGTGGCTGTTGCACTTTAAGAACATCCATAAACTCCTTGCCTTGGAGGAGAAGGAAGAAATTGGTCAGACCTATAGGTGGAGGATAGAAAACTTCATAGGCAACAATGCGGCGAAGATTATGAGATCTAATCCATCAAGAGCAGGTGGCCCAATAACTTAACTAACACTCTTCTGAAACAAAATGTGGGAATGTGGTCTAAAATCTTACACATCCAATTCAACAATATAGTTGAATTACAAGATATTCCAGAGTCCTGGAGAATATCTCATATGATACCAATATTTAAGAAAGGCTCCAGACGCTTACCATTCAATTATAATGCCATCTCAAAAATTGATGTGGACTCAAAATTCTTTGCCCCAATCGTGCTTGACCACATAGAGGAACAATGTACAGTGAACCATATTCTTGACTCTAGACAAAAGGGGTTCTGTAGAAACGTTGGTATTGATTGTGGGGGCCTATTGGTCAGCTGTTTTCAGGGTTTGGTTTGGTCTACGTCAATCTCTTCTGTATTTATTGCTTCAGTGGATCTCAGCATGGCATTTGATACCTTGAACAGAAAGATATTGAGGAGAAAGTTGGACTCTTATTGTATGCCAAAAGGGCTATTGAGTATCCTGATGCATTTACATAGGGATTCCAAAATGAACGTTAGATTACATTCCGAAGGCTTGGTGTCCCATGCAGTACCTACATATAAGGGTATACGTCAGTGATGTGTCTTGGACCCCAATGTATGCATCATAGTGACCTGCAGTGGTTGTGGCACCAGTGTGGTAGATTATGTCTACTGTTGTGAAGGTTTTCCTGCCAAGAGATACTTGGCCGTCTGTGAAGCTAGTAAGCTTGCAGTTGTTTTTGGTAGCATCTATGTTGTACCTTAAAAGCATTACTATTACATATTGGCTAAGTGAGTTTATGTGTAAGGTTGAACGATTGTCTGAATTGTAAACACTGCATAATATGCCATGATTTGCATTTTGCACCAGCTGATGAAATGGAATGGATTCACAATTAGGTATGGACACATACACAAATCTTTCATTAGGGACTTGCTCCTGTGAAAGATGGTTGCAGAGAGTGCATGTATGTTTTCACATATATGAAAGTGGGACGATTTCATTTATAGGTATATTTCTGCTTACTAGTACTTGCAGTAAGTACATTAGAAATTTTTATGGATAATCCTGTGTGTTTATGGTGAAACCATTCCCGCACAGTAGTCCAATTCTTGCTTTATTCCTGAGACACTGGGCCTCATTACGAGTTTGGAGGAAGCCATATGTTTAATATGGCCATGGCTACCCCCAAACCCGAATCCGGGCAAAAGGGGACTTACCGGGCCATTCCGACCTTGGAGGGCCCAGTAAATCCTATTCGTGGGACCCGGACCCGGTACGTCCCCATTCCCATTTGAGCCCCCATAGGGCTCAATGGGAATCTGGAGGATGGTAAAACTGCCCGTTGATAATGGGGACGTTGCTGCCATCCGGTACTGCTCACGGGTGCCGCTCTGCATGCCTGGTCTGAACAGGCATTCCAGATCGGCACCCGCGAGCATACTCAGAATGTTGTGTCGAGGTAACAACGGCATCGGTAGCACTACCGGCGCCATTGTTGCTTTACCGCAACCCTCTAAATGAGGCCCACTTTAAGTGTTGTCAGGATTATTTGTTGCATTTCTATGAAGGACGAGCATTTGCAAACACAACTGGTCTGAGCCGTTCAAGTAAATGTTTTGAACAATTGGTGGCAATTTGAACAGAAGATTGATGGCTATATTTGCATAGCAATTTAAACCGGTTGTGTTGGAAAATGTAAATGGACTGGAGAGTTCTGTCTCTGTGATATTTGCTGGACCACCACTTGTTTTTTTTAGAAAACTTATTTCTCTTTGTGCTGTTGGATGTGCACTTGCGTTTGCACTAGATAGTTTTGTGGTTGTGCTACTTGATGGAGTAGACATTGTTTTCAGTTTCTTTGGTGGTACGGTTGGGAGATCTCTTATAAAATCTTTTTGCATTACTTTTCTTTTAACAAGTTTACCTTTTTGAGGAACAGGGTAAATATCGAGATGGGGTGTGAAGAGTGCACATAGTCTGTTTAACTCCACGATGCAAGGAATGTCAGCCTTGACTTTGTTTGCATCAAAATTGACCAGAAATAGTCCTTCGAGTGTACGTGGACGATGACAGTGCTACATAACACATAACTTCTTTAAAGACTGCGCGGCCAATGTCAATCAATGCCAGATCTAGGATTAGACCTTGCGATTTGTGAAAAGTTACTGAATGTGCAAGAGACAGAGAGAATTGTTCTTTGTGTACATACATGTCTTTGAAAAGAAGGAATTGTGCTGTTGAGAGACCTATCCTTTTAACTTATGAAAGTTTGTCAAAGTGGATGTTGACAAACTGAATGTTGTTGTCTTGTGGATACGTCTGGAAGCCAGGAGGAGGAGGAGGAGAAAAAGGGGGGCAGGAGGGAAAAGATACAACATCTATCACGACCTGGGGTTAGACGAAATAGAAGATCCCTGCCACCCTGGGGCAGACATGATGCTTACAGGTGTTGGGTGTGTGGTGCAGTGTCTATGTGTCCTTCTAGTGCATCCATGTTGTGCATGCATTTTGCTTCTTGGATTACGGGTGTGTAGTGGATTACTTGCGGTGTACATGCCTCAGGGTGTGCGTTCCATGTGATGTGTCTCCAGGGATCTGGTGTAAGCCTGGTGGTGGAGCTGTATGCACCATGCAGTGGGATGTGACACTGGTGGGGCCTGCTTCTCTGCAGTGCTACATGTATGTGTCTGCATGCTGGTGTTACTCGTGTTTGGAATTGGACGCTGGTGGTTTGTGTCATTGGGGATGGTTGTGTGTGTCTGTGACAGGGGTGTGGCATTTCTGTAGGGCAGTCATTCGGTGGGTGGTGATGGGCAATGTACTTGTTGTCATCAACTTGCCATTTGAACTCAGCCATTGAATTTGTGTTGGTTGTGTGTGTTCACTTTTGTGTAGTGCCAACACTCACCTTCATCAGCCGATGATGTTACTCCTGTCTCAGCATGTCTGACCCCTTTTGTTGTCTCCATCTGTAACAGGGAGCAGCACGTTACCTCCCTCAGTGCTATCTTGATGGGCGTGGATGGTTCAGTTCCTGTTGCTTGGGCCTGCTAACGGTTACCAGTCAGTATGTTTCGGACATGCAGCCGCAGGTCGTCCCATCTTTTCCGGCATTCTTTTGTGTTGTGTGTGGTTGTCCCCACTGCGGACACCTTCTGGGCCACCTCATCCCAGATCTGTTTCTTCCTCATTTGTGTTGCACGGCGCAGGTCTGTGCTGAACACTACATCTTCATGCTGGGCCAGGTTGCCAACCAGCATGATTAGCTCCTCGTCGCAGAAACGTTGTTTGCGCAGACGAGGTGTGCCTTTGAGGCTGACTGTGTCATTTTCTGCGTAATTATGTTAATTCCGGTTCTGCCTATTAGCGGGCACCTCTAATAGCGGTGCCCGCTAATGCCATACCCATTGATGCCGGTAGTGCTATCTGTGGTTTCCATGATGCCGCTAAGGGCCATCTTCGGGTCTTTAGCGGCATGCTGGTAATGTCCTTACCGGCATGGCGCAAAGCTCGTGCCCGCAAAGTTGAAATAGCCCTCTATTAGCAGGCTCTTACCTACACGGACACAGTATTTGCACCATGCCGGTAAGGACAGTTACTTAGCTCCAAACTCGGAATGAGGGCCAGTGTGTCAAAGCGCCATAAGGCAAGGGAAGGGAGCAAGATAATAAACACTGGAAATGACAAAGAAAAAAGAAGAGACAGCAAACAGAGTTCCTACTGGCCCTTGTGATATTCAGAGCGTGCAAATACAGGGAAAAGAATCAGGTATGGGGTAGGGGTGTAAGTGCTAATGGGTCTCCCATGGGGGAAGTGACAGAGGTCCCTGTTGGGGAGGCAACAGGCAAGTGCATGGGCGGAGGCATTCCAAGCCACAGAGGGAGGTCTAACACCCATCAGGTAAGTGCAGGGTTCAGACAAGCCACCCAAATAGTAGATAGACTGCATAGTTTACAATAGCTGTTTTCATCAACATATCCTTTTTGTGGTTAGAACCTTACCTACCATCCCTAGAGCTAAGCTCAGAGTGCTACTTTCTCCAGTCTGTCACATTTTCTCTGTTCCTCCTTTGGGGTGGGAATTTGTGCTGTATTCTCTATTCTTTCTACAAGCAGACAGTGTGTTTGATTTAAAAGTGTTTATATTTGTATAGAACCTTGCTTGGACATGCCCATTATTTTGGACTTTGACACTGTATTGTTTCACACCCCTCTTAAGAGGATATCCTTCCCTCGGCCCACGTTACCACAAAAGGTGAAGAAGGTACATCTCTTAACTGCCCCTGTTTTACCTCTATGATTGAGTTGCGTCTTGGCTTGTAGAAGTGTGAGGGCTGAGTGGGCCATTTGACCCCTACTTACCTTTGTACTCCTGAGGCACAGAATCCAGTTCATCACAGGAGGGTAATATGGATTTCATTGTAAGGTATTCTAAGATAAGTTAAATGATCATTGTTCCCTGGGCATTTGCATTGAAGCCAGTCACTAAATCATATAGCTGCTTTTCTGCAACCACTGTTAGAAGAGGAGCAAACTGGTCCCATGTCTGCAGGCATACCTTTATCCACGTTTGGCTTTTTAATCAAACAACATTTTGTTGTCTGGAAAGATTGGCACGTTATAACAATGTAATTTTTTGTTTCTTTTCAGATAGGTTCTCTACCAGAATATGGTGCCTCCTCTTTCGCCAATCCCTTATATGGCTCTTCATCCTGACAAGCATCACAACTCTTTGTAAAGGAAAAAGAAACAACGTTTTGTGTACCATCAATGTATTAAATAGCTGCCTCACTGTTTAAACCGAGGATTTGATTTTCACATTGAAAAATGTGATTTCTAATAAAATTGGATTATGATTTTAACAACATTTCAAAGTAATGGGATTTTTCATTTAACCTACTATTCTGAAGAGTGTTCCCATCATTTAAGGGCATTTTCTTTTTTTCTTTTTAATCAGTACCACAAATCAATTGTATGTTAAAATCATGTTGAATGCATTTAGTGAAATGTTCCAGAATGTACACTCTATTTTCTCAGCAACATAACATGTTTCAGCCATGAGTGTCAGCTTTGCAATTTTGCTCAATTTTCAGGTTACAGTAATTGTTTGTACTCTGGATCATTGAAACATGCTCTGCTTCCTGTGCTTTGTGTTGGCTACTGAGATGTGTGTTCATTTCAGGAAGCTGCAGGTTCAAATTGGACCTGGCTGACTTTCATCCTTCTAAGGACTATCAATTGAATAACTTTGAAGTTAGATACAATATCATCTGACCATTAAAGCACGGAAAATACAGATGAAATGCAGGTTATTATTATTATAATTATTATTATTATTATTATTATTATTATTATTATTATTATTAACACTGACCCTGTTCTGAAGCATATCATGTGCACAAGATAGAAATCATTTTGTCATGTACTTAATCTCACTCAGCATAATCTGCCTGCATTGCTGCTTTTCCCTTTTCTTTGAAAAAATACATAGGATCGCAACATGTTCTAGTATAGTAAAAGAGATACCATTCTTACGTTGTTGTTATATGTGATACTGAGCAAATGTACGGCCCTTTGAAGAATGAAATGTCTACGGAATGGAATTGAAAGCAGAGTCCCTTTGGGGTGGTACCACCAGCCAGTTAATGTGAAATAACACCTTTGTGAAGAGGCTGCCATCTTGAAACTGTACACTTCTATTCAAATGTACAAGGGCAGACCATTGCGGTTAGTGCACCGGAATGCAAAATACCCCAGTATAATAAGAAATCCTGGGCGTTATCTGCCGGTCATATGATATGATATGACATGATATTTTAATTATATCGCACTCGTACACAGGTGTTTCAGAGCGTGACCAGGCAAAGGGAAGGGGAACAGGGGAAGAAACAAACAACAACGATCTTACTATGTCCAGTGACATTGAGAACGTACAAGTGCATAGGGAAGGGAAAAAGGGGATAGTGCATGGGAGAGGGGAGATATTGGAAAGTGCAGAGCATAGGAGAGAACAAGATACATAATAAGTAAATAAATAAATTGGGTGATCAAGAACAGTGGTAGTGCAGCCTGTGAGTGGCAAAGTGCAAGGTTAGTCAGATAAGGTCTATCTGATAAGTGCAGAAGAAGAATGCGGGGGCTGTATGGGTGCAGATACAGGCGCCAGTGCAAGGAGTGGCAATGGGGCAGTGCAAAAGGGTGGCAAGGTGAGCAGGTACCTGGGCCCGAAGAACAGGGGGTAGCCAGGTGCGACTGTGCCGGGAGAGAAAGCAGATCAACAGGGGAGAAGAGGAGCAAAGGCAGAGTCGAAGAGGAAGGTCTTGAGGAGCTTCCGGAACTGTAGATGGTTCTCCTCTATTTTCAAGGTGGCAGGGAAGCAGTTCCAAAGGGAGGCCCCAGCCAAAGACAGAGATCTGCCCCCAGCTTGTTTCTTTGAAAAAACGACTGACCCTGAGGGAGTTCGAGGTAGAGGAGCGAAGGGCTCGAGAGGGGAGGTATTTACGGAGGGATAGTTGAAGATATTTTGGAACCATGCCCGAGAAAGCCTTGTGGACAATGCAAAGGGTTTTAAATGTAATCCTTGCATCCACTGGGAGCCAATGAAGGGGTTTCAGAGCTGGAGAGATACGATCCCAGGGCTTGAGGCCAAGGAAAAGTCTTGCAGTCCTGTTCTGGATTCGTTGTAAAGGGCAGAGAGTGGAGGCAGGTAGATTTAGAAAGAGGCTGTTACAGTAGTCCAACCTAGAGAGAATCAGAGCTTGGGAGACTGTGAGCTGCAGTAAGAATTTAGACTTTTAGGGACATCAGAGATGTGTGCAGAGAAGGAAAGTGTGTTGTCAAAGATGACCCCAAGGTTCTTAGCTTCACAGGCCGGAGCAGGAGGAGGGCCAAGAGAGGCTGGCCAGAGAGTGAGGGGAAAGGAGGGAGAGGGTGTACCAATGAGGAGGATCTCAGTTTTGTTGGCTGCCATTTAAACAAAGATCATTGGCGGCACACCAATTTTGAATGGTGATTAGACAGTCAGAGATGAGGGAAGGAGATGAGGTGGCTGAGGGAAGCCTGAAAATGAGTTGGGTGTCATCGGCATAGCACTGAATATTTAAGCAAAAAATGGAAATGCAGTAGGCGAGAGTTGCCAAGTATTGGTTGAAAAGACCCCTGGGGAACACCACAGGTAGAGAGGGAGATAGAAGAGAGTCGATCAGAGAGAAAGGAGGTCAGCCAGGCCAGAGCCTGATCAGTGATACCCAGGTTGTCACAGAGACGATTGAGCAGGGTGGTATGGTTGACCGTAACAAAAGCAGTGGAGAGAACAAGTAGAATAAGGACAGAGGGAATGTTAGAGTCAAGGTTGGAGAGCAGGTCTTTGTGGATGTTCAGGAGAGCAGTTTCCATACTTCTGTCAGCACTGAAGCTGGATTGGTGGTCATGGAGAGAGCCCACAGAGTCGGAATAAAGGTTAAGATGAGAGATGGCAATCTTTTCTAGGAGCTTACCCAAAATGGAAGTAATGGAAATTGGGGGATAGTTAGCCAGACAAAAAGGATCAGCTGTGGGTTTCTTGAGCAGATGATGCACAAGGGAGTGCTTCAGAGGGGGAGTGCTTCAGAGGGGAGGGGAAAGATTCAGAGGTGAAGGAGAGGTTGCAGAAATCAGCAAGGGCTGGTGCAAGGGTATCGATGTGGTCCTTAAAGCTTTTACAGGAACAGGGATGGACCTGTTTTGATGAGGCTTTCATAGATCGGACTTGTCTTGCGACCTCATCAGGGGAGCAAAGAGGAAAGGCCGAGAAAGAGGGAGGTGGGTAGCTGAGGGTGGATCAAAAAGCAGAGAAGGGGAGGGGAGAGGAGCGGGAGAGGAGGAGAGTGTGGACAGGATGTCCTTGGTTTTAGAGATAAAGTGTGAGGCAAGGTCATTGCAAAGAGCCTGAGAGGCGAGAGGAGATGTGGATACTGCAGCATGGTTGTCCAGCTTCTTGCAGATTTTAAAGCGTTCGGCCGAATTGTTCGATACGCAGAGACACAGGCTTGAATATGGACTCTCTACTTGGTGTGTACCGAGAGTCGGTATTGCCTTTGGAGCAGGCGGCAAGCCAGTTTATCAGAGGATGAACATGAGGCCCTCCATTTCCCTCGGCCGCCCTACACTTACGTGTAAGTGTAGCTAGGTCAGAGTCATACCAGGAACTGCACTTGACTTTGGGCTTCAAACGGATCCTCATGACAGGTGCAAGAGTATTGAGAGTAGCAGAGATGGAGGAGTAGAGCAGAGACAGGGCTGTGTCAGAGTGTGAATCAGCCTGTAGTGAAGGAGTAGGTGAGAAGGTGGCACTGAAAGCCTCAACTGACACATGCTTCATGGGCCAGATGTCAGAGAAGGAGGGTTGCATTCTTGGGGCAGTCTTGGCTTGAGGGGAGGAGATGGGGAGATGAGAGGAGCAGAGGCAGTGATCTCTCCAGGAGAGAGGAGTGATGAGAGGAGTAGATAGGGGGAGGCCAGAGGAGATCAAGACATCAAGTGTGTGGCCAGCAGAGTGGGTTGGGCCAGAGGGGAGGATAGAGAGGGAGAGTGAATCGCAGAGGGCACGAAAGAGTGCAGATGAGGAACAGGGAGAATCAAGATAGATGGATGTTGAGATCAGCAAGGAGGAGGAGTTGAGAGGTAGAGACCAGGAGGGCGGAGGTGAGGTCTGCCCAATCAGGGAGAAAAGAGGTGACTTGACCAGGGGGCCGGTAGAGAGTAGCAATAGTAAGGGAGTGGCTAGGAGAGAGACAGAGCCAACAGACAAGGCATTCAAAAGAGGAGTAGGTCTGAGTGGGGCTGATGGAGGTAAGAATCCGCTCAGGGAAGATAAGGGCTACACCCCCACCGGGTCAGATGGATCTGGGGGCAGAGAGGATCTTGTAGCCATCATGGTGGAGAGTGTCAAAGCTTGTGACAGAGCTGGTCGTGAACCAAGTCTCAGTAAGACCAAGGACATCAATGTCAAGTTCTTCAAGGAGGTGGCAGATGTCAGAGGAGTGTTTGACAGCAGAGCGAGGATTGAGGGTGGCAAGATGAAGAAGGTTGCCCGCCTTAAAGACCTTCCAGGGAGGAGTACAGATCAGAAGTATGCCCTGCCGAGGCGTGGAACGAGTATGAGATGGGGCAGAGGAGGAAGGGGAAAAGGGCAAGGTAGCCAAGGGAGGTGAGTAGGGGACAGCTGGAGATGAGAGGAAGTTGATGAGGCGAGGGAACCGCTTATCAAAGAGACGGAGATTGGCCTGAGGCCCTTGCACCATGACAGTGTCATTTAGGTAGACATTAATGATGACTCTGGAGGAGTCAAAAGAATCCATACGGACTTCCCAGTGGGTAATTAATGGGAGAGGAGGATACAGGACAGAGCACAGAGACCATATGAGGGGTCCAAAGATCAGGCGAAGGAACGACAAAGAGGATGTCGGTGAGTTTTTGTCTGGCAGAAGCGCTGGAATAGGTATCAGCAAGGGGGAGACCTGGGTTGGAGGCCAAGATATCCTTTTTAAATTTCTTCTTGCCAGACTTAGTGAGTAGGGAGGGATAGTCGATAATAAAGCAGTTTGAGTAGATAGGAGAAACAGATAGCGCCATGGGCAGGTAGAGAGAGGGGGCAGAAGGAGAAATATACAAGTGCAGCGGTAAGGAACAGTAACTGGGCAAGCAGGTTAGAGTTGAGGGAAAACGTGAAATGAGAAACACACCCACATTTGCTTACTGAAACACACCCAAATTCGACTTTCAATGGCAAATGCTAAGGCACCATAGGGAGGTGAAGAAAGGATAAAAGGTGGAGAGAGCTACACCCAAGGAGTGGAAAGTAAGAGAGGCATTGGTAGTCCAGTTACATGGCTGAGTGGGCTGGCAGTGCCAGGAGAGGGTCATGACAAATTGCACATTTTCAAAGTCATTTTAGGAATGAATATACAACTATTGGAGCTACTAAGCACTTTTAGTTCTGATTTATTCAGATGCCAAACTTATCTTGCCAAGTTGGGAGTGTGCTGTGTTCATTCCTTTAGAAAGAGGGACACAAAAACACATTTCCTGCACAGTACAGTACAACTCGGCAATGTAATGGTTCAATGCTACAAAATGTGTTCAGGTCTATCACTACACCAGGAATGGATTTATGGTATGTTATTCAGTTTTAAAATTACCTTATTTTTCAGGTGCATTTTCTGTTCGCTCTCACAGCTCTGTTCGCACACGCACAATAATATTAGCTCGGTGTGGTGTGTACATGAGCAATCAAAATGACGTCAATGCCAAAACAGCACAAGTGTTTTTGCTTTGGGGTAAACGTGATTGTGATGTGCAAACAGCACTTGAGATTTTCCGATCATTCAGGGGCCATTCTCACACGTTGGGAATAATATTGCCATGCAGTATGGGCTTGATCCACAGACCAGTTCATAGAAGCTGGAAGCATCCATCATTAAGTGTTTTTTTTTAGATCCCAAACCTGTACCATTGCCTGATATCCATTGTTTGACAAGCCAGTGATTTGCAGGATACAGAAAAGCATAGGTACTAATTGTCATCTGTCATCTCTATTTTGTTTAATTAATGTTTACCACCCTTTGAAAATGGGATAAGACTACTGGACTTTAGCATCTGTGTGTTGTCAGGTGTGGACTTCCCCTGTCAAAAAGGAAGATCTTCCTGTAATCATTCTGAAGTCATCAAATGACTCCATCCTGGTGTCATCCAAAGCTATTTCTGGGAGATCATCCAGAATCCTGAAGTTTATGTTTACGTTGAATAATTTAAATGAGATGACTCTAGAGTAATCACAATAACTACTCCAGGATGAGCTTCTGATTATTTCGCTGGGAACTGTGATTATCTTTACTACCCCAGGATGAGTCTACGACAACTTCAGGATGAGTTGTGAAGACTTTAGGATGAGACTACGACAACTTAAAGAAGGGTTCTGAAGACTTCAGGATGAGTCTATGAAAACCTCAGGATGGGCTGTGAAGACTCCAGGATGAGTCTTACAACTTCAGGATGGGCTTGCAAGACTCCTGGATGAGTCTACAACAACATCAGCATAATTCCAAGAAAACATCAGTATGGGTTCTGATTACTACAGGACAACACCATGCTAGGTGGGGTGCCACTACTTCATGGTGATTCTAGGATGCCTGGATGGGGTTATTCATCTTCATGATGATTCTAAGATAACTACCCAAAGCAAATGTCTGCAAGTGTCACTTATCCCATCCACATCAGCTTTTAAAATGGCTCAGTGTCCCATGTGCAATTAACACCACACTGAATAGCAGAGAATCAATCCCACCATACACACACCCATAACATACCAATAAGGTGGCACACCCAACCACAAACCCATATGCAACATCCATTGACTCCCATCCAGTACTATGTGAGCCAGCACAAATTAACTCCCACCATACACCACACCCAATTTAACAGCCTCTTCCACCAGGACTGGGACTCCCTCCAATCCATGTGACATACACATTCTACCATTTACCAAACCTACAATGGAAGCACCAATTTATAATAAATTCAGCGGCTTATATATATTGAAATATCATAGGAATGCCTTGTTGATTAATCTTTCTATATAAAAAATAAAAAAGGAACATTTGTGGATATGTGTGTCTGTTCGAAATGTTCAGCATACTTTCCAACATGCTTCAAACCTGAAATGTGGCATGTGGGTAGAATCCATGGTGTAGGTAAAATATACCTTTCTTTGATTTTACTTTAAGCGGTCTGCAATGCTTACTGCTGCCATGTGGCTCTTTGCCCTGTAGTGCTCGGTTCATTGTTCCCAAAGTCCAGCAGTTCATGAAAACTTCAGCAGTTCACTGTTCCAAAACTTTCCACACTTTCAGCATTCTAGCTGACTTTAGTGGTACTCAGTTTTGAAGCCATGCAGGTGATACAACACAGAGCTTGTGTTGTAATTTGGGTTACAGAAAATGGTGCATGTCTCTTCAATAGTGTCTGCAATGACGTTGCCCATCATGTTGCGGCAAATCTCTCATGATAATTACAGAAACTTCATTTCCCACAGTTGATGAATGCATACCATCACAAAAATACAAAGCATATATGCTTCAGCCGTACACGGAGGGGTACTGCACTTCAAGCTTACATGCATCAGCCCCACACCTACAGCACTTATATTGATGTCGCTGCTGCCTCGGGTGTAGATCGGGACACCAATAATGTTGCTGCTTAATCTCAGCACTCCACCTCAAAGTAGCTGGAACCGATTTACTGGATTCATGCTTTTCCCATGGTCAACTTTGTGTCACTTGCTCCAGAGTTGGTAACAAAGACAATGGGCCTCATTCCGATTTCGGAGGTAACCACGCCGCTATTTGCGGCATGGCTGCCTCCGAACTCGTCCAAACTCCGGCCTGGTGAATGGAGTAATTACCGGTCCATTCCGAGGTCGGAGGGACCGGTAATTCCCCATTCACCAGGGCCATTCCCCATTCCCATTTGAGCCCGCATAGGGCTCAATGGGAAGGGGGAAGGCGGCAATAACGGTACTGTAAATTACGGTACCGTTATTGACCCCTGAGTCCCTTTGCGGGTCCCGTCCTTAACGCCTGCTAAAAGCAGGCGTTAAGGAAGGACCCGCAAAGGGAACTCGTAGTAGGGCGGTAAGGGTTTAGCGGCACCGGTCTCGTTACCGGTGACCGTTTACCCTTATCGCCCTACTCGGAATGAGGCCCAATTTGTTCACACTAGCTTCTACAGTAAAAACTAGCAATATTGTCTACAAAGAAACATTGGTTTAGTTCATTGGATAAACTTCAAACTACGGCTGAAGTAGGAATTACCATGGGAACCACAAGCATGCCTGCTAGTTTTATAAATGTGTATACTCTGGGTAGAAACAAGACGGAGCAGCGCTACGGGAAAAGTTTGTCTTGCCAGAGCACTGCTGTCCTGAGGCCAAGAGGCTAGTCCAGGAAACTACCAGATCTGTTCTCAAGCCAAGCTCTCACTCACAAACACCAGCAGCCCACACTTCAGAAGACTCAGCACAGGAGACAGAATACAGAAACAGCCAAAGTCTTCATACTCTTTTGCAGCTGTCCAAATTGTTTTATATGTCTTGCAATTTATAGACTTTGTTTCATTGGTGAGTATTGTGACAAATGAAACAGCAGTCTAACTCACATTATTCGCTCATAAGGGTTTCTTGCTGAATCACTGTCAGACGTATTTATTTATTTATTATACATGTATAGCAGTGCATACAATCCATAGGCATCTTGGTGCTAGTTGCAAAACAGTACAGAAGAGGTGAGAAGGGGGACGGGTAGTGCAATTGTTAGTTGAAGAAGTGAGTTTTGAGTTTCTTTCTGATCACAGAGTAGGATAGTTCAGCACACAAGTGTGGGGGAGGTTGTTCCAGAGGGTTGCCGCAGAGACTGAGAAGCTGGAGCCTCCAGCTCTTTTGCGTCGTACCTAGGTGTTGCTGGGCAGTGTTTGTAGGCAGATGGCTAGGATCTAGTAGGGGCTTGTCTTTTCAACTTCTAGATGAGGTATGTTGGCGCATTGCTTGTTAAGTACCGGTGGGTGATAGAGAGCATCTTTGAATTTTATTCTCTCCCTGACCGGGAGTCAGTGAACGTGTTTCAAATGTAAAGTTGTGTGCATTCTTATGTTCCCTTAATGATATTTGCTTTTACGCAAATCGCCAGCATTGTGTTCTATGAAGAGATACCGTGTTGTGTGACCTGGCACACTCAGCCTCGTCCCATCCTCCCGAAAGCCCTGCCCCGCCAAGGAGGAGAGGGTTCCCAAAGGATATTTTTCCATTTCTAGTACTATGTATACCCACTCACCTGTATCTGAAAAATCAGGGGAGTATTATTTAATAAGAAACTGCAAATCAAAAATATAAAGTTGCAGATTTTATTTTTGACACTATCATATTGTTTACAGAGAAAAACCAATAACTATTAAATGGCTTGATATTGCTGGAAGTTATTGTGTACATTTCTCTAGCCTAGAAGACCTTGGTTTCCTTGACACCAACAGCTACTTTTGTATCCCAAGGTGGCATAAAAACACTTATGTTGCAATAACTTGTTCTGTTTGGAAATGTGTCTAAAAGTATTTTTGGAAACGTCTCAAAGACGCGTAAGCATAATGTGCAATATGTAACAGAGAAAATGTTATAGTTTACGTCTCATGTGGAAGTTGGATTTTCAGCACACTATGTACTAACTCCTTGTATCCCATACGTAGCCCTTCATATTGCACGATGCTGAGAGGTGCTTTAAACTCTTGGTTATCAAATATTAATTTAAAATCCTGCTAATAATGTATAGAGGCCATGTTTAAGGGGTGGGTGGAAGGAACCATATTTTATGATAAAAATCCTTTTTTAAATCACTGATTTGATAAATATGTCATTATGGGTTCATAATTGCTGGTTTAAAAGAAATTGGACTACAAATGACATGCATGCAAACCGCCTTTTCATGGGCCATGAAACAGTTGATGCACTCACGCAGCATCAGCACATTTTATTTACTATTTATTTTGGGTACGTATTTAAAACAGACCTAGCATTGACCTAGCATTGAGAAGCAGAAGAGCGCTTTACAGAAATGTATTAGTAGGATTAAAGGTAAGGAGGCATACATTACAGCAGAGCAATAACCCAATGCAACTAAGCAACACCAGAAGCAATTATGGGGTGAGGGAGTCAGTCAGTGGGAGGTATTGTGGTGTCTAAGATGCATGAGTTGGTGGTAGATCTCTTTCTTCTACTGGGGCCTCCCTCTGGAACAGGCTCCATGCCCCTCTGAAACTTGAGGAGAACCCTCTCCGATTCCGGAAGCACCTCAAGACCTTCCTCTTTGCTTCTGCTTTCTCTCCTTCTCTCCCCTGCTGACCTCCAGATTGAATCTGCACTGGTTACCTGGCTACCCTCTGATCTCGGGCCAGGTCCCCTTCCTCGCCAGTAGCACACCTGCACTGCCCCCTGGAAATCTTTGCACTCAGGGACTGTTTCTGTATCCCTAAAGCCCCTACTAGCACTTGACTCCTGATGTCTACTCTTACCTCTGCAATTGCCACCAGCTGGCTGCACTTTAATCTTTTATTTATTGTCTTTATTTATTTTACTGTTATCCTATGTACTGCACTTCCCCCTCCCCTTCCCCCGCAACACTTTACCTCTTCCCCCCTCCCCTGCACTTGCACATTCTCAATGTCACCTTGCCTAGTAGGATCGCTAGCTCTGTCTTCAGTCTGCTTCCCCTCCCTTGCCTCGTCGCGCCTTGAAACACTTGTGTATAGGCACGTTGTAAATGCCATATCATATCATATCATGAAGAAAGCGCTCCCAAGAACGGAGCTTTAAGCAACTTTCTGAATTACATTAGGGTGGGTACAAGTCTACTGTTGATGGATATGAGGTTCCTGCATATGACCTGCAAGCAAAATCCACTCTCTGAAAGGCCAGGAGTCAGGCAAGAACTGTAAAAACAGGGGGCATTGACAAATATCCCCATGTTTTTACTACCCAAACAAATAATGGGCCTCATTACGGGTCTGGAGGTACCCCTGCCGGTGCTGAGAAGTCATGTGCCGGTAATTGGGTTAACCCCCATTCCGATAGAGTCCCATAGGTCTCTATGGGAGTGGGGGCACGGAAGCACTGGCATAGTTGTTAATGGTGCTGATGCTTCCACGACGGCTTTGCCTACCATGACCGCTGTGCCTGGCAGGGTCAGACCCGTCGGGCACAGCGGCTCTGGCAGGCAAACCCGTAGTTTGTCGGTCCGGAAACAAAGGTGCCAGTGACCTTATCGGCACCCTTATTTCCAGACCTGCAAGCTCGGCATGAGGCCCAATGAAATGATATGATATCATATGACATTTATCGCGCGCCTATACACGAGTGTTTGAAGGTGCGACGAGGCAAGGATGGGGCACAAAGGGAGGACAAGACAATGATCTTATTAGGCCAAGTGACAGTGAGCTTGTGCAAGTGCAGGGGAGAGGGAAGGGGAAAAATGCCAGGGGAAGGGGAGGAGGAGCAAGTGCAGGACATAGGATCAAAACATCGAAAAACAAGAAGTGTGGCCAGCAGGTGGCAGTGCAGGGGTTTAGTGCAGACAGCAAATGTTAGATAAGTGCAGATAGGGGGACTGTAGGGTTGCAGATACAGCCCCAAGTGTAGGGTTGCCAGGAGGCAGTGCAGGAACCAGGGACCTGGGCCCATGGTTCAGAGGGTAGCCAGGTAATCAGTTCAGTATCAGACAATCAGCAGGGAAGAGGAAGAGAGAAGGCAGAAGCAAAAAGGAAAGTCTTGAGATGCTTCTGGAACCAGAGATGGTTCTGCTCAAGTTTATGAGAGGCAGGGAGGCTGTTCCAGATGGAGGTGTCAGCCGAAGAGAGAGATCTGCCCCCAATTGGTTGCTTGGAAAAGCAACTGACCCTCATGGAGTTCGAGGTGGAGGAGCGAAGAGCTCGAGTAGGAAGATACTTATAAAGAGAAAGCTGCAGATATTTTGATCCCAGGCCCCACAAGGCATTTAGGACAATTCAAATGGTCTTGAACTTGACCTTTACAGCCACAGAGAGATTTCAGTGCCGGAGAGATACGATCCCTGGGCTTGAGGCCAAGGACAAGTCTTGTAGTCCTGTTATGGATGAGTTGCAGAGGACAAAGAGTAGAGGCAGGCAGATATAAAAAGAGGCTGCTACAGTCTTCAAGCCCAGAGAAAACCAGAGCTGTGGAGACAGTGAGCTTCTGGGGAAAGGAGAGGAAAGGAAGAATACCTCTGAGGAGGTGCAGTTTAACTTGTTAGAGATGTCGGAAATATGAGGAGAGTAGGAGAGTGTGGAATCGAAGATAACCCGAGGTTCTAAGCCTCACAGGTGGGAACAGAAGGAGGGCCAGGGAAGGCCAGCCAGAGAGTGGTGGGAAAGAGGGGTGCAGGTGTGCCAATGAGGAAGATCTATGTTTTACTGGCATTCAGGCAGAGATCACTGGCTGCATACCACTCCTGGATTGCAGACAGACGCTCAGGGATGAGAGAGGGAGAAGAGGCGGCAGAGGAGAGACTGAAAGCGAGCTGGGTGTCATCCACATAGCAATGGAAGTTCGAGCAGAGAGCAGCAATGCAGTGGATGAGAGGTGCCAGGTATTGGGGGTACAGGAAGCATCCTGGTGGATGTGGAAGTATCCAAGGAGGAGGAGTTGAGAGGGTATGGCCAGGAGGGAGGAAGAGAAGTCCACCCACTCGGAGAGGAAAGAGGTGATCTGACCAGGTGGCTGGTAGATAGTAGCCACTGTGAGAGAGTGGCCAGTAGAGATAGAAAGCCTACAGACCAGGCATTCAAAGGAGGAGTAGGCCTGCATAGGAATGGTAGAGGCAGGAATACATTCCGGGAAGATCAAGGCTACACCCACACCGGAATGGTTGGATCTGGGCACGGAGAGGATCGTTTATCCATCAGGAAGGAGAGTGTCAAAGCTTGAGACAGAGCTGGCCGTGAACCATGTCTCAGTGAGACCAAGGACATCAAGGTTGAATCATTCCAGGAGACGCCAGATGTCAAAGGAGTGTTTGACAGCTGAGCAACAGTTAAGAGTGACAAGGTGGAGAAGGTTGCCATCCTTGAAAGACTTCTGAGGAGGGGTACAAATCAGAGATACTCCCTGCAGAGGTGTAGAAGGAGCCTGAGGGAGACAGAGGAGGTAGCAGGAGAGGGTAGGGTAGCCAAGGAGGAGGAAGAGGGTGCCAGAGAAGTTGCAGAGGGTGGAGGCAAAGAAACTGAAGTAGGGAGAGAAGGGACAGCAGGAGTGGAAAGGAAATTGATAAGGCGTGGAAAGCATCTATCAAAGAGGAGGAGGTTAGCCTGAGCACCTTGGACCAAGACAGTGCCATTAAGGTAAACATTAATGATGACCTTAGAGGAGTGGAAGTAAGCCAGGAGTGCCTCCCACTGGGTGCCACCATTGATGGGAGAGGAAGAGTAAGGAGAGAGCACAGAGGCCATATGAAGAGTCCATAGGTCTGGCGAAGGAACAACAAAGAGGATGTCAGTGAGAGACTGTCTGGAGGAAGCATTGGTGTAGGTATCAGCGATAGCAAGTCCTCTGTTGGAGACCAGGATATCCTTTTGCAACTTCTTCCTACCAGACTTATTCAGAAGAGTAGGATAGTCAATAGAGAAACAGTTGGAGAATATGGGAGAAACAGAGAGCACCATACGTGATGTGGAGGAGGGCGAAGAGGAGAGAGAGGGCGTGGGTGGGGAATGAGAGGTATTAAAATCCCAGTTGCCCATAATCCCTTTGTTATCATTAACCATGACGATCATGGACTTTTTCATCCCTATTCATGGCAGGGTGTGACACGATGTAAGGTGTGTCATGAGGAGGAGTATTACTCTACACCCATACCTCTCAACTCACACACCTCTGGTGAGTTTCAACTACCCTGCAAGCAGCTGTCGCACCCGCCAAGGTTCCAACCCACCAAACGTCAATGGGCTTTCACACATAACAAAATCAGGTGTTGTCACCCACCTACGGGACATCAAAGGTGGAGAGCTATGTCTACACACCTCTTCCTCATCCCAGTGCTTGCTTTTGACGCTTTCTAAAGCCATTGATGAAAGAGCCCATTATAATTTCACACCTACCCTGCCCAATACACCTCCTCATGGGAACTCTTTCAGCTCGATTTAATCAAGCCTTGCCATCAAAATGACACTCTAAATGCATACCAGTGTTTTTTTCAAAGCAGTCTTCTGAGAGTTAATGACTTAATTGGAGCGGTAAAATCACTACTTGTGTAATATCTGTATGTTTTATTTATTTAGATTTATATAGCACTTTAACCAAAGGGCTTTACATGTGGAACAAGCAATTACAACAAGCAATAAATGACATTGAATCAAACCAGAAAACAGTACAAAGAACAATTTACATTATTGATGAGGTTAAGTGCATTTGGAGGGGGACCAAAATGAGAGAGGGGGGTTTGGAGGTGAAGGAGGAAGAGGATTCAGTGGTGAGAGAGGAAGCAGAAAGATGCTAGGGGGGTGAATGGAAGAGTTAGGATTTTAGAGAAGTGCAAAATGAGCGGTAGGAGGTAATAGAGCGGACGGGAAGGGGAAGGTGGTTCCAATGGAAAGGAGTCAGAAGTTGGAAGGAGCAGAAGTGGGAAGGGGCACAGGGTAGAGGAGGAGGAGAGAGAAGGAAGAGATCCATAGAACGGTGAGAACGAGAAGGGGTGTAGAAAGTGAGAAGGGAGGATAGATAGGGAGCAGCAAGACAATAGAGGGCTTTGAAAACTAGACAGAGGAAGTAACATTTAAGCTGGGAGTGAAAAGGGAGCAAACCGAGTGAGTCAAGAGAAGAGGAGATGGAGTCGTGAGGTGAGAGAAGGCAGAGGGAGTGGATAGCGGAGTGGTAGATGGATTTGAGGGGGAGAGGTGAGAGGAGGGGAGCCCAAAGAGAAGAGTGGAACAGTAGAAGAGTCTGGAGAAGATGAGGGAGGAGATTAGGAGTTTAGTATTATAAAAGGTTAGGAGAGGACAAATTGTACGGATGTTTTAGAGGTGGAATCGGCAAGATCTGGCAGTGAGAGAAATGTGGTGAGAAAGAGAGAGGTGGGGGTCGATGTGGAGATCAAGATTGCGGGCATGAAGAGAGAGGGGGAGTTGGGAAGGGGGAAAGAGAATGAAAGGAGGAGGAGAGGGAGGAGGAAGAGTGTTGGCAGGGAAGAAAAGGAGCTAAGTTGTATCTGCGTTGAGAGAAAGGAAGTGAGAAGACATCCAAGATTTAATAGCAGAGAGGTAAGAAGATAGCTTGTAGTGGATGTCAGGTGAGAAGGAGGAGAAAGAAAGGAAGAGCTGGGTATCATCAGCATAGAAATGGTGTGAGACACCAAAGCAGGAGATAATGGGAGCTAGGAAGGAAGTATAGAGTGAGAAGAGAAAGCGGCAAAGGACAGAACCTTGGGGAATGCCGTGGTTGAGAGGAAAGATAGGGGAGGAGCAGCCACCCCAGGAGACTGAAAAGGTGCGATTAGAAAGATGGGAGGAGAACCAATCGCGAACTGATTCTTTAAGGCCAAATGAAGAGAGAGAACTAAGGATTACATACATATATATATATATATATATATTCAGTTTTGCCTTCAGTGACACGTCTTTCACTGAAGTCCTTTTAGAAACAAGCATGGCAAAGCCACCAGTTTAGGCTTGTGTATAAGTATTAGGAATTTGCCAGGCACTGCTATTAGATGCCCAGGTACTCAGCCATTTTGCACCTGCTACCATGAATGGCCAGATAATACCATTACGGCAGTGCCTGGCAATCGCCTTTCCAATACCTACACAAAACTATTGGCTTTACCAATGCTTGTTTTTAATGTACCTTCCATGGAGTGCTTGCTTGCCAGCACCACTGTCACCAACTTCATTTAGAACCCCTGGAACCCAGCACCACCTACCCACAACACCCAACTTAACCCGAAGAGCCAATCACCCAGGCCCTATCACCAAACCTCACTCCACCACCCCACCATCACCCCAACACTTCACTTAGACACCCTACCTCACCCCAGCATCTGACTCCATTACCGCTCACTCCAGCACCTCAACCCACTGTGCCTAGTAGCCCAAAAAATCCCAGCAAATCTACCACACAATGAGCCTCATTACAACTGTGGCGGCCACGGAATGAACGGTGCTGGTAAGGGACCGGCACCGTTCATTCCAGGCCGCCACATAACAAGTTCTTCAGCGGGTCCTGCTCTATATGCCTGGCCAGACCAGAAGTGCAGAGCAGGATCTGCTAGCAGTACAGGATGCTAACAATGGGCCCGTCATTAAAGGGCCCGTTGTTAGCATCCTCCCCATTCCCATTGAGCCCTATGGGGGCTCAAATGCGAATGGTGAAGTACCGGGTCCAGGTCCAGCGAAAGGGAATTACCGGGCCCTCCAAGGTTGGAACGGCCCGGTAAGTCCCCTTTTGCGGGACCCGAACCTTGACGCAAGTTTGGGGGTAGCCATGCCGTTAAAAAGAGCATGGCTACCTCCAAACACTTAATGAGGCCCAATGTCACACCAGCACCCAACCCCACTACCCAATATCAATCCAGTACTTCTCCCCAGTGCTCCATAACCAACCTTGCCACCAGCAACCCCGCCACCCAACCTAGCCAAGATCACCCAGTGCTCCATAACCAACCTTGCCACCAGCAACCCCACCCCCCAACCTAGCCAAGATCACCCAGCACCAAAATTGACTCTGACTCACCCAGAATTCAACCTCATTCCACTACCTCACCCCTGCACCTTTCTATACAACCTCACTCCAGCACTTCACCCCACTGTGCCTAGTAGCCCAAAATATCTCAGCACCTCTAAGACACAATGGGCCTCATTATGAGAATGGAGGTAGCGATGGAGCTATTAGCTCCATGGCTGCCTCCGTTCCGGGCTCCATTACCGGGTTCCTGCAATGGGGACTTACCGGGTTACTCCGAGATAGGAGGACCCGGTAATTCCTCCATGCAGGAACCCATCCCCATTCCCATTTGAGCCCCCATAGGGTAATAAGGGCAGAGTACAACTTGCCCGTTATTGCCTCCCTCTTCCCCTCGCGGGACCCGGAAAGCACGCCTGGTTTTACCAGGCGTGCGATCCAGGTCCCGCGATGGGAAGCTCGTAATCGGCGCTCCCGGATTGAAGGGGGCCAGTCCCGTACTGGCTCCCTTCAATCCGGGAGCGCCAGGGTTATAATGAGGCCCAATGTCACAACAGATTGGCTGAGTGTTGGCTTTTCTGCTCGCATCACCATGTGTGCCCTGCTGTTACCTGTTCTGGGACAAGAGTCTGCCTTCGGTTCCATTGCTTTGAAGGCGGATCTACCCTGCTTACACTCGCATCTCCTGATGCGAAGCATCACAGAGTGTTGGCTGAGTGTTGGCTTTGCAGCTCGCATTACCATTTGTGCCCTGTGGAAACTGCTGGTACCTGTTCTGGGAGCTGAGTCTGCCTACAGTTCCATTGCTGTGAAGGCGCAGCTACCCTCCCTACACCCGCCTCTACTGACGCGGAGGACACAGAATCAAGCCTTCTTAGTATCACAGTGTGAAAATGTGAACTCTTTGAGCTCTGCGACTGCAACGACTTCCCTCTAGATTCCTCCCATGGAAACGCTGAACGAGCAAGGTAATCACCCCATTTACATTGCTGCCGAAATTACTGACATGACTAATGTTGAAGACAATTACCACATCCCTACCAACATCGCTACTTGTGGCATGATTGTTCCCGCTACACCCACAGTACTGAACAACCTTTCTATGCATAGTGGTCTATGTGGACAGCAACCATATTTCGGATGGTGCGACCGCTTCTACTTTACCCGCAACATTGAATATTCTTCCCTTGCACAAAGTAGATTATTTGAACAACAATCTGATGGTGTGATCGCTCCCACCACACACGCAACAGTGATCACTGCTTCCACGCACAATGTTGATCATGTAAACAGCAAACTTATCTGTGTTGCATTGCCGCATAATTTGACTTCATTAAAACCATCAGACTTCACAGCGGTGAGCAAACCATGCAAGACCATATATGATGTAATGTGTGGTGCTGCTATCCCTCCTCTGAAGAGCAAAACATGAAAGGCACTCTCTTAGGAGCGGCCACTCTGTCAATAACATGCTTTTTCCCTGCAGAAAGTAGGTGCAAGAATCATGGTATTCCGTCACTAAAAAAGAGAAGTTACTCAGTGGCAGATCTGTTGCGTCAGGGACAGCCCTGTCCCACACCCCAAGCACTTTAGAGTGAGGCGAGATGCATTTGAAGCACCATGATGGGCCAGTGGGCACGGGGGATGGTGAAAAGACCACCTCCCAACATGAAGGACCCCCCTTCAATATAATCAAATATACCAAATCAACCCTCATAGTGTAGCGTAGGACGCGAGCAGCATTGCTATTCTGCGTAGATATAGTAATCATAGGTTAAAGGGAAGGCCTGCGAGGCAAATGCAGCATTGCGTGCACCAGGCACAAATTTTGAGATGAGGGAAATCTCCAGCTGTGCCTGAGCCCCCTTGAGGACAGCCCACATACCCAACTGCCACAACGTCTATTCATTGTTCTAACAGTGTTGAAAAGATGTGTTTTTTTTACTCAAAAGGAATGTGCCCTACAAGGCTGTGATCACAGACTGGCACCTGGTGTGCATGTTATCTCACACTGGCCAAAGCATGACCCGACCCATCCCCAGTCGACCATGAGTTATAGCCCATATAACTGACTAAACCTTAAGATCCTGTTAGGCAGAATTATATGCAGTACACTTTGGGAACACCACACAAAATTAAGACTACAAGTGACAGTACAAATTCACCTTTGGTACAAGCCTGTACTACACAGTAAAGTGATAGTGATGGCTGAGCAGCCAGACTTACCGCAAGAGCAAGTGAGCAGTATCAATAGTTACACAAAGGACAGCAATTACTATGATTCAAACAAACACTGACTCAAGGTTTCTGAGTAAAAGAATATACATTTATTTACACATCAGTTATAAAATATTTCACTAAAGTAAAGCAGTTGAAAAATCACACTCTTAATACACTACACCACACCCAATAGATTCTGGACAAGTTAGGCTCAAAATGAAGTGTGAGCAAAATGGCACTCCAGTAATTTGAAAAAGGGAGGGAAAGACAAAGGTAGGCAGAAATTGAGTAACACCAACAAGTAAATAAGTTGGGCAATCTAGAAAAGGGAACTACAGTGAGGGAATCAAATTCAAACAGGGCCTGGTCCAAAGTCAATGGGTCAGAGTATTTTGCTCAAGATCACATAGTTCAGGGTAGATCGTGGTTAAATCTTTGCCAAGAGTTCAGAACGAAGTTGGTCAGTAGAAAAATTAGCTTAAAGAATGGAGAAGGACAAGCCCTCGGATTGGTGAAAGGTTTCACACACCTTCACCATGGCTGGACGAAACAAACAACTGGATTCGAAGAGTACCTGTAGCTGAGGCAGACATTCCTGGCAGGTCCTGCAGGCTCACAGTTCCTGAAGCGACTGTTGGACTGACACGAAGTCGGAAGACTGGAGGGTCCTGCACTGCCCAGGGAAGAAACCAGCTCAGAGCAAAGCAACAAATAAAAGGTGTGCTCCTTAATACGCAAGCAGGGTCCGTTCCTCCTGGCTATCCGGTTCACTGTAGCTCTGTGCAGCAAATTCGACCAGAGAAGGGGGGCCTGACGAGCAGTTTGGTGAACTGGTTGTTCCCACCAGCTCAAGGGCAGAAGATTCTTTGCAGATCTTCCCTGTCGTTGGAGTATGAAGATTGGGACCTGCAGCTTGGCTTCACCGGGAGGTTCAGTCATTGTAGGGTTCCTCTTCTGTCAGCTCCTCTTCGGTTCTCTCGTTCCAGTGGCGACTCTGCCTTTCCAGCCCCAGAGACCTGCTTTTTATGCAGTTTTCCCCCATTCACACAGCCTGACTGTCAATCACACAGCAGTGTGGCTGTCACGCCGGGACAGTCACCACAGCCAATCAGATCAGAGTGCGACAAGGGAGACCCTGTGCAGGGAGTCCTAAACCCCTCCCTCACATCCTGTCCCCCACAGACATAAAGGTGCCTAAGGGGGGCTTCTGTGTAGAAGCCCGCGAAAATACGTTCAACAAAGGAACCAAACCTGGTTTGGTGCACAGAGTAAAACACAAGAAAGACTTTTACAAAAAGAAATGGCGAAGAACCCCAGCCGGAACCGAATTAAAGTTAATATGGTCCAGCGGGTTTAAGTTCGAGGATACCAAGATAGCCTAAAAAAACACCAAGGCTATGTAATATAACTGCGGTAGAAAAAATATGGTAGATACCACTGCCACCAGCCAAGTCTTTATGAAACAATGCTCCAAGAGAAACAGACAAAAAGGGATAACTAGTATCCCTTTCCAGTACTCTATGTAAGATAGGTTGTACTGGGTCTGTGGTTTTACAGAGGCTAAACAAGTTAATGGCAACTTTATATGTTCTGGGAGACAGTAGTCAGTCCCAGAAAATGTAGTCAGAGTTGGGAAGTCTAAAAGACAATCCTGTGTCACTGCACTGAAGGTGCTGTGTGACCCACAGTAAAAGGATGATGCCTATGGAGTGTTGAGGTACCAGATGCTATGAACACAAGAAAATGTTAAACACACACAGCAAAACACATGTAAGAGTGGGAAAAAAGGCTCACACTCTTACCAGGTGAAAAAAATAAATCCTAGCAATCCAGCAAATCTGCTGAGGGACTCAGTAGGTAAGGGAAATTAGCCATTCTGGAGAATTCTCCGTAACAGATCCCTGAATTCATGGCACCAGGTGCCCTCTGAACACCAACCCAAAGTAACACGTCTTGAAATGTTCAAAGAGGACGGACATGGCACATCGTTGAGCGACACATATGATTTGTATTGCAAGGTGCTGGGAGTGATACATTATAGCTCAAAATGAGGGTGGAGACCTTGGAGCCGTATGGCGTGGAAGGGAGTGAGTGAAATGTGTGTGTGAGGGTTAGAGTGCCCCAGAAACCCCTTTGTGCCCATCTTAAGGCCTGCCAGGTACACAGTATAGTAATAAAGTGGCATTATGGTAGGAGTTTAGTTAATTTGTTCTTTGACCTTTGACCTGAGAAGAAAATGATCAATGCAGCACCCACGTGATGGAAGACTGACAGACTGGGCTGGAACCAAAGACCTGGCATCTCTTATGGAGCAGGCAGATCATTTATAGGCGCACACTAATCAGCTGCGCAATTGGGACTTTCTTCCCTTGCGGATTGTATTGTCTCTGGTGTGATCGTCCACAAGTCTGAGAAGGCATGTCTGATTACCAAGTGATACATTTTGGAGCACTGCCAATTCTAACGCCTTAGGCCCATGGCATAAAAACATCATCATTGACTCATTGGCTGTTCTGCTACCTCGTCTGATGATGAAGCCATTCGGCCAGTTCTAAGCTGTGATGCAGCTTCTTGATACCATCTCTGAATTCCGAATTACTCGAAAACACAGTTTCTGTGCACCTAGAAAACTGGAAATGCCCCGTTGGATAAGAACTGTCACCTAGACAAGAGCGCTTCTTTATTCTCCCCAGCTTTGAAGAAAACAGATGGCCTTGAGACTGGTGCAGTCTGCCGCCCCGCCCAGTAGGAGAAGGTGTCGCCACTTACAGCTATAAGCAAACCTATTAAAGCATTAACAGTCTTGACCTCTAAACAGCAATCTAGGTTGAGCCTTGCCATGCTCAACTCCCAGACAGCAGAGTGCGGTGCTCCACAGATAAACTTGATGCTGGCAGCTTGCCTAATCGATGATGCTGCTAATTTGGCAGTATGTTTAGAAGCTAGTCGTCTGAGTGGCAAATTACAATATGTCGATTCTGAACAGAATTTGGACAACATATACACTGTCTCCACTAAAATTCTAGACGTTCCCACTCAACAATGGTTTCTTCTATCCCTGCTGAAGATTTAGGCCCCTGCCAGCCCATTTTACCTGTGATTCATACTCCAGTAGATGTTTTATGCACAACAAACTGTCCAATTCTTATGTCTTTCATCAATCATCACCATCTACGAATGACGACTCCATTGATGAATAGGACCAGGATTCAAACCATGTCTTAAGTCCTAACCTAGAGCCTACAGGAGAACTCCCTCAAAAACATAACCAAGGAAGTGCTGACAGCTCTTTATCCCAACAAAACAATGCCCTTCAGTCTGCCAAGCTAGCCCAATTCCAGCATTTTTTCAGCGGTATCCATCACATTAACCCCTTACTTGAAGCTGTATGAGAACTTGAGAGCGACAACTATAAGGATCAATCAACATTAATTGCATGCCCGATAGGGGGGCTATGTGTAGGGGCCAAATGCCACATAACCAAAGCAGAGTATGATGAATTCATTTGCTCACCATTTGTCATGAGTGCTATCATAGGAAATTTAGGTCACATTGGGGAAACGCTACTTATTAACGTCTACTCCTGCCCAGGAGGGGTCACTATGTCATCTATAGGAAAGGTTATAACTGATACAATTGAAGACTGGGTGTTTTCCCTAAGGCAGAAGTTTTTATAGTGGGGGATTTTAACACTTATTGTGATGTGGCTAAGGTAGAGATGGACAAATGGAACGATGTATGTGGCGAGTTTGAGGCAGCCCTGCCTTCTGAGATGGGAAAATATGGAAATCACCAAAAGCACCAACTAAAAAGTGTTAATGGGATCACCTGGGTAAAGCTGTTCCAGAATGGGGGGTTGGATTATTTGGAGCCACGGGCTTGGGGGATAAGGGAAAATTAAGTTACCGCCTAGGCTACATGTTTGCCAGAAAAGGGACAGGGAAACAAATAGAATATTTTGAACATATATGTACACCCCTGTGTGACCATAAGGTACTTAAGTGTAAGCGGAGTAAAGTACACCAACATAAATGGCATGAAGGTGATACCATGAACATTCAAATTACAGCAGGGGGAAATAGGATATTTTAGATGGAACCCAATTTGGAAAAATATGAGAAAATGTTTAATATACTCCCTATAGATGGACAGATGATTGCCCTTAATGGCCTACATGTGGTAAGTAACATCCTGGCTATGATCCAGAAAACTAATAGTAGAGTCAGTGTAACACAAAGAACAGGGACAAAGTATAATAACGTATATGATAGTCAGATTATTGATAAGAAAAAGGGAGTTAAGGAGGATATAAAGAATTTAAAGAAGGATATGGAGATGGAAGAGGGTTTGAAACAACAGAGAATAACAGCCATACGAACACAATATAAAAACTGGTTTAAAGCCCACAAACAGAATGTCAACAATGCTAATTGAAGAATGATTTATATCTTATGTAAAAAACACAACTCCAAAAAACATTGGTACTTATATCGGCAGCACTTGCTGGAAGATGAGAATAAAGATGTAAATGCTGTCTCTCATGAAAAATTGATACAATATATCTCACAGCTCTTGTATGTAAAGAATAAGAAAGGCAGAATGTCTAGAATGACAAAAGGACAATAGTAACATGACACACCCATTCAATATAGTTGGCATAGTAAAAATAATAAATAAAATGAAAATATCCAGAGCCCCTCGGCCGGATGGGCTAGCAAATATAGTCATAAAACATAATCCAAAAAAATGGCCTGTATAGTGCTGCAATTATTCACCTCCATATAGAAAAAGGGCAAGATACCTGATAGCTGGCGCAAAGCCATATTTGTGCCCATTTTCAAAAAAGGGGAAAGAACTTCCCCCGATAATTATCATCTATTAGCAATGGCTGACACTAGCTGTAAAATCTTTTGTTCCTTACTCCTGGGAAGTATTAATACATGGAATAAGGAGAAAAAACTACTGTCACCACAACAAACTGGGTTCAGACAGGGACATAGTACCCTAGACAATATGGCAATGCTCAATCACATAATCTCTGACACAATGGATAACAAAGGTATCAAATTATGTGTGTCATATCGACTATTCAGAAGCTTTTGATAGTGTCGACAGAGACATACTCTGGAGTAAACTAGCCAACTGGAAGATCTGCCCGGTAATTTTATACTTCCTGCAAGAAATGTCCTTTTAGACTACAGTCACAGTCTGTCTAGATAATGGTACCAAAATCTCTCCTGCAATTAAAATTAATATAGGCCTTTAACAGGGTTGTGTTATTACCCCTGTGTTGTACAATCTGTATGTAGCCAATATGTGGGAATAGTTTACAAATATAAATAGCAACCCCCCCTAAAGTTGTAGTGATGGCCATTAGTTGGTTGATGCACGCGAACAGCACAGTAATATTAGAAAAAACACCAATCGGTTTGCAGAGGATGTTGAACGCGGTACAGCAATACTCCAAGGATAACAATCTAAGTATCAACATAGAAAACACAAAGATTATGTTGTTTGGGGATTTAAAAATAAGAGGGACAAATCTCCTTCCAACGGAAGATTAATACGGAAATCAAAGAGGTGGTAGATATCTATCCCCATTTGCTATGCCAATTATGTATAACCCACCATGACATTTCTACCAAGAAATGGTAGAATCCAAAGTGATTAAAAAGTGGAATATAATGAGAGGCTTTATTGCCAGAAAAGGGGGGTGGCACTCTATAGAAGGTTTCCTGTAAATATATAAGAGCTGTATTGTTGTAGGTGCATTATATGCACTAGAATCGGTAGGGGAAAAACACATGGAGAACATGGGGAATATTGAGAGGACGTTGTGGAGACAAGTGATGGGGATGGCCAGAGCAACCCAGGTGGAACCAATAAGATGTGAGTTGGGGCTAACTGCACTTAAAACATTGTGGAAAATAAGATGTTGCAAGTTATATAAGAAAATCATGGTGTGGATAGCTCTGAAGATGGTTTGATGTGTGTGATCGGTAAAAGCTTGATTAAGACGGAAAAGATTAATACTTTTATGTGGAATTTGAAATGTACAGGTCTCTCCTTTCCAAATGCTATTAATCTGAGGCTACCGACTGTTGCAGGTGAAATTTCAAGTATGTACAAACGACTGAAAACTAAAGCACTAGAATGGGATGTTAGTGAAAACCTGACCAATTTATCTAAAAAAAGCGATATGTACTGTATGGTTTCAGGTGCCGGAACCCAATGCAGATCAGATGAGGGAGAAGATTAGGAGTTTAGTATTATAAAAGGTTAGGAGAGGACAAATTGTACGGATGTTGTAGAGGTGGAATCGGCAAGATCTGGCAGTGAGAGAAATGTGGTGAGAAAGAGAGAGGTGGGGTCGATGTGGAGATCAAGATTGCGGGCATGAAGAGAGAAGGGGAGTTGGGAAGGGGGAAAGAGAATGAAAGGAGGAGGAGAGGGAGGAGGAAGAGTGTTGGCAGGGAAGAAAAGGAGCTAAGTTTTATCTGCGTTGAGAGAAAGGAAGTGAGAAGACATCCAAGATTTAACAGCAGAGAGGTAAGAAGATAGCTTGTAGTGGATGTCAGGTGAGAAGGAGGAGAATGAAAGGAAGAGCTGGGTATCATCAGCATAGAAATGGTGTGAGACACCAAAGCAGGAGATAATGGGAGCTAGGAAGGAAGTATGAAGTGAGAAGAGAAAGCGGCAAAGGACAGAACCTTGGGGAACGCCGTGGTTGAGAGGAAAGATAGGGGAGGAGCAGCCACCCCAGGAGACTGAAAAGGTGCGATTAGAAAGATGGGAGGAGAACCAATCGCGAACTGATTCTTTAAGGCCAAATGAAGAGAGAGAACTAAGGATTATATATATATATATATATATATATATATATATATATATATATATATATATATATATATATATATATATTCAGTTTTGCCTTCAGTGACACGTCTTTCACTGAAGTCCTTTTAGAAACAAGTAAGGCAAAGCCACCAGTTTAGGCTTGTGTATAAGTATTAGGAATTTGCCAGGCACTGCTATTAGATGCCCAGGTACTCAGCCATTTTGCACCTGCTACCATGAATGGCCAGATAATACCATTACGGCAGTGCCTGGCAATCGCCTTTCCAATACCTACACAAAACTATTGGCTTTACCAATGCTTGTTTTTAATGTACCTTCCATGGAGTGCTTGCTTGCCAGCACCACTGTCACCAACTTCATTTAGAACCCCTGGAACCCAGCACCACCTACCCACAACACCCAACTTAACCCGAGCAGCCAATCACCCAGACCCTATCACCAAACCTCACTCCACCACCCCACCATCACCCCAACACTTCACTTAGACACCCTACCTCACCCCAGCATCTGACTCCATTACAGCTCACTCCAGCACCTCAACCCACTGTGCCTAGTAGCCCAAAATATCCCAGCAAATCTACCACACAATGAGCCTCATTACAACTGCGGCGGCCACGGAATGAGCGGTGCTGGTAAGGGACCGGCACCGTTCATTCCAGGCCACCACATAACAAGTTCTTCAGCGGGTCCTGCTCTATATGCCTGGCCAGACCAGAAGTGCAGAGCAGGATCTGCTAGCAGTACAGGATGCTAACAATGGGCCCGTCATTAAAGGGCCCGTTGTTAGCATCCTCCCCATTCCCATTGAGCCCTATGGGGGCTCAAATACGTATGGTGAAGTACCGGGTCCAGGTCCAGCGAAAGGGAATTACCGGGCCCTCCAAGGTTGGAACGGCCGGTAAGTCCCCTTTTGCGGGACCCGAACCTCGACGCAAGTTTGGGGGTAGCCATGCCGTTAAAAAGAGCATGGCTACCTCCAAACACTTAATGAGGCCCAATGTCACACCAGCACCCAACCCCACTACCCAATATCAATCCAGTACTTCTCCCCAGTGCTCCATAACCAACCTTGCCACCAGCAACCCCGCCACCCAACCTAGCCAAGATCACCCAGTGCTCCATAACCAACCTTGCCACCAGCAACTCCACCACCCAACCTAGCCAAGATCACCCAGCACCAAAATTGACTCTGACTCACCCAGAATTCAACCTCATTCCACTACCTCACCCCTGCACCTTTCTATACAACCTCACTCCAGCACTTCACCCCACTGTGCCTAGTAGCCCAAAATATCTCAGCACCTCTAAGACACAATGGGCCTCATTATGAGAATGGAGGTAGCGATGGAGCTATTAGCTCCAGGGCTGCCTCCGTTCCGGGATCCATTACCGGGTTCCTGCAATGGGGACTTACCGGGTTACTCCGAGATAGGAGGACCCGGTAATTCCTCCATGCAGGAACCCATCCCCATTCCCATTTGAGCCCCCATAGGGTAATAAGGGCAGAGTACAACTTGCCCGTTATTGCCTCCCTCTTCCCCTCGCAGGACCCGTAAAGCACGCCTGGTTTTACCAGGCGTGCGATCCAGGTCCCGCGATGGGAAGCTCGTAATCGGCGCTCCCGGATTGAAGGGGGCCAGTCCCGTACTGGCCCCGTTCAATCCGGGAGCGCCAGGGTTATAATGAGGCCCATTGTCACAACAGATTGGCTGAGTGTTGGCTTTTCTGCTCGCATTACCATGTGTGCCCTGCTGTTACCTGTTCTGGGACAAGAGTCTGCCTTCGGTTCCATTGCTTTGAAGGCGGATCTATCCTGCTTACACTCGCATCTCCTGATGCGAAGCATCACAGAGTGTTGGCTGAGTGTTGGCTTTGCAGCTCGCATTACCATTTGTGCCCTGTGGAAACTGCTGGTACCTGTTCTGGGAGCTGAGTCTGCCTACAGTTCCATTGCTGTGAAGGCACAGCTACCCTCCCTACACCCGCCTCTACTGACGCGGAGGACACAGAATCAAGCCTTCTTAGTATCACAGTGTGAAAATGTGAACTCTTTGAGCTCTGCGACTGCAACGACTTCCCTCTAGATTCCTCCCATGGAAACGCTGAACGAGCAAGGTAATCACCCCATTTACATTGCTGCCGAAATTACTGACATGACTAATGTTGAAGACAATTACCACATCCCTACCAACATCGCTACTTGTGGTATGATTGTTCCTTCTACACCCACAGTACTGAACAACCTTTCTATGCATAGTGGTCTATGTGGACAGCAACCATATTTCGGATGGTGCGACCACTTCTACTTTACCCGCAACATTGAATATTCTTCCCTTGCACAAAGTAGATTATTTGAACAACAATCTGATTTTTGGTGGTGTGATCGCTCCCACCACACACGCAACAGTGATCACTGCTTCCACGCACAATGTTGATCATGTAAACAGCAAACTTATCTGTGTTGCATTGCCGCATATTTTGACTTCCTTAAAACCATCAGACTTCACAGCGGTGAGCAAACCACGCAAGACCATATATGATGTAATGTGTGGTGCTGCTATCCCTCCTCTGAAGAGCAAAACATGAAAGGCACTCTCTTAGGAGCGGCCACTCTGTCAATAACATGCTTTTTCCCTGCAGAAAGTAGGTGCAAGAATCATGGTATTCCGTCATTAAAAAAGAGAAGTAACTCAGTGGCAGATCTGTTGCGTCGGGGACAGCCCTGTCCCACACCCCAAGCACTTTAGAGTGAGGCGAGATGCATTTGAAGCACCATGATGGGCCAGTGGGCACGGGGGATGGTGAAAAGACCACCTCCCAACATGAAGGACCCCCCTTCAATATAATCAAATATACCAAATCAACCCTCATAGAGTAGCGTAGGACGCGAGCAGCATTGCTATTCTGCGTAGATATAGTAATCATAGGTTAAAGGGAAGGCCTGCGAGGCAAATGCAGCATTGCGTGCACCAGGCACAAATTTTGAGATGAGGGAAATCTCCAGCTGTGCCTGAGCTCCCATGAGGACAGCCCACCTACCCAACTGCCACAACATCTATTCATTGTTCTAACAGTGTTGAAAAGATGTGTTTTTTTTACTCAAAAGGAATGTGCCCTACAAGGCTGTGATCACAGACTGGCGCCTGGTGTGCATGTTATCTCACACTGGCCAAAGCATGACCCGACCCGTCCCCAGTCGACCATGAGTTATAGCCCATATAACTGACTAAACCTTAAGATCCTGTTAGGCAGAATTATATGCAGTACACTTTGGGAACACCACACAAAATTAAGACTACAAGTGACAGTACAAATTCACCTTTGGTACAAGCCTGTACTACACAGTAAAGTGATAGTGATGGCTGAGCAGCCAGACTTACCTCAAGAGCAAGTGAGCATTATCAATAGTTACACAAAGGACAGCAATTACTATGATTCAAACAAACACTGACTCAAGGTTTCTGAGTAAAAGAATATACATTTATTTACACATCAGTCATAAAATATTTCACTAAAGTAAAGCAGTTGAAAAATCACACTCTTAATACACTACACCACACCCAATAGATTCTGGACAAGTTAGGCTCAAAATGAAGTGTGAGCAAAATGGCACTCCAGTAATTTGAAAAAGGGAGGGAAAGACAAAGGTAGGCAGAAATTGAGTAACACCAACAAGTAAATAAGTGGGGCAATCTAGAAAAGGGAACTACAGTGAGGGAATCAAATTCAAACAGGGCCTGGTCCAAAGTCAATGGGTCAGAGTATTTTGCTCAAGATCACACAGTTCAGGGTAGATCGTGGTTAAATCTTTGCCAAGAGTTCAGAACGAAGTTGGTCAGTAGAAAAGTTAGCTTAAAGAATGGAGAAGGACAAGCCCTCGGATTGGTGAAAGGTTTCACACACCTTCACCGTGGCTGGACGAAACGAACAACTGGATTCGAAGAGTACCTTAAAATGGATAAACAGCTGTAGCTGAGGCAGACATTCCTGGCAGGTCCTGCAGGCTCACAGTTCCTGAAGCGACTGTTGGACTGACACGAAGTAGGAAGACTGGAGGGTCCTGCACTGCCCAGGGAAGAAACCAGCTAAGAGCAAAGCAACAAATAAAA